>NC_068284.1:40318681-40641895 GCF_025860055.1 Xyrauchen texanus
CACACACACACACACACAGCTGTTTTTCAAGCTGTGGACAAAAAAGGATGTTTGTCAGACATGCCTCTGCACAATGTTTCCTTTTATAAGAATCTGTGGCTGGACAACCCACAATCCATTCAATCAAATCACCACCCAGATACCCAGCTTCCTGTTAATCACCACAAAGTCCATTCAAAACCCTTAAACACACTCACGCACACACACAGAGAGAGAGAGAGAGAGAGAGAAAGATAAAAGACAATAAAGATTAGAGTAAAAAAAAAAATCAACTGTATCTATAAAGAATTACTGACTGACATGATTAATATATTTCCAAATATTAAAACTAAACTGAAGTAAACAACATTACTGTAAAAACTACATTTAAAGAAAAAAGAAATCCTACAATCCAAACTACCAACTGATCAAACATGCCTACCTTAAACCTTACAATCAGGCAGCTCCATCCTAAAACTAATCATTCAAACTGCTTCAACTGAAGACCACCAAATAAATCAAACAATCACACTCTAAAACCACCATTCAGAAAACACTGGATTTTCATGAATTACATTTGTTTAAATTAGATATCTGCATATTTACAGATGGAGATAATTGCCTTTTATCATTACAAAAGAAAGTTAAAATTGACAGGGAACTGCTGAGGAGAGATTGATAGAATACTGCTTTAGAGGTAAATAAATGAGTGCTCCACAGGATGCTGGATCTACTCAAGTTGTGAGAGGTTGGTTTATTACATCTGTTTAAACTAGATATGTGCATATTTGCAGACGGTATTGGTTTTATTGACATTTGCCTTTTTATCATTAGACAAGATAGTTAAAAGTTACAGGGAACTGTTGAGGAGAGAGAGGAAGAATGAAGCAGACGAGCACTTTAACATAATGAGCTCAAACGCGTCTGCCGCGGCTCTGATATGCGTTGCACTCAGCGCCCTCAAGAAACATCGGCCAAATGGGAAAATTATCAGCTGATGCCGATAATTAAAAATTCCAAATATTGGCCATTTATCGGCCTTGCCGATATATTGGTCAACCACGACTTATAACCACCAACCAAACACAGTCCAATCAAACAGCCTCACCCTAAAGCCATCCAACCAAACAGCCTCACTCTAAACCCATCCAACCAATTAAACAGCCTCACCCTAAACCCGTCCAACCAATCAAACAGCCTCACCCTAAACCCGTCCAACCAATTAAACAGCCTCACCCTAAACCCGTCCAACCAATTAAACAGCCTCACCCTAAACCCGTCCAACCAATTAAACAGCCTCACCCTAAACCCGTCCAACCAATTAAACAGCCTCACCCTAAACCCGTCCAACCAATTAAACAGCCTCACCCTAAACCCATCCAACCAATCAAACAGCCTCACCCTAAACCCGTCCAACCAATCAAACAGCCTCACCCTAAACCCGTCCAACCAATCAAACAGCCTCACCCTAAACCCGTCCAACCAATTAAACAGCCTCACCCTAAACCCATCCAACCAATCAAACAGCCTCACTCTAAACCCATCCAACCAATCAAACAGCCTCACTCTATACCCGTCCAACCAATTAAACAGCCTCACCCTAAACCCATCCAACCAATCAAACAGCCTCACCCTAAACCCATCCAACCAAACAGTCTTACCCTAAAACCTTCAATCAAATAGTACCAACATAAAACCTCCAACCAATCAAACTGCTTCAACAGAAGACCACCAACTTATCACAGCTACATCCTAAAACCATCAACCAATAACACATCCCCACCACCCTTAAACATCAACCAATCAAACACCTCACCCTAAAACCAATGTGTGTTTGACTTCATGTATATTTCATGAGTTCGCATTGGCATACTATTACTACTAGAGGTCGACCGATTAATCGGCCGATTTTTAGCATTTTTAACATAATTGGCATCGGCCAATATCCAAGTATATCAAGCCGATTATTAGGCAGGCGCATCTGTGGGCAGCCTAGTGTTGTTGCGGAACACGTGTTCGACGCATGCTGCCCCTAGAGTCATTTTCCAGCAGAGTGAGCAGACCTCATCCAGTGCCATAAGGAAGGAGCTAAGTTCCTTGGAGAAAACAGTAAGGGTTAAATTTGTATAACTTCTTTAGAGTTACTGCCAACTTCAAGAAAATACGTGACAAACGCGATAGTTGACATGACGTTCAGCTACTTTGGATATTGATAGCGTAGTTGAAGTTGCATTATCACAGCAGAAGGGTTGCTATCATGTCACAGTAAGTAAAGCAAGAAATTTGCAATTACAGACAGTGAATCTGAGACTTTTATTTGCTCTGTTTGTGTGTCTTATATTTGAGAGGGTTGTCACTCAATGCAGATAAATAAGTAATAAAAAAGATACCAACGCACTATAGGCTAGTGAAGGACTGGCTTTGGTAAGCTCGGACGTTATCGGTTCTGCTGTCAGTACTGGAGAAATTAAGAAAATACATTTATTATTGCTATAAAGAGAAAGTTATTTTATCTCGCCAGCCATTTCTATGTATAATATATGAAACCATTTGTGATGCAATTTAGCTATTCGCAGTCAGAGAGAGAGATTTTGCGTACAGCGCGCACAACACGAGCCCAGCTAAATGAGTGACAGAACGAAACATTCAAACGTAGCCTGCTTTAGATTTGTGATATTAGTCTGATTTTATTTTAGATTTCGCCTTCCAAAGATTATAAAAAGAATATTTATACATAAGCCACATTCTGTCTAGCACAACTTCCTTCCCTTCACAGCGGTGCACTGACATGTCTCCCTAAAACTCAAACTTGACGTCAGAATCAGCACGATCGGTGATTGTTGTAAAATGCACTCTAGCTACTGTTGCTAAATTGCGGGACGCGTTTAATAATAAAAAGAGCGCAAGAGATACCGTTCCCAAGGTGGCGCGCGCTCCGATACAGACTGCAACGAGACAAGCAAAGTATAGGCTACTTTGGGTTTCATGTGCGCGTCTAAACGATCAACTATACACAAAAATATGTCAAAACGACCAGCTTGGAGATTCACTTACATACAGTTTATGTCTTAAATGGACGTAGTTATGGAAATAGTTGGGAGAAAATATGCCGCATCAGGAGCCTTTTAGACTCAGTCTTAAAGGGGAAGCGGTCTAAAAAACATGCTGACGATTGAGCCATTACTGCGAATCAAACAACAAAAGGCAAAGAGAAAATCACTTACAGCTCTTGAATGAATAACTTCTGCATTAATAAGCATTAATCTATCTATGATAAACTATGCAGTGTTATTTTACAATTGATTACTTTATTAGATTTCTTTTTAGACCACACCTGAACAATAATGTTAGTAGACCTTACTGAAATTAAATCACTGTGCCTATATAACGTTTATCTTTGTTTAATATATATATATATATATATATATATATATATATATATATATATATATATATATATATATATATATATAAACAAAAAGAACCGTTAAGAATACCGTTGAAGTACCGGATCGATAAGCAGGATCGATAAGATAGTAATACCATTAAAACCTTAACGATACCCATCCCTAGTTATGCCTGTGCTTCTCTTGGATTACGTGTCTTGATTGCCCCTTAATTAAAGCTGCATTTGGATCTCGTATGTTCGTAACACCTGCTTCGTTTATTTAATATATTTGTTATACATTATTTATACAATTTTACATTATACATTTTTAATTTAAGTGTACAAGTGCAGATTGGTCAAGTGTTCAATAAATGTATTTGTTGAGAAATTTTGTCTATCTTAAGTAATTATTTGTGTTACATTTTATCTTTCAAATAAAAGGTTCAAATAAGAGGTTAAAAACAAGCACATATCGGCCAAAATAAATCGGCCGACCCAGATTTTAAAAGATCGGCATCGGCCTGAAAAAAAAAAACAATATCGGTCGACCTCTAATTACTAATTCTGCAATGTCAAACTATGGCAGAAATAGTGAGAAGAGTATGGTAGTATGCCATTAACAATGTGTTTATTCTGATACAGTTCTGCAATCTGAATTTACCAGCAAATCTTGACAATTGGTAAAGCAAGGTGCAATTGAAGTCGAACACACCTATTAACTAATCAAACAGCCTCACCCTTAAACCATCCATTTAAACGGACCACTCGAAAACCCAACCAATCAAACTTCAGTGTCCTAAATCTAACAACCAAACAATCAGCTCCAAACTTGAACAACCAATCAAACAGCCTCACGATCAAATGCTCAAAAACTGACATGGAAAAACCTACCAATCATGTAGCTCCATCCAAAATCCACCACTTAAGATACATCAGAATGCCACCACCTTCTTTCACCCAGACTGAAATCGTGGCAGGATTCGAGAATACAGTGAGACTGTTTTCTCCATGGATTACAGCAGGTAGACATAAAGATTTCAACCTGCCTCCCTCACAGAGCAGCAACTACATTAAAATTACATAAATCTGTGGTATTGGACATGCAAGTGTGTGTGTGTGTATGTGTGTGTGTATTAAAGAAAATAAAGCTGATGTCAGGCAGCGAAACCAAAGCCATGCAGATGTGGTGATCTTTCAGTGTTTGTTGAAAGAACAGTTTTTACCTCAGCACAATAATTTTTTTGGTCAAAAAAAGGAAAAAAAAGTCTTACCCTCCTCGCTATTTTTTTTATTTTATTTTTATTCACGGCTAATTAGAGTCTTTTCCACAGACGTCACTTACACATGGAAAATCGTCATAGAGCCATATTGAAAAAAAGTTCAAAAGTGAGGGCTTATGTGAGGATGTATGGACTCCTTACATAAATGAAACGCAGCCACCAACTGTCTTGAATTTTCCTTGGAACGCACAAACTGCAATAAATCCCTTATATGAAGAGTCTGGTGCCAAAACACAAACAATAATTTACATAAAGTGTCTAAAGTGTGTCAGCTTTTGAGAAGTCCATCATTTTACTGTTTTTCTTGTTAATCACTGAAGTATTTTGTCCTTACAGCTCTAAGTTGGAGTTCCAATGAGGACATGCATGTGATTGGTAGAGGGGAGGGGGTTGTCTAAAAGGCCGACAGTTTATTTCTGTTCCTGCATTGCAAGTCATTTTTGCCAACTCAGCGAAACCCCTGCAGATTCAGGAGAGAGAGAGAATGGAAACCCACATTGAAATGGTCGTCTAAACTCTAAGCTTCTACTGCCCTGCATAGCCTCTAAAGCAGTGGTTCTCAACTGGCTTTGCTTCAGGGTAAACAAAACATATTGAAATGTATTCATATAAATGAATTAAAATAAGTATGAACTGCACAGGCCCAACAATATTCAAAAGTAATTAAAACGACATGGGCTCAAAAGATAAATGGACAATTTTGGTTTTTAGTGTCTCTTGAATAGCTATGGTTTCGTTCTGTTGGCATTGGACAAAACTCTGTGTGGTCCATCATAACCTCACTGCACGTGAAACTCATATTTAATGTACTATGGGTCATATTTGTTATTGCCTTCTGTAGTTATGTTCATGGTTTTTAATAACATGATGAGGGCATGTTGCGCGACCAGTTCATTATGGCATCTGCCTTGAAGACTGATCTCATGAAAATAATGTGACTTGGAAATGTTTTCAAAATGATATTATGAGGTTCCTTACATGTACTGCGGCAGCTCCGAGGTGAAATGTCCACTGTGTGGTGCTAAAAAAAAGTAATGTTTTCCCTCAAACAGATAAGGTTTTTAAAGTTTAAAATCAAGAAAAGCAACCTCCCTACCCTAAACCTAACCGGCAGTGTCATAAAAACAAACATGACATGAAAAATGCAATTGCTTAAGCAACCACGTAATTATTTGGTGCTTCTTTGACACTTTCGCTCAAGTGTCCTCTGAGGACACCTTCAAGACTTGTTTCCCGGTCCTTTGCATCGCTAGTGCAACGCTTTATCAGTTGAGCTAAAATGTATCGTCATGTGCTGTAGTTAAAGTGTTTAGATGTTATAAGATAGCATTGTGTGAATTACAGGGTAAAACTTAAGTATTATGAACTGATAATCTGCCGTTTTACTCGTGATTTGTGTGAATATAAAATAAGTCACTGTTGTTGTTGTAGTGCCTCTAGTGTTCATTTCACAAGGAAACTGCAGTGATGTTCATCAAACTAAGAAAATCATTCTACAAAAATATAGTTATAGTAAAGTGATTCTATGAGATCAGGTTTCTTATTTTGTTAGCTTAAAAGTGACTACAGTTTTTTGAATTTGCACCAAAAACTGTAGTTTTATTGGATCCACAGCCTTTAATGTCAACAATGGGAAGCATTTTCATTTTGCACATATTTAATTTGCTATTCCAACTCTGCACGGCTTTTGCGATTTTGTTCTTCTGTCCATTACCATATCAGAACAGACTTCCAAACCATTTTTGGACCACAACCTATCAATTGAGAACCACAGCTCTAAAAGACACAAACACACACAATTGCATGATCATTCAACACACTTGAACTTGGACCCCCCGAGCAGCTGCAACACAGAAAAAAGAAAATCACATGGCATCCCACCACACAATACGGTCGTAAAAGAGAAAGTGCACAGCCATGGCCGACTGAAACAAAAGGACGGGGACAGACCGTTGGGCACCAGAGCCACATCCACAAATGAGGCCTAGGATAACAGAGTACTGCAGAAAAACCATATGACTGCTACTGCACAGCCAGGCGTTGGCTTGCATGGGCTGAAAAAACTTCATGTAAATGTACAATTACACTCTTTCTGTTCACAATAACAAAAGCATATTTTAGTCCATGTAAGACAAATAAAATTGCAAATAAATATGGGACACATGTGATCTGAGTCCCAAAGCTTGAGAAACTAAGGAGCCATTCACACAGGACACATTCAGTTTTGGAAACAGCAAGATGCAGCATAATGGAATTGCAAAAGGCAGGTGTATTGGCATCTTAACTCCCATAAACCGCTGCTAATATAAACACTTATTATGCTTATCCCATCCCCAGATTCCTGATTAGTTCAAAATATAGTGCTCATGGTGCAACATAGGGGTGGTCGATATATAGGTATAAAGTTTGGATTATCGTCTCTATGCAGTTACACAAAATTGCCAATGCATGGCAAAAAATGGGCACCTCATTCTATACACTTAACACGTACGCAGAATTCTATTGGAGAAATAAGTGCGCGTGAGTCCAGCAGGATTCCCATTTGTGCTTCAGAGACCGGAAAGTTTTGTTTACTTATCTATTATTTTCTTTGTTGCATTGCTTTGAAAAGATTAGTTTTTTAAGGAAAGTTTATAGTCAACAACATGAGACTGATATGTGGCATAATGTGAAATGTAGCAATATGGTAAGGTTGATTTAAAACCAAATTTAGTTTTTTTTTTTTTTTTTTACTTTGACGATGTTTTTCAAGATCCAAATAAAGAGAAAATTATATAAGAGTAAGTAATTTTGAACATTTTATTCACTGACTGGATTATACAAAAACAGGCATTACAATATATATATATAAAATATATAAACCAATTTTATTTTGTTTATGTTTTTGTTTTTTTTAATTAACTATATTATGATATATATTGTTATCATGATATAAAATTATTCATATCGTGAGATAAGATATTGGTCATACCGTCCAGCCATTGTACAAGACGCTGAAAAAAACTGTATTGTTCAAAGATGTCTCTTTGGTGCTTGTGTACAGTACATACACTAAGAATTAAAAAATTATGCGAAAAGAACACAAGAACACATCCTGTGTGAACTGACCCAAGGCCTAAACTAGCAGGCAACATTGTTTATTTAACTGATCAATAATCATTATAGACTGAAGACTTTCATAAAGGTAGATTTCAACACGATCAAACAAACTTTTGTTTGTAAAACAATAATAATATTCAGTCTTCTTATTCTCAAAATCTCATACCTGTACACAACTCATACACCCTCAAAAGAACTTTCCAGAAGATAAACTGGGGTTCTTATGATGGCAGTCAACCTCACATATGCTCAACCAATCGTGTGTCTCTCTAACAGGAAGTTCAGGCCAGCGGGGATGTATGTGGCAACAAAAAGAGCTTTAATCTTCCTTACAAAAGAAGGAAACATGGCGTGTGATTTACAAGCCAACATGAACACACAAGAATTCTGTATTTCGCAGCGGAGACCCTTGAGTGTAACATAGCCCGCTTGGGTTCAACACTGCACTCTTTTTCTTCTTTCTTCTGTTCTCTTCTCTCTATACCTCTTGTCTCATTTCTCAAACGCCTCTGCAGGAAGTGCACACTGGAGTTTATTTTTGAATCAGACAAAAGGAATGCATGCCATTTCCTGTTCATCCCTTCTCCACATGAACATATGAAGAAATGCATAGGTCTAATGGAAGTGTTTCCAGCTGTGATCCCTACTGTAAAGACCAGCTGAGTCTGGAATTAACTTAGATGCTGGTCCTGGCTGGACTAGCTAGTGAGCCCAACAGACTCTAAACAGTGATAATCCCAACCAGGGACTATACACTAAATGTTTTTCTTTTCGGTTTGTTCTGAGCAAAACAGAATTTTTTCGTTCCGGTTCAGAAGTTCCGCAGCTTCCTTTCCAAAAGGTTACTGGTTAGAACAAAAGAAGCAATATTTTTTTTTTCCTGTGTGGTGGATTGATCGGCATAGAAATCATAACAAGCAGTTAATTAACAGTGAAGTATAATTTTATTTACAGATCTGCTTCTCAGTCAAAACCGGCTGCATCAAATCTGTATTAATGCGTCATATCTAAAAATAATTCAGTGAAATGTTTTCCTTGTATCTAGATTAGCCGTGCATGTATAGTGTATGTAGAATGTATATATGGTTGTTAAAAAGGACTTCATTTCACAGAATGCGACATCCAGAATGGACAATTAAGAAATATGTCATGCAGCAGTTTTCTTCAGGATCAAAGCAAATGCGTACTTTCAGGGAACATGAAGTGGTGTAGATCCAAAAATGTACTGTGATAAATTTTGGCCATTGGTTTGATAAAAAAATTACCAGAACAAAATTAACCAGCTATAACAAGTTACCAGCATGTAAAAATAACGTTTTCACTCCGAAAACCAAAAAAAATAAAAATAATTTTCAATTATTCCGGTTACGTTTTGCTAAAAAAAAAAAAAAAAAAAAAATAGTTTTTTTGTTTTTGTTCCTTGAACCGTTTTTAGTCCCGAATCCTAACTCATTCAAACTCAAACAGTCACAATGAGGGTATTCTCTGAGAACAACGTAAATTTGGAACAAATGTTCCTTTCCACTGAGAGTTAAATATCCAATTTAAAATTGTACAAGATGTACCTGTTTTTGTTCATTGATATTTTGGACTAATTTCAGAGATGTTCCAACACACAGACTGACCATTTTCATGAACAATGATGGACAAAATAAAAGTTTTTTAGTATTAAATTCACAACAGAAAAAAAAATAATAATAATATTTGAAAGTGAGACGAGATTTAAAGTTAAAAAACAGATATTGTCTGTTGAAATCTAGTCTTGTCTAGCTAGACTTTTGACTACTGGCCTAAAGTCTGATCAGCTTTTGCAGCTTGTTCTGGACAAGAACTTCCTACTTTGAAAACTCTGAGTGACATGCAATGGGAAAAATAAAGCTTTTTCTAACTTGAAATTTAGGGGAAGTACATTAAAAGTGTTAAATAAAAAAAAAACATTTAGTCATAGTTTTTATTCTTTTGACGAAAATGTCCTTTAAAATAATTATATATATTTTAACGTGTGTCAAAGTGTAACAGAACAAATAAATTAAATGTTCAAAGAATTTGAGTAAAGAAATTATAAACATTTCTTAATTCAAACATATAAACAATATACATACAACATAGAACGGTCCTTAAAAACCTGAGATCCTGAAATAATAGCATATAATGAATAAATTGAAGTATTAGCTAGCTACTGTTTAGAAGTTAGCCTAATGTATTCTGAATTTTTCATGCCTTAGGAGACCTTCATTTTCCATGTTTAGACCATATTTTACAGAAACAGCTTCTTTACAATGCAAATTACACATATACTAAGCGCAATCAAATTTCCCGTTAATTCGATTAACTGTCTGTGCAGATGCAATTTGTAATATGTTGTGGATATAGTGATTAATCTAATGCATATTTAATTCATTTTAAAGCGGTTCATTTTTGCTAGTGTTCAGTGTATTCAACTCATGCACCTCAAGTGGGGAAAGCCCCAACACACTGGATTATTGGACTAGATTAATCCATATCTAATATCTTCTTGATAAGCAGATGTTTCCCTTGATGCTTATTCTTCAGTTTATATCTTTCATTGTTAATATCTTTCCGAATTAAATTTTTCTCATCATATTTTTGTCAACAGTATGCTTTAATAAAATCATTTAATTATCATAATTTTTAAAGATTCAATGCCACGAACCTCACAAACTTGATAAAATCCAACAGTAGTTCTTCTCGGAAATGCTCAAAATTCTTAATTAAATGGTGTCCTACTAAATTTTTGCATCCTCTCAAATGTACTGACAAAACTTAGAAAACTTTCAACCACACTTTAAGAGCCCCAAAATTTGAGTCATTATGTAGGTTTTTTGGCATCTGTTTGGCTTCTGCTGAAACAAGACAAATTGGTGGGTTCTACTGAAGACAAATTGAGAAGCCTATAAAAAGACTATGCTTTAATGAGGAACTACAGTAAACATAAAAAGAGAAATCTCCATATGCCAAAACCAAAGTCTAAATTGAGACCCCAGTCTTGCCCATGATTCAGAACCATTACATTGATCTTGTATGGTCAAGCAATAGACCTGAAGACTCCAATGCAATTTCCAATATGCACTGTATATATAGTACTACTGCTAATGAAATTAAATTACCATTAGGGATTTGCATTCGAGAGGTCTGCTTCTGTTTATGTGACGGTGTCATAAAATATGTTTTTGCCATTACTATGTTAGAAAAAGAACTTTAAAAATAAGTTTAAAAAAAAACAAATACATTAAGTAAACCATCACACCATTCTAATAAAAAATATGCAGCTCTGTTGTTTCATCTAAAGAAATAAAATGAACAAAACAGCCTTTTTTCCTTTCTCCTTGACATAATCAAAATGAATTAAACCCTCAAACAGTTTGCACTCATTTTTCACACAGAGAGGGGTAACGAGTAAAAAAAAGTAAGCGAGAGAGCGAAGAGGCAAAAGAAATAAAGGGAATTGAACGGCTCATTGCTTGTGCATCCTGCAGCAGTGGGCTCCCACACTGCGCCCAGTGGGGTTTAGAGCATTATGGTTAATGAGAGGGGAAAAAGCGTAATGTTCTAATGGTTTAGAATAGCTGGGTGGTTGTCTTTTGGAAGTGAGAGTTGAAGAAAAAAAAAAAAAAAAAAAAAGAGGAATCAACGCTTTCTGTTTGTCCCATAGACACGCCAGTAGAACACAGCGTTCTTTAAGTGTGTGGTTGCACTTTTAAAGGTTCAAACTGAATGCAGTCTGCCGGATTACAGCCAACAATACAGAAAAATGCAAACAGAGACAAAAAAGCAATGGTGCAGTTTCCTTTTTAGACATTAGTTTTTGCATTTCTATGGCAGCATTTATGCTTTTCCCTAATTTCCTGATGCAATCAGAGGTGTTCTCTGAGGGAACTGCTGTGTAAGATGTCTGTGGTTATCCTCAGCCATAAACACATGGCACATTCTAAAGTCAGCACCTTCAGAAAAGGTTTGCAACAGTGATTTCAGTGTTAACAATGGCTTTTGATTGGTTCCCAAGGAAAATTTACTTCAAATTAATTGACCGTTTTTTAATTCAGTTTGAAGCAGATATTTGGTGTAAGAATGCTGTTCATGTCACAAATGTGCCTTGATTAAACAATGATTTGACCCAGAGGTTTCCACATGGTTTCACTGGTTTAAGGGAAAAACTGTCAAAGATATTCAACACTCAAACTTAAGAAACCCTCATAAATTAATCAAAACAAAGGCGTAATTGTTTTTAAACATATTGTGAATGTTATGGAGATGATTCTGGGATCTTTAGAGCTAATTGGAATGCATTATCAGTGGAGCTTCTTCATTGAAAATCTTTTAAAATCTGTACTACACTATCAGAAGCTGGGTCCACCGTGTCTTCATCAACATACAACTAGATGAGGCACAGAAAGTCAGTTAGATCAAACTACAGTTGATCACTCATGTTTATAATAGCAAATTTGTATTGAGTGAAATTAAGTTTAACGGTTATATTTTGTCTTAAGTTACTAAGCATACCCAGTCCCATCTGCTTTGCAAGTCCTCCAAAGCCTGCTCAGTAAAGGCTGCGGATTGGGGTTAGGATGCAAACCATTCAAACCCGTAAATTCCTATTTCAATCTCCAATCGTTTAGACAAAAAGGTAATCCCACCCAAATTCACACCATTGGTTGAGCCAGAAGTTGACATTTCAGGCTACTCAAACAAACAGTAATATTTTTATGGATCCACAGAGCCACAGTATTTACACTTTGAGGAAATCAACCTATGAATGGCTTATTTATCTCTGCATATTATGCAGGGATAAAGTTTTACAGAGAAAAAAAAATTAAACATCAGCTGAATGCCAAACTCATTTTAGAAAAATAATACAACAGAGCGCAATCTCACATGTCTGAGCAGTAGGTAGTGGAAATGTAACATTTGATATATTATCCTACACTGTAACTGTAGATAAATGTTTCACTGCAGTCGAAACCATGCCGTTTCAGTGCAATTTTACCAACCACGGTCATGCTCCAGGGAGTCTGAGCTTGTGTTTTAAGTTTTCAGTCATGAGTAGAGAGATCGTTAGCATAAATCATTTGCTATGTTGAGGGTTGTTGGTAATGTAGATGCAGGGACGCTGGTAAAGCATTGCCCCATTCAACCCAACGTTCCAGATGGGGACAAAGTTTATGCAGATTGGCTCATTAACCTCACTGTGCTGATCTCTCTACGGTAATGACATACACAGCATGTTGGGGATTCAATAATCTATCTCAACGTACTCTCCCCAGAAAAGATTACAGTGTGAATGCCACATACCTTGAAAATAGCAACAGTTTTAGATGGAGTCTACATACAGTTTGTGAACACACATACTAACACACACTCAGAAAAAGGGTTTAAACAAAAAACATGAAGGCATCATAGCGCCTGGTGGCACATACTCACTAAGGTGTTTCTGTTCATTTTAGTTCCTCAGACATAATAAATGAACATCACTTTGAAGTGCAGCTGATTTGGAATAGCATAATTACTCCCATATCAACACATGCACACAAAGAGATGCACATATGCACGTAGAGTGGGGATCATACATCAAAGATTGAAAATCGAATTTAAAGATTTTGAACAGAAATACATAAGGTTTTAAAATTTGGAAAAAATATGAATCAAAGAAACTTTATGGTGTTAAATGAATAAGTAATATTTATGATGCCTTCTTATAATTATCACTCAGGAACTCAGCAAATTTGTGACAATGGCCATGTTAAAACTTTTGTACAAAAGGTCAGACTTTATTGCTTCCACTTAAGCACACAAGATGCTCTTTGAGACATTCTTAAAACATTTTGGAATAACATGGATCATTAGGTGTTGCATAAATGCATGAGTTCAAGCTTGAGTGCATACTATCAATAAAAAAAAAAGGGGGACATACCAAATACCAAGAAATACTGAAATTTAGGTAAAAATATTTCAATTCAACTTTAATATCTGGTAAAAAAAAAAAAACAACAACAACAACTAATAAATAATAAAAAAAACAAATGCAAAATTGAAGCATGTTCACAATTGGGTTTTGTTAAGACTTTAAAAAGAGCTGTTAATTGCATAATAAGAGTAGTAATAATCTTCATATTACCATTACAGCATGTTGTAGTGTCCTTTTGTTGTGTACTTTGTTTGCTGTAAGGAGATATTGAATTGTATAAATACATTTTTATCTAGCTTTATACACTAAAATATGCAAATACTCCAAAAAATAATAGTTATTATATTATCTATTCTTATCATATCTGTCTTGTGTCAGACAGCATTTTGCACCTTGCAACCTACTTTTCCACAAATATGCAGCCAGTTTAAAACATGTTAAAACATGTAGCTAGGTCAACACAAAGCAGTAAAATGCAGTATACACCACTATAAATATACACAGTACATATACAGTATACATAGGTATGGTATCCACTTATAAATATCACAAATAATTTATTCTTCCATTTGCTCCCTGCTAGATTCAGGTAAGGCACAGAAAGCAGGTGATCTGAAGCATTTGTGAGCATGTAATTTGCATAATGCTTTTTTGTCAATCACGTTGAATATATTCTGAAGAAATCCAATTCAGACCTAAACAACAGTCTGTACAGATGATTTAAACAGCGTTTTTGTTCAAATTTAAAAAGCCTATTCTACATGGCCTCTTTATAGTTTACAGATACAATTGTATTCCATTTGTAAATGGCCACAATGTTAGGAAAAACGTGCAGTTGTTAATATAGAGAGCGATGTCTACCTTATCTGAGCCCCAATTGAATTTCGTTATGTTGTCTAACCTAATAGTCAAGATGATTCATTCATATTAAATAATATTTTTTACTTATATGCCAGTTAATTTAAATGTTACCACATGAAGTACATTTTTGCGCTACCTAACAACATATTTATACAGTTCATATGCAAAGTTATAATGAAATCAATTTTTTAAACTGAATTTAAAAATGTCTTTGTATATGGTGTGTCCCCAGTGCAAAGTTATAACTGCACCTGGATGTGTTAAACCTGATCCAAAAGTTGAAAAATCAACATTAGTACTGCAGTGTGGGCATGGATTCTCTGAAAAGCTGATAAGGAACAAAAACTAATAGGTAAAAGGGCTAATGACACAGTAAACACAAATGTGAAAGCACAGCCAAAATTTTACGTATGTGCTACTTGGCCGTTTTTATTTTATTATACAGATTTAAATATAATTTGCATAAAATGCATAGAAACCCATAGAAAGGTTTGGCCTCACTAATTATGTTACATCTAATTAGTGACCTAGAAATAATGTAGAATCTTAAAAATGTCTTTCCATTCATTTATATAATAACTTTATTTTGTTTTTAAAAATCCCAAAGCTCTGTTCATTGCCAGGTTTAAATGTAAAAGAACCCTAGATTTTCAGTAAAGTCTCAGTCTTTTGGTTGGACTCCACTATGTAAATATATCTTTCCCTGCTGAACAGACATATTTGATATTATTTATATTGCATTTCAGTGTGTTAACCATTCAGAATACACAAATGTGCATTCCTTTCATGAAAGGACACCCTGTCTGACTCTTGCTGTCTGTTTGGGCCTGCATTGGGTTGGCCCCTTTCTGTGTATGTTGGAGTAAAGAGGGGGCGTTCTTACAGTGGATCATTATGTCTGGTGTTCAGGTATCTCTGAGGGCGGTGGTAGACTAGTGGTGGTGAACATAATTTCTTCCTTTACTTTTAACAGGGATTTGTTGACACAAAGCACCCCGACTGCTGGAGTTATAAATATTTACAATAGCAAAAAAAAAAACCCACTGTAAAACCAAGTTATGACACCAGTTAAGAGAACAATGAAACTGAAACCCAGATTAAGAGTATAAAGCGCATTTAACTTGTCACTAAACCAGTTTTATTTTCAGCCCACACATCTCAGTTTACTGATTAAGTATAATGATTCAGCAGTGATTATAAGGGTCTGGGTGATTATATGACACACAGCACAGTCTGTGATCATACCGGTGTCGTGCTGATTTCTGACTCCCTTGTATAGTTATGTTTAGGGGTATGTGTAGGGGTTGCCTTTAGGGATAGGGACCAATGACTCCCTCCCTACTATGGTTAGGGGTGGGGATAAAGGTGGGCATTAAGTGTAAGGACCAATCTGCTAGTGGGGAGTCAGATTTCGGCACAACATCGGCATTAGAAAGCGATCAAACGCGGAGGTAAATTCCAGTGACAGGAATTGGAGCAATCCTTTGCTTTACTTAAAGCGCAATAATCTGTACGTTGTATACAAGTTAGGGCTGTTGATTTAACATGTTAAATTAGTGTGATTAATTATATTAAAATTATGTGTTAAACAAATTTACGCAATTAATCATGTCCCGGACCGTAATATGGAATATTTCAAGCATCGGAACAATTCAAGTTTGAAGTACCAACTGTTTTCTCTAGGGGGCAGTAAACAAACCACACTTACCAACAACAGACAGCCCAAGATAAGAACAAGTTCTTGCGTTCAAACACAGCTGCTTAATGGAGAACAAATCCGAACGCAGGGATCTCAAGATGTGTTTTTCTAAGTTTTAAACTATTTTAATTTGACACAGCGACCTAAAAATGGTATGTTTATGATGCGACGCAACCAAAGTGAGACGCTCCAAAAAGCGTCCATATGATGCAGGTTGCACGTCCTTGGAAAGCCGTTATAATAAGTCTAACTCAGATAGATTGACGAATTAAATTGCAAAATGGAGTGCTGTGAACTGTAGGCCAATCAAGGGGGTAGATTTGGCTTGAACATTGAAATCCCACCATCCCCCCTGGAATCTACGTCCCTAAAGCCAATGATTGGATTATGTTCAAAAATATGCAAATATTCAATACATTGGATTCTAAAGCCACTTTTTGTATTGTGCATATATATGTATGTATATATATATATATATATATATATATATATATATATATATATATATATATATATATATTTATTTATTTTATTTTATTTTATTTTTTTTTGGTGTTTCGCATAAAGATAATCCAAACAGTTTCAGCAGTGTCTTGCAGTATCACATACTATAAATAATCTAAAACATAATTTTATCTAGTTCTTTTAACCCCAACCCTTATATATACACATGCACATTTTAACCTAAAATCGTAATGTTGTTTAATAAAAATAAAAGAGTTCATAAACATGTTGTCAACAACCATCTTGTTTCAGGAGACACATTACGTCTCTGAAGGATAGCGTCTATATTTATATTTAAAGGAGGCTATATAAGCTATACATGTCCTATTAAAAACGCGGTATTTTCGAGCGAGAGTACATGTTTGTATTAAAATAATTATGAAAAAACAATTAGACAATGAGAGAAAAAATAACATCATTTTAAATTGTAAAACTTGAAGGAGAGTTCTCTTGTGATAATAAAAAGGCTTCCTCTATTAGATAAGTCAATAAAACATCAGAATGAATGAAAATTGATAAATTAACCTGCAGATAAAGCACTTTTATGAATACAAGTTAGTGGCAAACAGTTGCTATTTCATGCGCAACTGCCACCTACAGCCCTAACCCGGTTAACTGCAACCTTTGCATTGTGAGAGCACAGTGAAGGCTACTTACCCTTTTCTTATTTTTAAATCTTGCGAGGAAATGTAAAGAAACTCAGTCCGCTTTTAACGAGCATTTGTATCGCTTCACAAATCTCCACGAATCCTCTGACTAGCTTGAGCTGCGCCTGTTCGCCGGTCACCGCTGAATCGCTGGAGTTCCACTCGCGCTCTCAATAATTACACACGGGGGAGTTGGCTTATGGTCACATGGCCAAATATAAAACACATGATTGGACACGGAGATGTAGGTTGACGCAATGCTCTCGTTTGTGATTGGTTGAGTGTGAAGCTATTTGACGTTGAGTCCACCTCCTGGGCCAAAAGCATTTGTGCGTTAGAATGGTGAAGAGGAGAGTGTGGGGTGGGGTTCTTTGATTTTTTTTATTTTTTTTTTTAAGCAAGGACTTTATTGATAAAAAGTAATTTTTTTAGATGCCCAGCCTAAAATGCTATCAAATAATAATACATAAATTTAAAAAAATAATAATTAATTAATTATTAAATAATAAAACCTGTTAAATTCAGCTGTATATTGAATTACTATTTGTTCAGAAGACTAATTACTAATATGGCCAATGTGTTCTATCCCACATATATAATGTGCATATTTTGGGTAAGTGAGAAATTGCAGTCACACTCTGTGGTCTACACAGCAAGTGCTTGGATTGGCATACTGATGAATTCATCTGAAGTGTAGAACAAACACATTTTACACATAATCTGATGTGTGATTGCTTGGGTTGCTGCAAATTCTTTGTTTAGTGTGCTTTTCAATAGTCATATATTATTTCAATGCCTTTACAATTCCTGTTTACCCTTAAAACCACAAATCTGAATCAATTTGCTTAGCATTGTGGACACAGAGTATTCCTATTGGGAAACTTTAAACAGACTAATTTGTCTTCCTTCAGATCAGGGTAGCAGAAGGAAGCATTAAAGCATCTTTAAATAGTTCCAGTGAGGTTTTAACCATCTGGAAGAGATAAAATGTTAAAGGACAATGGACTCCACAGAATCTATAAAACAACAAACAAAAAAAGAGGAACAAAGAATATTAACAAGGCTGCTCTCCCTGTTTCTGCTGAACCGCTGAAGCTCTGTGACACATTTCAGTGAATTATTTACCAAAGAAAAACTCTCAGAATAGAATTGCACAGTTCAGTTTTCCTTATATCAGCAATAAGCATTACTCCTGAAAAGCTATTAGGCCCAAACAGCAAGAGAATATGATTTAAATGTAGGTTACTTAATAATAGTTCAGATACACCATCAACAAAACACTGATTGAATTTATTTTTGAATGAGTCAATTGAAAACCTCTTTGGTAACACTTTACCATAAGGGTCCATTCTTTAAGATTAGTTAGTGCAATAGGTATGTGAAATAACAGTAAACAATACATCTTTTACAGCATTTATTAATCTTTGTTAATAAAAATACAACTGTTCATATTTAGTTCATGTTAGTTCATAGTGCATTAACTAATGTTAACATATACATCTTCTGATTTTAAAAATGTATTACAACATGTAAAAATTAACATTAACCAAGATTAAAAAATGCTTTAAATGTATTGTTCTGTGTTATTTCATGTTAACTAATTTTGTTAGCTAATGTTAACAAAAGGAACCATATTGTAAATTGTAACCAAATCTTTTGAAGAATTTTTTTTACATGTAGAATTGTGATACAAAAGAGAGATTCTTAAAATTAGATTGGTCATCTAACATCCTCCCCCAGTACATTCATAGAGTTATGCAGAATACGGCACACAACATATTTGTCTGTATATTATACTGTCTATTTAAACCACAATTTATAAGCATGTGGCAGACAGTGTGAAAAATGTATCTCTCTCTCTCTCTCTCTCTCTCTCTCTCTCTCTCTCTCTCTCTCTCTCTCTCTCTCTTCAACACAAATGCTCAGAAGTTATTAGCAGGGTTGATAAATTCTCTCCTGCTAAAGAATAATTCGATGAAATTGAAAGTGTTGCAGTTTTATGCGGCAGAGGTTTCTGTCGTCTCCATGGTGATTTGACATAGACGTTAACATGTGGGTAAAAACATTTCACTGGGATGGTATTCAGTGCTGGAATTTATTGCTAAATTTAGGCAGGACATTTTCACAGTTATCTGCCTGACACCCCAGTGTAGAGACCACATTATGAATTGTGTTTGGCAGAATGTTATGAGAAACACTTGAGCTTAGCAATGGCTGCATTATTACCATAAATTCCAAATCCAAATGTGTAATCTTTCCACACGTTTGGTGAATAATATTTTTTGTAATAATGTAATTTTACTGAATGTCTAACAAGCTAAATTTGGAGTAGTGTTGGATAAATTCTGATGCTGCTTAGTAAATCCATTTAAATTGAGAAGAGGCATCATTTCAGTCCTGAATTGACGGCAAATGTTTGTTTGTGTGTGATCAAAATGATTGTTCCACCTTTTGTCACTGTCATTACGTGTGGAAATCTGATCTGCTACACTTGATTACCATGGCAACCAACCAAAGCCAGGGATTTAATCGTATTGGTGCCAAACAGTAGGGAGAGTGCAAATTTGTATGCATGTGCTTACAAAAGCTTGTCAATTAGCTTTAAGCTTGGAGCTATAGTAGCTATAGATAAATAGAAATAAAACTCCTCTTTTGAAAAAAATGATGTTCACATTTGCAAATTACAAATTTCAGACACAAAAACATGCTTTATATAGTTTATTTCCCAGAAGATGAACACAGAATTGATATTGTTCACAGTTGGGTCTCACTTTATATTAGTTGCCTATAACTAATATGTTAGTAGTTATATATAGTGTTCATAAAATACTTGTATTTATTGTGTAGCTACATGTTGTTATGCAAAATTCTCACAAGATTCACATTTGCTGCTACTGAGGTTGAGGTATGGTAGAAGTAGAGGTATAGGGCTAGGTTTAGGATTAGGGTTGTGTTAGTGATGGGTTAGGGGTAAGGTTAACAGTGCAATTACAATGCAACAACACATATGTACACTCACTAAGCACTTAATTAGGAACACTATGGTCCTAATAAAGTGCCCAACATGGTGTTCTGCTTCTGTAGCCTATGCGCCACATGTTCGACATTTTGAGCATTCTGAAATGCTATTCTGCTAACTACAATTGTACAGAGTGGTTATCTGAGTTAATGTAGCCTTTCTGTCAGCTCGAACCAGTTTGGCCATTCTCCGTTGACCTCTCTCACCAAAGAGGCGTTTCCGTCCACAGAACTACTGCTCACTGGATTTTTTGTTTTGTTTTTGGTAACATTCTGAGTAAACTCTAGAGACTGTTGTGTGAGAAAATTCCAGGAGGTCAGCAGTTACAGAAATACTCAAACCAGCCTGTCTGGTACCAAAAATCATGCCACGTTCAAAATCACTAAGATAAATTTTTTTCTCCATTCTGATGGTTAAATGGATATTAATTGAAGCTCGTAACATGTATCTGCATGATTTTCTGCATTTTACTGCTGCCATACAATTGGCTGATTAGCTAATCGCATGAATACGTAGGTGTACAGGTGTTCCTAATAATGTGCTCAGTGAGTGTACATAATAGGTATAATGTATCAAATCCTTAAGTACATAGTAGTTAAAGACACCTAATATAAAGTGGGTCCCAAATACCAGCTTTCATGGAGTGCTATATGCATTTCTATGCTGCGGTCGAGGAGTTCCTATGTTAAATCCTAGATTTGCTGTTTGATTACTGACGTGCCTTGAGTGAGGGCAGATGTTAGATAATTTAAGTGATTAGGTCTCAAGGAGGGGAGAGGTCCTTAACAAAGCCCGCACTCTTTTAGCCAATAACACATCACTCATGTGAGCTGCTGGTAGAGAGTGCCACAATATTTCATCAGACAATAAACAAAGGAGATCAAAAATTGAGAATTCTATGTGGAATTCCAATTTTCTTGAAACAAGAAAGTGCACAATAAATGTGAATTTTCTGTTTCAGTATATGTGAGTATATGCAAATGTATTTGTTTTGTATACATGTTCATGAGTAAGAACTTACAAGTATAGGTGTGTGTGTGTGTATGTGTGTGTGTGAGCGTGTATTTATCACTTTGTGGGGACCAAATGTCCCCATAAGGATAGTAAAACCCGAAATTTTGAGCTTGTGGGGACATTTTGTCGGCCCCCATGAGGAAAACAGCTTATAACTCATACTAAATTATGTTTTTTGAAAATGTAAAAATGCAGAAAGTTTTCTGTGAGGGTTAGGTTTAGGGGTAGGGTTAGGTTTAGGGGATAGAATATAAAGTTTGTACAGTATAAAAACCATTATGTCTATGGAAAGTCCCCATAAAACATGGAAACACAACGTGTGTGTGTGTGTGCGTGTGTGTGTGTGTGTGTGTGTGTGTGTGTGTGTGTGTGTGCAGATGGGATCAGGGGTGACATGACTGACAGAATGAAGAATCTGACCAAACATATACGCTCATTCTACAAATCCAAAGATTCACACTTTAATTTATGCTCTTGATGTCCTCCCTCAGGCCTGTTATTCCTTACATGTTTCAAAACATGATGCGTTTCTTAACCTGTTACAATTCCATGTACATATAAATGCATAGTTGACACATATCAAATAACAGGACATGTCAACTTCCCAAAATTATTTCATGTGAACTATTCATATATTAATTGAATTTGCCCATTGTGACAAGGATAAGTTCTTGGCATTGTCTGGAGACAATGAAAACAGTTCAAAGGTAAGACTATTCTTTTCTTTCAGCAGACATTAATGTCCGTAACATAAATGTAGTTCACTTTGTGTGATGAAAGCACTCTTAAACAATAGACAGTCATTAGTAGACATGTTGTGCTTTCCAGTCGCTCTCTCTCTCCCATGCTGACGCTCTGGCGTGCTTGTTGAGGTCTCCCTCTGCCATCACTATAATTAGAGATAGGAGTTAGATATCATCACAACCCAGGTGATGAGCCTTACCGCTGTTCCTCTGCTGCAGACACATGACCCCCCTCCATGCCACACCCATATTTATTCAGGGTAAGCCCAGAACCAATTCATGATATATCCCTCTGTGTTCTGTGGAAGAAAGAAAGTCATATGGGGTTGGAACAACATAAGGGAGAGTAAATAATGACAGAATTTTCATTTCTAAGTGAATTATCCCACCAACTTAGGAATTTTCACCCTATCTAGCAGCTGTTTTTGACTCCTAGTCGTGAGATTTTGGATATCTCTGACTGTCAGCTGATTTAACTAGGGCTAAAGAAGTGTGCTGTAAGAACAGTGAATTTGAAACAGCAAGATATGCTGAGTGATGAGCAACTGTGGCTGTTCGCTGGGAGCATAAACGAGGGAAGGACATTCTGAACCACCAGGAGGAAGTGATGTCTCAAATGTTTCACAGCAACTATCCTCCTTTTTCTGATCCTGGATCAGAGCATATGTCTTAATTCTTGTGTCCAGACAGAACCAGATTAAGCCACAGATAGCATTGTAAAGTTTGGGCACTACCACAACTTCCATTTTCGATGTTCTACTCTCACATGTCTAAAGGATTATGAGTAGAGAGACTGTGGTCAGTTAACACTTCAGAATCTTGTGTTTGATTGCTCTCTTTAAGTGCATTCATATTTTTGTGAATCTCATGTCCAATATTCTTCTAAAAAAATGATCATGGATCCTTACTCTCGTATTGAACATACAGTATTTTGGATTAAAGGCTAATGCTACCACACTAATTACAAGTTGATGCTCTTTCCTCTCAAAAAGGGTTAAATTAATCAATAATTAATTATCCCACGTGTCTGTTGAATGCTTAATTCTGATTGGTTGACGGATGATCTAAGGTGTGCTATGAAGTAGTTCCAGGTCTTGACTGCAAAACTGTTCCATATCACTTTGCCAAATTATTTCAATTATTTCAAAGAGCCCTACAGGCTACCACCAATTAAAACAAAGACATTGGTTAAGTACATCGGCTAAGAATGTACTATAATATCTTAAATGCATTTAAATTTCTCTCTCTTTCACTTTTATCTCAGCCCCCGAGCCACCCACCCACCCACACAGACACACAAACACTCATGTTGGTGCAGCTATCCTTATGAGGACTCTCCATAGACATAATGATTTTTATACTGTACAAACTATAGATTCTATGGCCCATTTTACATTTAAAAAAAAAAAAAAAAACTCACGCACACACGCACACACGCACGCAGGCACACAAGCACACACACACGTGCACTACCTTGTTACTCCAATGCCGAAAAGCAGCTAATCCTCTGTTGCTAGTTCTAAAGTGATGTTTTCATACTAACAATGAAGGCTTGAGCAGTATCAGAGCAAGATACACTTGATCAATACAACAGCTTCTATATTATCTGAAATACCTGTGGGAAACAGCCTCATTCTCACCCTCCCCCTCTCTTAAACTTTCACACACGTGGACACTATAGTAATCCCAGGAACGATCTATCTTAGTTTCTGAGTTTCTCTCTTTCGATCACTCAAAACTAACTCTCTCACACACACACACACACACACACACACACACACACACTCATACACACTCATACACACACACACACACACACACACACACACACACACACACTATCTTGTAACTCCAGTAAGTGCTCAAGTAAAGCAGCGCAAGCCTCACTATCCTCCGTTGCTACTTCTAAAGTGATGTTTTCAAACTAGCAACGAAGGCTTGAGCAGTATCAGAGCAAGAAGCTTTTAGGAATGTAAACAAGAAAATGTCTTGAGATTAAACCCTGAATAATGTCTTAAGATGTGTTAACTGTGGTATAAGTGGAATAATTTACGCCCCGTTAAATTATTGAAAAATAATGCACACTCTGCTGCGCATCGTGACCGCATTACCACCTCAGGTGTGCATTATTTTCCAATATTTCAATGGTCCATCGTACAATTATTCCTTACTTATTTTACACTGTATAATTTTATGTAATAACAACAATAATATATAATATAAGACTTTTTTCTGTAAATATTGTAATACTCTTATTGTAAATATTGTAATAAGACTGTGATGCAAGACCCATTTAAAGGAATATTCCAGGTTCAATACAAGTTAAGCTCAATTGGCAGCATTACAATTTTTTAAGGCAAAAATCTGGGTAAAATTGAGGCACTTACAGTGGAAGTGAATGGGGCCAATCCGTAAACGTTAAAATACTGAATGTTTTAAAAGTATAGTTACAAGACATAAACTAATTAATTTAGTGTGATAAAATCACTTTCTAACCTTTTCTGTGTAAAGTATCTTGTTTTTTGCTGACGACATAACGCTGTAAACCATAAACAATGATTTACTTTGTTATGAACAACTTTACAGCTCAATTATTACACAACTTTTAAAAGAAGAATTAATGTATATTATTTTATAAAATCATAAATCATATTACTGCCATTAAACCCTCCAAAAACTGGCACTATTCACTTTATTGTAAGTGCTTCACTGTAAGCTAAATTTTTGCTTTTTTTAAGACAAAGGAGGGACAAGTCGAAATAATTTTTTGCGGAAATCAACATTATGCCATAAATGCTGTCAATTGAGCTTAACTAGTATTGAACCCAGAATATTCCTTCAATGCACCTCTTTCAAAATAGCTTTAATATTGACAAAAGCATTCAACTTGCAAATATGATACATAAATAACTTTTCTCACACTATAACGGCTGTCAACCTTCTCAGAATGAATTTGTTAAGTGAAGATGCTTGTGCCGTCCCAACTCCATTTCTGCTGCAGACAGAAGTGCTTACTGTTCTTATCTCAAAAACAACAACAAAACAAGTGTCAGGGCCTTGAAGACACTGCATATTTTTGGTGTTTAGGTTGCTATTCTCTGAAAAAGTTGAAAAGAAATATATAAATGGCATAAAAGTGGGACAGCAGAAATAATTGTGTACCTTCACCGCATGGCCAGGTAATGAGAATCTAACTGGTTTACTTCGCATAATTATATTTTACCATCTGTATAATGGTTGCTTTTGTATTTGATTATAATTTTTAAAACGCTACCTCTATCCTGACTCTGAATCTTAATTTAATACTGACACCACCCCAAAAGCATATGCCCAATCAATAAAAGTTCTTGGTAGGAATAGTCAGATGTAAACCAAAAATAATTTTGAAGTATTGCACTTTTAAAGTTCTGCAGCAAATACCATTTGCATGAGGCTGTTAAAGTGCTAAATAAACTATTTTCATGTTTCTTAGCATTCACCTAAGATTGCTAAGGTAACAAATGCAACACTGGTAGAGGTGACCACTAGTTACTTGTACTTGCTGTTGCTTGTTTAAAAGTCTAATTTTTAATGCATCTTAATTTATTTCAATTCAAGCCCTTTTTTAAAGTGCATGCTGCTTGAGATTGGTGCTGATAGCTGCATCAGCCAGTGAGCATAACGATATCCTCTGGGGCTCTGGCTCTGTCGCACCAATGTGAAAGCATGGCGCGACGTGTAGACGAGATGCAGGCAGGCGGACGGCTGGCGGTCTGCCAGAAGGGGGCTGTTCTGCATTGTTGTCGGCTTGGCCTACATGCTCAGCCAAGCATAATCTCTTACTGCAGATATACATCTAACATCATCTCTCTGTGCATCATCCTATTTTTCCATCTCTTTTCAAATCAACATTTCCTGATTCAAGATGCCGCCAACAGGCATCATAATGACATTCACGCACTGCCTAATGCCATGTTGTTGCTGTATAATTTAGGCCTATTTTAAAAATAAATGACAGGATTGGGCTCATAGCTTTGTCCCTGTCTCAGCATGAGTATTAAGTGCACCAAAACCATTTTTCCAAGATCTGCACTGATGCATTTCTTATGCCATCAGAAAAGCAATTTTCGCCCACATGAGAGTGTTATTAATATTGGATGTGTATCGGGACCAATATGGTCTGCACGGAAATGTGGCCAAAAATATGATGAGCTCTTATTTGGCTGGATTTTACTCCAGTCTGTCAGTGTCCCTCCAAATCCCACCAGAAGGTGGACAGGTTTCATGAATTGTTTATCACAAGCATATTAACAAATCTTCCACTGCAGAAGAGATATACCTCTAAATCACATTTATACTCAAACATGGGGCAGTTTTAATTATCAGGACTTGTACCACTCTTAACAGCAGTAGTTTATAACACTGGTACGAAGTCTTAGAGAAGCTGTCTCAAATTATTTCAATCTGGTAGGTCTAAGAGGTCATAGGGCAGGTGTCTTAAGACACATAACACAAAAGGAGTTTTAAGCAAGGTTTGAGTGTAAATGGCAAGTGGGCTAGCCAATCAGGATTGAGTGGAGTGATGTCATTTGAATGCATAACTGATAAGAAATGACAGGGAGAGAGATGGTAACTCTCTGTACCTCTAAGACTTTAAATGTTATTCTATAAAGAATCCAAATTGACATGCTGTATTTGTCTCTTTCCAACTAATATCTGAAAACAAATGATTCTAGACCTTTTACAGAACTCATTTAACTTTTGTTTAGGCCATTTTTATGGTCCAAAGGTCATTTTAGTGAATGTATAAGCTCAGTTCCCCTTACCGTATGTACACATAAGTGTCGTAGCAGAGTAACCACAGGTGTAGTTTATCATATTAACTATTATTACTTTTGTACAGAATCTGATGATTGCATGATTTTGTTTTAGTGATATGTTTTCTTTGTGCTATCTTTGTGCTAAACGTAATGCTTCTTGGTTTGGTATTATATAACTCAATGGCTTTCATACATTTTTAAGGGTGGATTAAGTGTCCAAATACTTTTAAGGGGCACAGCGTGTATTCCACATTACCTATTCAATGGAAGGAACCCCTGCACTGAAAAACAATTAACTTAAAAAATTTACATGATATCATCTAAATTAGCTGGTTTAATTCATATAAAAAATGGTTCTATGGTAAAATGGTAAAATAACAGAATTTGTGGCATTTGACATATTGATTTCCACCAAAATATTTTCGACTTGTCTCTCCTTTAAAAACAAAACAAAAAAACAAACAGCAGTCAATGTAAGGCAGTGACTGAGGCTAGTTCATAAATGCCAAAACACACACACACACGCGTACACACACATTACATTTTTTTTTGTTGAATATTCCTTTAACACTTTTTTTCCAGTACAACCATTATACAAAATAATGACAACTTTAGCTTTCTCGAATTTTGATCTCCAAAAAGTAATGATAAAAGCTGACTCAGCTATACTTATATAAATGCTAACCTCCGCTTGTTACTTCAAGGATCTATGTTAATGTGGTTATGACATATTTATAGCATATTGGTCTTGGCGGAATGTTTGCTATGCTGTGTACGGAGATTTTCCAGTATGGATACTTGCTACTGCTAGAACACACACAAACATACTGAATTAAGTATGTCAACATGCTGCTGCACTATTAGACATAAATACCTTCCCCATGTAGCAGATCTAGACCAGTGATTCTGGGGTGGTGGAGGGTTTCATAGAAACTCTCCCAGTGTATGCAGTGAAACCAGCTTACTTGCAAACTGAGCAAATTGAATTGTTAGCAATGAGAGACTTCTTAAGTTAACTGGCTGATTACACATCAGCATAAACCATGTGAGCCGATTGGCTAGACAAATCACATGTGAGCAAGCTGATTGGCTAACAGATAACAAGTTCAAAGAACCTATCGGCTTGTGCAATTCAGAGTTTAATGCCTGAACTTAGTAATTTGTAAGGTTGATTTAATCATATTAACAATTTTTACTTGATTAAAACCAGTTTATTTAGATGTTACCAAATGAGGGACAAATTTAGGTTACTTAAAGCAGATTTATGTCAATAAATATGAGCTAAAGCAAGAGATGTTTGAGACCTTTTTGCTGGTTCTTTATGAAAGGCTGGAGTTCTTCTGACTTAAGTTGAATCACAACTTTAAGGAATAGGAAAAAAGGCCATTGAATTTTTCCCTAATGTACACAATCTGCTTTAACGTTGGTAATGTCTTGTGCAATGGGTTTGCGATTGTTTCATAGGGAAGGGCTCTTAAAGTCACATCTGATTGGTTGGAACATCTGACTAACACAGAGCTGATCATTGCTTACTCATGATCTGTGTTATGTTAAAATCAGGAGTGTAGACAGCGCTGGTGTGCATGAATAACCAATAATGCTTGGGGTCTGTACGTCACAGGACCTTTGGGCCTCTGCGTGTTATTCTTGGAGAATTATGGGATGTGATGCATATGTCAAAGGTCACACATCACAAGAACAGAATGACAGCCTGTTTGTCTCAACAATCCCTGTCAATTGTCCTTGTCATCAAGAGCTGTGACCAAAGTAAATTCAGATGAACATTAAAAGAGAAAAGAACATTTTAACAATACAAACTTACAATTTGGCTTAGATAGATTACATAAAAAATTTAGTGTATGGAATTTTGGTCTGAGAATAATAATATGCTTAAATAGCAGTGCTGGGGAGTAAACAAAAGGTATCGGTCCATGCTACTAACTTAACTACTTTTTAGCATGAAAGCAGTTATTTATACAATAGTGTATAGCTTTTCCCATAAAAAACTTCATTTTTCATACTGTATTATTTTTGTAATCATGTGTATATACACTACCGTCAAAAGTTTTGAAACACTTGACTGAAATATTTCTCATGATCTAAAAAATGTTTTGATTTGAAAGCGTATGCTTAAATGTTTTAAATGAGTTTTGTAGACAAAAATATAATTATGCCACCATATTAATTTATTTCATTCTAAAACTAAAATTTAATTAAAACAAAAGTTTTTGACATTGATGACTTGAACCAAATAATAAAGAAAAGCAGCCAATAAGTGCCTAACATAGATGGGAACTCCTTCAATACTGTTTAAAAAGCATCCCAGTGTGATACCTCAAGAAGTTGGTTGAGAAAATGTCAAGAGTACATTCTAGCAAATTCTAGGCAAAGGGTGACTACTTTGAAGATGCTAAAATATAACACAGTTTTGGTTTATTTTGTATTTTCAATGATTTTGACTAAAAAAACTCTGCCAGTACAGTAAGACAAAATACACATGTTAAAAATACATTATCTGAAAAACCTATAAAGCAAAGATATATATATTTTTACAGAAAAACAATACAAAAATTATCATCAAGAATATGATTTTTGCCCTAATATCAAAGGTCTTACTAGAGAGAAAAAAAATGTATGATCTAACATGGATGTTTTTAATTAAACAAACATGATCATGCCTGGTAACAGGTGCATGGAAAATGGCTAGATTTAGCATTTTAGTTTAGCATAAAGCTGAATGTATCACATGACAATTTACACAAGGTTTATTTCTATTTTTTCTGCTCCAAACTTACTTGAAACTTATCTGTCTGCTCGTATGAATGTAACACATCAAAATAATTTTTTTCTTAAACGCTCTATGGATCGCATCATTTATATGGATTAATGTTTTCCATCTGAATAGAATTAGTAAATTAAATAATGACAATAAAATGCAAAGTAATCTCTTCTGTAATCAAAATACTATTTGAATGTAACTGCATTCTGATTATCAATTACCTAAATTGTAACTTAAGTGGGATACAGTTAGTAATATTTTGTATTTTAATTACGTATTCCCGTTACATGTAGCCCAATAATCCCCAATCTAGTTTTATGACTATATATTAAGTACAAATGTATTCATCCATGGTGACCTTTTTTTTTTTTTTTTTTTACTCTATGTTGACACCCTGATTTTTTATGTCACCCTAATGTATAACTACCAGGAAATATTGTTGAATTCAATTATATATCATGATCCGATTGTTACATTTCTTCTTTAAATAGCTTCTGTGTAGTTATAGCTACATTTTGAAGGTAGCATGTACTGTAGCTAACTGCTTTTTTACATGTTAATCTTGACTGTAGTTTAATTACTTTAAGTTGTAAGTAGCTTGTATCTTGGGAAACTGCAGTTTCAAAGCAGCTTCCCCAACACTGTTAAATACAATAACAGTATGTTGGCTTTGACTAAGCAATATATTGTGATTATCAGCATGTAGTACTGTACATTGTAAGGTTTTTAGGTTTAAGTTTTTAAATATCCTATAAATGCCTTACACAGATTATGAGAAAGGATTATTTATTCAGATTTAAATGAGATTAATTCTGTTGTTTCAAGTGTTTGTTTATTTTTGAATGCATCCCTGGCATTTCTAGAGGAACAGCCTTCCAGATGTCACTTTCACAAGAAGTAAAGACACAGACTTTCATTTTTTTTCATCAGATGCTCTAAGATATATTCAATTGTTGGGAACTGAAGAAAAAAAATGCATAATGTAATTTAAATCCAATCCTAAAAGCCAGGTGGCCTGTGCAGTAATGCCAGAATTTTCTTTCAATGCCTTTCATTCATCTGTGATACTTAAGGCAAGATCCAATCTTTCTGTGTTTTTAGGTCACCTGATAAAAATTACATTGCAGTTGGAAAATATTACTTGCCACATGTCTTTTGTAATAGCCTACTTTCAAGACACTAATGTAACATTAATAGAGTGCTGCTGCAGCATTGTTACAATGAAACAGGTTTCGCAACATTTAAGCTTAGCTCAGCATTAGCCTTTATTTGGCTGAATGTTAAGCACAAAATCATATTATATCAAACACTCAGATACTGGGAAATCTATATAATTTCTCTGATAATGAGATGACCTCTGCAGTAATGCTGTGTTCTCTCTGTTGTTTATTCCAGGAACGGTGAAACCTACGGGGAAGGCTGAGAGGTGGGCAAACAGGAAGTGACATGGTTCTGTGTATGAGTTGTGCCTGTGTGTGGACTGACCCTAATCAAAACAGACAGTTTGCACTTATATAAGCAGCTCAAAACAGCCAACAGGCTTGAAGACCATCCTGAAGCAACATATGTGACTTCTGTGATATATGTGCATGTGTGAATACGTTTTTTCTCATGTGCACATGAATGTTTGCATTTGTGTCCACTTTAAAAGGAACAGTTCACCCAAGAAAGAACATGCTGTCATTATTTACTCACTCCATGTTGTTCCAAACCCATATTTAGTTTTGTTTCTCTGAAAACAAGACAAAATATCTCATGTAATTTTGCTTCTCAAGTAAATTTATCTTGTTTTAAAGATGCACTCAGTATTTTTTCCTCTTTTAAAGTTCTCATGACCAAAAAAAGTTCTCATGAAGTTGCTCATGATCAAAGAAATCATGAGCACTCACATTAAAATAAAGACTCCAGTCATATCAGTAACCTTATTAAAGCAGTTTTGTTTTACATGGAGAGGTTCCACACATGGGTGCTGCCATGTTAAAATCACATGACTAGTCATGCTGTTATTTGACACATTCACTCATTGATTAAAGTAATCATGGCTGACTGTGAATACTACATTTCTGCAATGACATCTGAAACTGAAAACCATTGATTTTAAATGATGCTGCATCCAAGCCACTAGGTGTCAGTGTAAGTCCAAGATGACACAAAGACCAAAGTTACTCCTTACACCTTTAAGAATGTTTGAATATTTTTAAAGGAAAACAAGTACCATAAATGTCTTCTAAGGCCATACAATAGCTTTGTGTGAGGAACAGACCAATATTTTAGTAGATATTGACTAACAATCTGGTACACGAGTTCATGAGAGAAGTTCTGATTTGTGAATAAATCAATCTTTTGAGTGTGATCTTTTTAATAAATCAATTTATACAGTTCACAAAACAGGTCAGAACGATTTGTTCACAAATCAGACTGATCCTGTTCTGAAGTTCAGCTCACTTCTCGATCCACTGGGTATTTAATAGTAATCTGATGAGTTAGATTATCAGTGAATAACGACTTCTATTCCCTTTCAAAACTATCATGTGATTTATAGAAACTTGGAATATAGAACACAAGACCAATTTTATGGTGGTTTTGTCTATTGTTTTTTTTTTTTTTGAAGCTTGAAAGATTCAGCTCCCTTTCAGTGTAATGGGAAATTCTTCAAGTTCATTCACTTCTAAATTTCTCCTTTCGTGTCCAACGGAAGAAAGCCATATGGGTTTTTTAACAACATCAGGGTGAGCAAATTGTGACTTTTTATTTTTGGTTGAACTAATCCTTTAAGCACTCCCATTTCTTGCAGTTTTGATCACGGACAAACACATAATTCCCACTGGCTCTATTTCTCTGTACTAACAGCACTTGACAAAGCACATCACACTTAAAGTGCTGATCAGGAATCATATTTTTCCCTTTCCAGGCATAATCTCAGTCATATAAACAGATTCTGGCTCAGCACGTCTACTGTGCACATATGACTTTCAAGGAAAAAACCTATGAAGAATAATGCTGAGGATGAGACGAGGTAAGCACAACAAGCACACACAATTGGATTTGCAGTGATATTTACTGAATAGTTGGGTTAACTCTTTTCATTGGGGTATAACTGAGCGTACTGTATGTGTTAGTGCTTTGCTGCTGATGGAGGGCATGCATTGAGAGCAGATCTGCCCATTAGCTTCAGCGTTTTACACAGCATGCCATTTTACACACCTGAACTGGTAAAGTGTAAACAATATGTTTCTTCAACTAAAAGAAATAAATTCATGATTTCACACTTTATCATGTTTCATAGCTCATGTTTCATTACCTACACACATCAATGCAAATTTGTATAAAAAAAAAATTAATAATGTTGACCAACAAATTAAAGACTTTTAGATATAATTTACTCACAAAGAGCATTTTATAGCCAATGAGATCAGAGGTGAGCATACTGTAACTAGAAATGTTTATATTAACTTAAGAAATTTCCATGACTTTTCCCATCCTGAAAATTCTAAATGTAAAATTCCCTGACATTTCCATTTTGAGTGTGGGAACGCTGGTAAAGTATATGGTGCCCTGATGAGAATTACATGAAGCTTCTCATCATTCTTCTTTAACAAGCTCTCTGCCGTGCAGGCCAAGATCAAATCTTGCATCCTGACTCCAGCAATTTAACAAGAAAATCATTGTGTGTTTATGTGTGAGTAAACAGTTTCATTAAACTCAAGTGGCACTTAAACACACCGTAGACTCAGTCCTTAGGAATCATAATGAATGTTTCATAAACAAAATTCCCAAATGATTACAAAAAAACTGAGGCCACTCCCACTTCCTGTTTCCAGTTAAATGGGAAGCACATGCAAAATGTGAATGCAACCACTGAAGAATTCCAAGGAATAATGAAGTTTAAAGGGGTCATATCATACTTTTTTCATAATTTAAATGCTGAATTAAATTATAAATGAATTAGTTGTTAATGTTAAATGAGTTATAAAGCTGGTCAAAGTTTAATTAAGTAATTTTGTTTATTATAACTATTTCTCTCTCTCTCTCTCTCTCTCTCTCTCTCTCTCTCTCTCTCTCTCTGACTGTAAAACGGGCATTTTTTTGGACCTTTAAGTCTTCTAGCAAATAAATAAATATAAATAAACATTTAAAACTTTAATGAATGATTAAGTTGTGTACACTCACATGTATTCAAGGCACAAGGAAGGTACAGTAATTTATAACTTTTAACTTGTTGGGGGTTTTTTTTGTAATAAAAGTTGGCAAAAAAAAAAACGTAATCTTCCCTTAAATCGTATTTTTATTTTCTAGCTTCTGAACATTTTTCAATGTGACGCAAAATGTTATCAATGATTGTTTTACATTTTTGATGTATGTTCTGTTTTACTTTTTAGTATCTTTTTTTACTTTTCTTTTTCGTCTGGATTGTACAGCAATTTGGGTCAAATTCTGTTGTTTTTAAATGTGCTTTATAAATAAATGTTGACTTGACATGACAAATATTACATTTCAACAAATTTCACATGTGTGTAATGAACTAGATTTTAAAAACATTTCTAAATTTAATCTGTTCAAAAAAACATAAAACAATCCAATATATTCTGCAAAAACTGCTGAAGGAATAGTTTACCCAAAAATTTAAATCCTGTCATTGTAAAATCAAATCACCCTCATGATGTTCCAAACCAGTGTTCATGTTTCCACAGAAGAACTGGGGAGGATGTTTTTGAGTTCTGAAAGAGTAGAGAAGAGAAAGTTTATGAGAAGAGCAGAAAGATATTCAGAGAAATGTGGGCCAAGTGTAAATGTGTAAGCAGAACTGGAGCAGCACAAATGAAATAAACACAACCAAACTTTTAATTAGCAAGCGAAAAATACATTTACTGTTCACGCATGCACAAAAAGACACGAAAGAGAACAGCAGAACTCCCAAGGGCATTTACAGTATGCAGGTTCTCCGTTTCTTTCTCTCTCTCTTTGATTCCATGTCATTCTCTCCTTCCCTGCATCTCTATTTAATGTCCTTTTTACTGTATAAGATTTTGTTTTAGCCCATTCATTTTTTATTTGCTGATAATTCTATTAATAAACTAATAAAACAATTAAGAGTCCTCAGATTGCCACACTTGTAGAACCCACTGGAGAACTTTTAGAAACATCCCATTGTGTACTTAAGGAATTTCAATATATCAAGTTCCCCCAAGCCTTTATAATGGGGTTACTAGAGAAACAGTTGACAGTCTTTAGGGTTCTTGCAGGAACTTCTGGATTGCATTTTGTAAGCTCCTTGGAGAACTGCCCTTTTTAAAAGTGTGCTGCCAATGTGGTATTCTGATGGACCCCAAATGGTGCTTCAAGTATCTTTTTATTAGGGGTTTTGGAAAAACCCAAAGCCTAAGTTTGATCTACAGTAACTCCGATGCTTGCCTAGAAAGAGCATCTTGATGAACACCCTAACTGCCATAAGAAATTATTTCTACAATCCTCTCACATAAACATCTCAACCTCTAGTTGAGTTTGAGTGTGCTTTCAAAAAAGATGGTGTAGCAAGGTGGAGTCTCCTATTGTTTCATATCAAATCAACTCTAGAAAGAGCAAGCCTTAACGTGGTTTCTATGCCACTGTTGTAAAGTCACAGCATTTAAAAGTGGATAAACTAAGGGCATATGGTCCAGACTCCCCTCTGGATTTTATTCAGATAAATACAGGTTTCTTCTGCCAATGGGGGAAGCACAGGCCAGCGTGACCCCACCCTCTAAATACAGTCTTGAGGTTTATGTGTGTTAAAAATACCCCACACTGACCCATGGAAAAGAGTGATCCAGACTTCCATGCATACTGCGTCTCCTCCCTTCATTCTCATTCTCTTAAAACCGCAGCTGCAATGTGGTCTACATGAGATATCTGCCTTATAATAATTATAAATACTTTCAAATGTGTTTGTGAAGCACAAAAACAAAATTTTGGCAACAAAAAAAGGCAAACATGAGTTGTTAATTTCTAAGTTGCGTGGGACCCAGTGTTGGGTAAGCTACTTCAAAATAGTAATAAATTGCAAATTATCAATCATTTCTCAAAAATTGTAATCAGATTACTTTACTAATTACTTTACTTTTAAGGTACTTTCTAAAACACCTTTCCACTCAAAAATTCAAAATAATGTCTATATTACTTTCTTGATCATTGTTACACACGAGTCATACATTAAATCAGCACCTCACATTTCTACGTAACAATGACTGGTTACAAATGAGCATTTTATGTGTTCAATGAGTGAGTCATTAGCCTCTCTCACACATGCAGCCTGGTAAATTGCAGTAAAAATGCTTGATCACTTTTGCTAGTAAATGTACCACATCTGCTATTCACACATGCAACGGTTTCCGTCTTTTTAACCATTTGCACACCAAAGTGTCAGCACCAAAATGTCATTAAACTCAGTGTAGTTAGTTATTTTATCAATCGACAAATTACTTCATCTGCTCAGATGAAGAAAAGCACTTTAAGGCTGGGATACACTACACCACTTCTGAAATCAGAAAATAATCTAAAAATACTAGGTGTCACACACACTTACCAACAATGTAAATGGCTACACACAAAAAGTGGGAATCCAAACTAAACGATTGAGGATTATTCCAGCTGTCAAGTTGATCCAATCACAAACTCAAGTGGAAACACACGCCCCCGTATTAGAAGACACGTGACATATGTAAACAAACATGTAAGTATGGGATTGCTGCAGATGTTGTCACTGCTTCTCTGTTCTGAGTCTCAAAAGAAACAGACCAAGTGCATTTGTGTTCAGACTTGGGTGGAAAGATGGAGACTGCGACACGAGTTGGAGGTTAAAAGTTTTCTCCACTTTGAGCGCTTCGCTTGTTGTCGGTTATAAAACATCAAATATTTTTCACAACCTCTAACTAAATGGAATAATTTCGCTATCTGTCCTGTTTGCTGACATTTTATTTTACTCAAGAGTACAGAATCATCGCCATCTTATGTCAGCACATACTGACCTTGAATCAAGGGGGCCTGGGTAGATTCAAGGGGGCCTGGGTAGCTCAGCAAGTATTGTTGCTGACTACCACTCTTGGAGTCCTGAGTTTGAATCCAGGGTGTGCTGAGTGACTAAGCAACCAAATTGGCCTGGTTGCTAGGGAGGGTAGAGTCACAGAGGTAACCTCCTCATGGTCTTGATTAGTGGTTCTTGCTCTTAGTGCTTTTAGTGGTAAATTGTGCGTGGGTCACAGAGAGTAGCATGAGCCTCCACATGCTGTGAGTCTCTGCGGTGTCATGCACAGCAAGCCACGTGATAAGATGCACGGATTGACTGTCTCAAAAGCGGATGCAACTGAGACTTGTCCTCCACCACCTCAATTGAGGTGAGTAACCGCACCACCTTAAGGACCTACTAAAGTAGTGGGAATTAAGCATCCTATATTGGGAGAAAAGGGGAGAATTAAAAATAAATAAATAAATAAATATTTCAGGTAATGTCACAACTTTTTTCAAGGAAATAGCCTGTGCAAAATGTACCTGTATTTTTGAATGGGTCGTGTTCAAACAAGACCCCTGAACCGAAAATTGCATTTAATTTTCTGCAATAGGCTTAATGTGTGAAGGTGTGAAACTACTGAATCGTTGATTTAAATGAATTGTTTTAAACACTGAATCGTTCAGGGCCAAAAACAACTGAAGTGAACAAGAACAAATTGTTTATTTAAAAGATTACATATATATACTCAACGGCCACTTTATTAGGTACACCTGTATATCTACGTATTCATGCAATTATCTAATCAGCCAATTGTATGGCAGCAGTGTAATGTATAAAATCATGCAGATATGGGTCAGGAGCTTCAGTTAATGTTCACATCAACCATCAGAATGGGGAAAACAATTGATCTTATTGATTTAGCCTGCAGCATGATTGTTGATGCTTGTTGAGAGGAGAATGGCCAGACTGGTTCAAGCTGACAGAATCGTGACAGAAACCCAAATAACCACATGTTACAACAGTTCTATGCAGAAAAGCATTTCTGAACATGCAACACGTCAAAGATTGAGGTGGATGGGCTACAACAGCAGAAGATCCCTCCGGGTACTGTCAGGGCTACCCAGGCCCCCCAGTTTTATGTTCATGGCTGACAGAAGTGAAACCCAACATGGTCTTCTGCTGTTGTAGCCCATCCGCCTCAAGGTTCGAAATGTTGTGCATTCTGAGATGCTATTCTGCTCACTAAAATTGTACAGAGTGATTATCTGAGTTACTGTAGACTTTCTGTCAGCTCGAACCAGTCTGGCCATTCTCCGTTGACCTCTCTCATCAAAGAGGCGTTTCCTTCCACAGAACTGCTGCTCATTGGTTGTTTTTTGCGCCATTCTCTTTACAGTCTAGAGACTATTGGCCATGAAAATCCCAGGAGATCAGCTGTTGCAGAAATACTCAAACTAGCCTGTCTGGCACCAACAATCATACCATGGTCAAAATCATTATCATCACATTTTTCCCCATTCTGATGACTGAAGTACCCATAAACTGAAGCTCCTGACCCGCATCTGTGTGATTTTATACATTACACTGCTGCTACAGGATTGGCTGATTAGATAATCGCTTGAATAAGATATTTGCATAATATAAAGTCTATTTATAGCACTTTTTTTCTTTCTTTTAAACATTGATGACACTATCTTCATTACAAATAAGCATATTCTCATTACTGTAATGTATCCTGACCTTATTCTTCTGAGTTATTTCAATTGTTCTCAATGGTGATTCTCATTAGATTCTCAATTCTGTAATACTGTAATAAAAATTATGAAATACAAAATTATATTTGTATTTAAATGACCCTACATTAATGGCAGTACAATAAAATGATCTATAAACACTTAATTTAATTAAAAAAAATTTTTTTTTTTACACTTTATTTGCATTACAGTAATGAGGGCTTGATTGTCATTCAAATAAAAATATGACCGTAAGAAGACCCTTATACTTATACTGTAAGAGTTCCAGTGTTTTTATCTCAATATGTAAATATTTAAAAAAGAGCAAGAGAGACTGATAAGTGAAAGCGAAGATTGTTGCTTCTGCATCAGTACTGTCTCCATCAAATGTTGCAAATGAAACAGTTCTCTGTTGTAAATGTTAGCAGGGCTCATAAGTAAAGCTACGTAGGACTACTGTGGGCAAACAGAGGGAGTATCTGTGATAACAGAGGACTGGCATTAACGTCAGCTGGGTTGGATCTGTAAGCAGTTTGGCAGCTTACAGAGCAAAAAGCACACACTGCACATATACATTCATAAAGTGATTGCCTGAACTATACTTTTGAATGGTATTTCATGAAGATGGGGCTTATTATGTGAGAGTGTGTGTGGGAGTAGGGGGTTGTTGGGGTGGGGTGGGTGTCAGCGAATGGATGCATTGGAAAAACAAAGCATGTGTTGTGTTTGTGTGAAGACATCTTTGTATAAAAAAGGGTTTGGATGAGGCTGGTAGCATTTAGCATGACAATGGCTCACACTTTCAATTGAACGTCATGTGAATAATCAAAGGGACTGATGTACGCAATCATAAAACATTCTTTGAATGTTTATGGGGTATTTGGACTCTTTACTTGATCTGCCATCATTTATACACAAGAAGAAAAAAGAAAAGGACAAGAAAAGATCAAATAATGTTTATATCAAGCTTATAAATACAAATTATTCCTACAGTATTTACCTTTTTTATTTTTCTGGGATTTAACCTTTTACACAACATCAGCTGGCTGAATCTTTATTCTTTTTAAGTTTTTTTTCCACATGCCAGACACATTTTTTTTTTTATTTTTTTTACCATAGACACATTCAAATAAAAATAAAGAACCATAAGATAAATCCATGATCACATAGGACACTAATATGAGAACTAAATGTTGAATTTCATATTTCTTTGCACAAGGTTTTTTGAAAATATATTATATATATATATATATATATATATAATTATTATTATTATTATTATTATTATTTAAATCTGACAATATACACTGTATAGACAAACCAAAAGATTCAGAGTACTATAAATATCCTTTTAACCTTCACAATGAGTTAACAGTAACACTGGGGTAAATTAAATTACTTTGAAACAACAAAAGTAATTTTATATTTTGTTTCTATAGTAAGAATTAAAACTCAAGTACGACCAGTGTGTTTTTACTATGATGCAACTTCATTTAAACGTTTGATAGATGCTGCCATCTAGTGGTACAAATACAAGAAACGCAATCTCTTTGTGGGCTGTTCACTCTATGAGATAATCTAAAGTTAGATGAAGAAAATGTCCACTATTAATGAATGAATAGTCAAAACACATTATTCACATGTACTCCAAAATTTTACCTTTAATACATTTAATGAATTTCCATTAAATAAAATATAATAACATAAAATAACAATTTTATACACTACTAGATTTTTCAATCCTCCTGCCATGCCAATGTGTAGGCCTAATGCCCTGAAGATATATTTTTTTTTATAACAAACTCTCTCCACTGAACTTTTGTGGCTGTCGCATAATATTTTGTATGAGTAATGCTTTTGCACAATACTGTGTATATGTATAGCCTATATGTGTGTATATATATATATATTGAGTGTTTGTGGTTTCCCATGCATGGCCTGAACGTGTTCTTGTCTTTTTGTGTTTTCTGACTTTTTTGCCACTTACATGTAAGTGACAGCTTTACAGGTTACACAACAAATATTTCGATTATGTTCTTTTCATCCGTCTTATTCATTGTAGCCTAATTACCTTGATACTTATTACATTTGACTGAGTGTGATACGATATTGTCTCGATATGGTCAACGTTTTCAATTATTTAAAATGACAAGCGCGAGTCTAATGAAACTGATGTTCTATTTAAGAATTCTGAGTTTTTGGAACGTATTTTAAAGTGTGATCGCATTATTACCTTATTGATTTATCAGGCTAAAGCGCTATGGTCTCTCTCTCTCTCTCTCTCTCTCTCTCTCTCTCTCTCTCTCTCTCTCTCTCTCTCTCTCTGAAAAGGTAGAGAGAGATAGAGGACGTGTGGTCTATCGTCTATTCCAAATAAACCATTACAGTGTGCACCAGTATCCGCTAGAGGGCAACGTTGTTCTTTGTTGACAGTTGACAAAGTTCTTGCTCACACTAGTCTTTAATGCAAAGGAAGCGCGAACATGAAAACGTAAACAGTTCAGCTTCATTTGTGTGAATCAACATCAAAATATGGTGACTTATTAGCTATGACTATAGCAACTGTTTTAGTCAAAACCCCGATTTATTCCACATGTTTTCACAGGAGTTATGTAAGTAAAACACGCACAGAACCCAAAATGCTAAAATAAGCAGGACCCAATGTGAGGAGAGATTAGTCACATCTGGATAGAACTCTCTCTCTCTCTCTCTCTCTCTCTCTCTCTCTCTCTCTAGAGCTAACAGTCTAACTCTCAGATGAAAGCGTAGTGTGTGTGTGTGTGTGTGTGTGTGTGTGTGTGCGCGCTTGATGAAAGGGTTGTGTATGTGGGTAGAGGGCAGTAATTAAAGCTATTCTCCAGAGCAGATAGTCAGAATCTGCCACAGGAGTGGTCACACCCCTTCCTGTCTGGGAGATTTGATCCATGACTCCTGCTGCTGAGTAACCCAGATAATACACAAAACAACATTTTCTTCAACATGAAGAGAAATTCTAAGGAAATTTCTGTTCACCAAAACTCACCATTTTGTTGTTCCAAACCTATATATTTATTTTCTATGTGGAATACAAAAGAAGAAATTAGACAGAATGTCAGTCTCAGTCACCATTCACTTTCATTACATCTTAATTTCATACAATAAAAGTGAATGGTGACTGAGTCTAACATTCTCCCTAATATCTCCTTTTGTGTTCCAAAGAAGAAAAAAGCCATAAGTATTTCTTACAACATGGAAAAGAAACGATGACAAAGTTGTCATTTTTGGATGAAATATGCAGATTACAGTTAAAGGGATAGTTCACCCATAGCGGAAAATTCTCTCATCATTTACACACCCTCATACCACCCCAGATATGCATGACTGACTTTCTTCTGCATATCACAAATGAAGACTTTTAGAAGAATATCTCAGCTCTGTAGGTCCATAAAATGCAAGTTTATGGTGGCCAGAACTTTGAAGGACTTTTGAAGACATTTCATATTACTTCTGACAATATAGATTTAACTACTGGAGTCGTAGGGATTTCTTTTATGTTATATGGACCTCTTTTATAGGGACCTTCAGTGTTCTGGACACCATAAACTTGCATTGTGTGGAGCTACAGAGCTGAGATATTCTTTTAAAAAAAATAAAGTATTCGTTTGTATTCAGCAGAAGAAAGAAAGTCATAAACAATGATGAGAGAATTTGGGTGAACTATCCTTTAAAAAAAATAGTTCACCTTTCTTCTTAAGAGTTACAGAATGTGCAGTGCAAACATAGGCTACCAGAAAATTGTCTCAGATGATAGCCTCAGATAGGCGACCAGAAAATTGTCAGGATAGATGTGTAAAATAAATACTAGTTGTGGCTAAAAAAGATCAAATAAATCTCATTTTATTTGAGAGCTGCGTGAAATGGTTTTTGCCAGCAGTGCTTGTCTGCGTATGGGCGTTTCGCGCATGCGCACAAATCTTTCTCCTTTTCCAGGCCAGTGCGGCAGGCGGGACCGCAGGGAGAGAGAGAGATTTTAGGAAGGACAGTTACAAAAGTTAAAGAAGAGGAAAAATCATGACACGAGACTATAATCTCATCAACCGTCTCTCCTCGCTATTGAATGTGACATCCCTCAACATGGTGCTCGCGTCACCTATTAAATAGGCCTACTGATTTTTTTTTAAGAATCCAAAGCAACTTGAGGATATAATGCCGGAAAACGGATGAGAACTACTGCAGTCGCCTGGAATCGCTTGTTGGATATTGAATCCAGCGCGTGATGCAGCTGGATTTTTTATTTTTTTATATATATATATATACAGGCATAATAATAAAGTAACGTATTTCGGACGAGGAGAGAAGAGGATTATTTAACTACACGGGCGTTCGAGCCTACGATCCGTTATATTTCACGTCAGATTTGGCGCACTATGGGAATGCCATTACCGGTCTGATCTTATAGTCGTGTGTATGTGTGTGTGTCTGCCCATGGGATGTGATGCAGCCACGCGTGTATGTCAAGATGGGTGATGCCGCAGAGATCAAGAACACGTTCATCGTCCCTACGATCAAATCTTTTGATCACTATGATTTTACAAGGGCCAAGATCTCCTGCAGTTTGACATGGCTCGTTGCCAAAGCCTTTGGTTCGGGTAGGTGGTGCTTAAAGGTTTAAATCTTGATAAATTAAGAAATGCAACGTTACGTTAAGTTGGATATGCGGGTCATAAAGGTGTATCTGGTAGACGTCCCTGTTATGATCAACTCGGGGCCCGGGGTGCCTTTGAAATCATACTTTTTGTGGGTTCAGAGTAGCCTAGGGCAGTGTCAGTATTTAGTTTTGAAATAAACTGTTCAATAATAGCAGGAATTAAATATAAAAACTAAACTAGAGCATGATAACAGAGACAAACTGTTGCGTTTTTCTACTGTTTTCTACTATTGAGCATCATTGTATACATACGTTTGAAAATATTATATATATATGCTGTAATTAATGTATACATTAATTACAGCAAAACCAGTTTGATACATGTGAAGATATCTTTTTTTATCAACATTTCTGTTAAATTTTATTTTGAGTTTTGATGCTTACTACCACACCTGGAGTCACGAGTTGGAATCCAGGGTGTGCTGAGTGACTCCAGCCAGATCTCCTAAGCAACCAAATTGGTCCTGTTGCTAGGGAACGTGGAGTCACATGGGGTAACGCCCTCGTGGTTTCTACAAAGTGGTTTGCGCAAGGCAAATTGTGCCTGGATCGTGGAGAGTAGCCTGTAGGCTCCACATGTTGTGAGTCTGCATGGTGTCATGCGCAGCAAGCCACGTGATAAGATGCATGGATTGACTGTCTCAGAAGCAGAGGCAACTGAGACTTGCCCTCCGCCACCAGGTGGAGAGTACCACACCACCACAAGGACCTAGAAAGTAGTGGGAGTTGAGCATTCCAAAATTGGTGAGAAAAGGGGATAAAATTATTTAAAATAGAATTAACAAAGATTACATCCGCATCTGCATTTTTCTATGGGATTCCACTAGAAAAGAGCACGAGCCGCCCATTAGAGATTCCTCAAGTACTTCACTGCTGAACGTATGTTGCTGCACATATGTTGCTATCTTCTTAACACTGTATAATTAATGCTTATGTTGTTTAAAATTAAAAGCAGTTCATGAACATGCTGTTGTTATTATGCAATCCATCTTTATCTAATCTTTAACTTTATGTTTCGTTCTTTTGATAAACATTGTTAACTGATGAATGTAGTACACATACTTAGACTATACATAACAGACTGCGCCTGTGCGAGAAGTTGACAAAAGAGGGATACCTTCTAGACACTACCCTGCTCAATTGAAGTATTGGTCTTTGCAGAACAGTAATGGGTGTTTTAAAATCTGTGGGTGTTTTCAAACTGGGATGGGCTATTCTAACCTAACCAATGAAAGTAGAGAATCTCAATGGTTTGAAAACGGCCATTTTTGTTCTGCAGAGATAAAAGTCTTGCTCAATGGACTATTTGGATTACCTGCACTGAGCCTCATGACTTACTTCCATTTTGAAATAGTGCGTTCCACTAGTTTCCGGTTGAATGTGTTTACATGCACCGTAGTTGCCTATTTCTTGAAAGCCACTTAAAATGAGTGTTCGAAAGAAGATTTTAAAGTAAAGATTTTTTCAGAGATAGGAGAAGAAATAGTCGGAACATTACCGTGTACAACTTTTTCAAAATTCAGTGGAAGAGCAGTTTTGTAGGAGGTCTGTAGCAAACATTTAATCACAGATCAGCTTGAAACACAAATTGCAAAAGGTGGAATGAGACAAAGGGTGTCGGCACCAGCAGCGCTCATTGACTTAAACAACTACGTGGTTCAGTCACTGCCATATTTAATGTGTGAGGAAGGAGAAAGATGTGGTGAATGCATGCATCAACCTGTTTTTATTAAATGTTTTAATCTTTATTTTGTATCACTGTTTCACTGATAATTACTGTATATCGATAAATGTTGACATGCAAATGCATAAGTAATAGCTGCTAAAGATAATGAGTTATAATGTTAATAGATTAGATATATGTAGTGTGGTTAAATATGTTTTTAGCTCAGTTAATTTGAGAATACAACTGCTGCATTCTGTTCTGAGTGACTTTAAAGCATGGTCAGAGTAAAATAACAGCTAAAGTATTTACAAATAAATACATATGGGACATTTATCCAAAGAAAAGGATTTATTGTTGAATCTCAACTGGTATGAAATATCATTAATGACTGAAATGGATGATAATGAGATGGCCAGACTGCTGCAGGTTATATATGTTTGATTTATTATTCAGGAGCTGAGTTTAGCTATATTTGGAAAGGAACAAATCTATTTAGAGGCAAATTACAAAATTGAGATGTCACGTTAGCAAAAAATATGATTTATTGATTTAATCAACTGACTGCCCTAAAAAAAAATAATATGCCTTCCAATGAATGAATTTCTGCACGTAGGCGCTCTGAACACTGTAACCAGAAACACCTGAGCCGCACTTCTTACAACGTGGAAGCAGTTGTGCAAGTAGTCCATACAAGAGAAGGGGATCAATCTTTAGTTGGCTGGTAGGAGCCACCAATGGCGGTTCACATGGCCTGCCACCAACCTCTGGCAGATGGGGAGATGACAGTGGCAGCTCACAAGACCTGCCAGTCTGCACTTGCAGAAGTGGCAGGCCACATGACCATCCACTTCATCAAATGGCTGGAACCATTGACAAATGTCAGATTTATGAGGATTTATATATTTATTCCTCCCCAATTTGGAATGCCCAATTCCCAATGCGCTCCAGGTCCTCATAGTGTCGTAGTGACTTGCCTCAATTCAAGAAGTGGGGGATGAATCTCAGTTGCCTCCATGTCTGAGACTGTCAATCCACGTATCTTATCATTTGGCCTGTTGAGCGCGTTACCGCAGAGACATAGCACGTGTGGAGGCTTCACGCTATTCTCCGTGTCATCCACACACAACTCACCACACGCCCCACCGAGAGCGAGAACCACTTTATAGTGAGCACGCGGAGGTTACCCTATGCGACTGTACCCTCCCTAGCAACCGGCCAATTTGGTTGCTTAGGAGACCTGGCTGGAGTCACTCAGCACGCCCTAGATTCGAACTCGCAACTCCAGGGGTGGAAGTCAGCGTCTTTACTGGCTGAGCTACCCAGGCTCCCCCATGAGGATTTTTAATCTATTAAATCTATTTACAAAGCTCTGAATTTTGCTCCCTTCTTTCTACTGTCACTCCAAGGAATTATAATAATTTATTCTCATGGATCTAATCTTGGGTATAATCATGGACCTAATGCTGTTTTACAGAAATTGCTTTTAAAGCGGTCAAATTACCATGATCAATGGCCCACCGCTATTGCATTTAAGAGCTCTTAACTTTGTATTCCTCCTTCCGCTCTCTACAAGGAATTACATTAATTTATTCTTATGGAATTATTCATGTAAGTCTTTTTACAGAATTTATTTTTCTCTAATGACCATGATCTCAACTGGTAAGAAACAGCCACTCGCGCTGGTCGGTAAGTTCAGCCAGCCTCTATTGCGTTTATTAACCCCGACTTTTGCAATTTTCCTTCCATTATCAAATCCAAGGAATAAAATGAATGACTTCTTATTGATCTATTCTTATGCATTAAAGCTGTCCTGTCTGTATTTATGTGACATTAAATGACCATGATCCCAACTGGCAGAAAAGTTCCGCTTGTATTGGTTAGTCAGTTCAGCCTGCCGCTATTGCATTTAATAACTACAGTTTTTGCAATATTCCTTACATTTGAACTCCCAAAGAATAATCTTATTTTGTGCATATGGATCTATACTTATGCACCAAAGCCCATCTGTCTGTATTTATGTGATAATAAAGCTGTCAAATGACCATGATCCTAACTGGCAGAAAATTTACACTCGTACTAGTTAGTCAGCTCAGCCCGCCGTGATTGCGTTATAACCTGATTTTTGCAATATTCCTTACAGTTTCATTCCCAATGAATAACATCATTTTGTTCGTATGGATCTGTTCTTATGCACCAAAGCCATCCTGTCTGTATTTGTGACATTAAAGCTGTCTAATGACTGTGATCCCAACAGGCAGGAAAATTCCACTCGTACTGGTTAGTCAGTTCAGCCCACCATAACTTTAGCAATATTCCTTACATTAAAATCCCTCAAAATAATATAAATTGTGGTAATGCACACAAATTCGTGTATGTTTAATTGATTTAGGCCTAATTATTTTATCATTCATTAATTTTTATTTTTATTTCATTTATCGTTATTATTGCTTTTATTATTGTAAATCCAGACTATAAAAAATGTGTTTATTACTTAAATGTGTTTTTATATGGTTTTTGTATTGTTGTATTTGTATGATCTATTTATTTAACATATTAATTTAAATGTAAATTGCTGTAAAACAAAGACGAAACCCAAAAAATATGTTGTGTGTTATGAATCCATGTTTAGAATGCCTAAAAGTTTCTATATGGGTCACTCTGCTGAATTAGTTCAAACAGTGTCCCGCAATGAAAAGAAAAAATAATTGAGATATTGGGTATTAATATGTTATGATCTATTTAAACCCAAGGCATTGATTTAAATAGTACGTTAAAATATATACAAAACCATAATTTATAGGGTACTTTCTATTTTCCAACCTCTAAATCACACACCTTCTTTTGGGTGCTTCTGTTAGGGTTTGCCACAGCAGACCATCCATGATCCACATATTTGACTTGGCACAGGTTTTATGCTGGATGACCTTCCTGACATAACCCCCAGTGGCTGGGGGACTCTCACTCAATTTAGAGTCTCCATTTCACTTAAACTCATACTGGTGTTTTGGACTTGTGGGGGAAACCAGAGCACCTGGTGGAAACCCACACGAACAGGCACGGCTGTCCCACATTTTCATGTCACTACTGAAATACAGAAATGTTTAGTAGTCCATTGGCTGAGCCTGATTTTAGCCTGCATTTTTGAACGGGAACAGGAAGTGAGACAATAATGGCCATATACATATACGAGTTGTTCCACTCAAGTGAATGTGTCCCAAAGTCAGAAAAATCAGTGTGTACATTTAAGAATTGTCAATACCAAACAAAGGTTCTCTGCAATTATATTCACATTTTTGGGTTTTAATCTGAAATATGATGTTTTCTGAAGGTACAGTTGTTCAATGTTTATAATTATTTCTCAATAATCACAAGCTAAAATGAGCTCAAATTAAAATTAGCTAAAAAAGTCAAAACATAAACACTCTGAAACATATGATATCATAGTAACATGATTAGGCTGGGATTCCTGAAGCACTTAGTAGAACGTTAGCAGCACATAAGTAGTACTTAATCTCTAAGGTGCTTTTCCCAAAAGCAAAATCGTTATCTAAGTAGTTCATAAAAACGTTAGTAAATTAACGAGAGCTTTAATTCCATTAAGTGCAACTTAAACATATCTTTCTGTCATCTTTCACAGCTTATCAAAGACAATGGGACATTTAATAAATTGTATTAATATATTTTGATAATTGCAAAGTAGAGGTCGACCGATTAATCTGCCGTTTTTTTGCATTTTTTATATAATCGGCATCGGCCAATATCCACGCATATCAAGCCGATTATTAGGCAGGCGCATCTGTGGGCAGCCTAGTGTTGTTGTGGAACACGTGTTCGACGCACGCTGCCCCTAGAGTCATTTTCCAGCAGAGTGAGCAGACCTCATCCAGTGCCTAAGGAAGGAGCTAAGTTCCTTGGAGAAAACAGTAAGGGTTAAATTTGTATAACTTCTTTAGAGTTACTGCCAACTTCAAGAAAATACGTGACAAACGCGATAGTTGACATGACGTTCGGCTACTTTGGATATTGATAGTGTAGTTGAAGTTGCATTATCACAGCAGAAGGGTTGCTATCATGTCACAATAAGTAAGCAAGAATTTTGCAATTACAGACAGTGAATCTGAGACTTTTATTTGTTCTGTTTGTGTGTCTTATATTTGAGAGGGTTGTCACTCAATGCAGAGAAATAAGTAATACAAATATACCAACGCACTATAGGCTATTGAAGACTGGCTTTGGTAAGCTCGGACGTTATCGGTTCTGCTGTCGGTACTGGAGAAATTAAGAAAATACATTCTTTATTGCTATAAAGACAAAGTTATTTTATCTCACCAGCCATTTCTATGTATAATAATATGAAACCATTCGTCTGTGATGCAATTTAGCTATTCGCAGTGTGAGAGAGAGAGATAGAGAACTCGCTCACGCGGTGCCACAGCGAGCACAAAACGAGCCCTGCTTAATGAGTGACAGAACTAAACATTCAGACATAGCCTGGTTTAGATCTGTGATTATTAGTCTGATTTTATTTTAGATTTCGCCTTCCAAAGATTATAAAAAGAATATTTATACATAAGCCACATTCTGTCTAGCACAACTTCCTTCCCTTCACAGCGGTGCACTGACATTTCTCCCTAAAACTCAAACTTGACGTCAGAATCAGCACGATCGGTGATTGTTGTAAAATGCTACTGTTGCTAAATTGCGGACGCGTTTAATAATAAAAAGAGCGCAAGAGATACCGTTCTCCAAGGCAGCGTGCTCGAAACACACCATAAAGAGACAAGCAAAGTATAGACTACTTTGGGTTTCATGCGTCTAAACGATCAAATATACACAAAAATATGTCAAAACGACCGGCTTGGAGATTCACTTAAACACAGTTTATGTCTTAAATGGATGTAGTTATGGAAATAGTTGGGGAGAAAATATGCTGCATCAGGAGCCTATTAGATCTGAACTTGGTCTTAAAGGGGAAGCTGTCTATTAAACATGTGACGATTGAGCCATTACTGCGAATCAAACAACAAAAGGCAAAGAGAAAATCACTTACAGCTCTTGAATGAATAACTTCTGCATTAATAAGCATTAATCTATCTATGATAAACTATGCAGTGTTATTTTACAATTGATTACTTTACAAAACTTTTACATCTAGAGCCAAAAGGTATATTAAAACAAACAACAATAAAAAGGAAAATAAATAAATAAACAGTTTAATAAAAATATCAAATTGTTTACATATTTCAATACACTTTACAGCTTTCTTGTTACTAAAATTTGAAATTGTTCTTGGGTATTGTTGAACCTCTTAATTAAAAATGAAAACTAATGGTTTATAACCACCTTACTTACATTTATGAATACTAAACTTTGCCAACAAAAGCAGAACATTAATCAAATAATATTCCTTATGAAGAGACATGTCATAGCTAAAAAAAACAAATAAAACATTTTCAAAACAAAGTTGAAAGCAGGGAATAATATGATCTTGCAGAAATCAGACCAAAAACAAGTCGAGTAGGGACAACTCCAAAATAAATGAAAAAAATGAATGTACAGAATATATCGACATCACAATTAAATCTCTCTACAACAAAATAATTTGTGACGTAGTACTTACAAATAAGTTTGAAGGAAATTATTTTGATTTTATTAGTGATTAAATATTTAAGGGTAACTTCCAAATTTTGCACCATCTCAATCCAGCGTCAGACATGCTTGTGTAGCGTCTCGGGTGCATTGCATCATTAACATAAAATGTTTAGGTCACTGTGTCAAGTTAAATATAGTTTAATACTCAATCTTTAAACACATCTTGTGATCCCTTAGTTCGCATTTGAGCTCCAAGTGTTTTGAACTCAAGAACGTAACACATCTTTGTGTTGTTGCTGCTGAAGGTTGTTTTCTTAAACTGTGTGTTGCTCATACAGCTGAAATTTCACTTACTGCCCTCTGGAGTAAACAGGTGGTACTACAAGCTTGCATTTCTCAGGACTCTTCCTTATTATGGTCTGGGGGAAGTGCGATTATTTGCGTAAATTTTTTTAACATGTTATTTGCTTTCAAATTAATCGCACTGAATTAACGCATTAAATCGGCATCCCTATTGGAAAGCCATTGTTAACAATTGCAGAGGGTAAAGAGTGTTGAAAAAATCGCTATGAAATCAAAAGGCAGCCTCTGCAGTCTGCTCATGTGACGTGATAGATCTAAATTACAAGACACGTTATACAGTATAACATTAGATTAGCCTTCATTGATAAGCATAATTGTAGTGGCAATAGAATGATGAAATGCTTTATTAAACAGATTATTTAAGAATACATATGTGAGTAATGGGACCATGCCTTTTTAAACTTCAATAAATATGCCTTAATAAATAATACAAATTTGGTTAGAGATTAGAACAAGAGTGTGCAATGAGAGATTGTCTCTTGCTCTCTTTCTCTCTCTCTCTCTTTATCCTCCTCCTCTTCTTACTTCTTCCAATGGCTGGTTCAAATCAGCTTGCCTCTAGTCTTTTTACAAGGCAGTAACTAATTGCATGATGCAGTAAGGCTACAAGTACACTGTGCTTTGAACTATAACGTCTAGGTTACTGTTGTAACCTCCGTTCCCTGATGACTGTCTTGAAGACCTCGGTTACCTCTGAACTTGAGAAAAGGCCAATGAGAATATGGCAGACAGAATTTGCATGTCCCTCCCCCGGACATACAGGTATAAAAGGAGGGAATCGTGCATCTGTTCATTAAGGTTTTGCACTGAGGAGCCGAGAATAAGGTTCGGCCGTTACAGTGGCTCGGTTTAGCGTCGTAGCCGGGGGACTCAACATCTCGTTCCCTCTATCAGGGAACGGAGGTTACAAAAGTAACTTAGACATTCCCCGTCTGTCGCTCACTCAACATTGTGTCGAATGAAGCGACACTAGGTGTCCCTATTCAATCATGCCATGCGCTGAACCGTGTACGTGAGCTGCTGACATAGGTGCAGGCAGGCAGTTGCATGCCAAATCAACAGGCTGCGTCCAGGGAGCGTGAGTTTAGTGGACTATCCTGGGCGAAAGAGCGCATGTGATCACGTGAGGGGAAAGGCGTTATGTGCAAGCGGAACACCCGGTCAGACATTCCGCATTCCTGTGTTCTACATGCTCGGACCTGAGAGAACAAGGGACGATACCGACTCAACCCTGAGATTGCAAAATCTCATAAAGGTATTGGGTGTTGCCCAGCCCGCTGCTCTGCAAATGTCTGGTAGTTGGCCAGTGCCAATGAGGATGCCACACTTCTTGTCGAGTGTGCTCGAACCCACAAGGGCATGGCCTGGGTGTGATAGGCCAAAGCGATGGCATCAACAACCCAGTGGGAAAGCCTCTGTTTGAAAACAGCATTCCCTTTCCGCTGTCCACTAAAGCAGACAAAGAGCTGCTCAGAACATCTAAAGCTCTGCGTGCGGTCCACGTAGGTACGCAAAGCATGCACCGGACACAGCAATGAAAAGGCTGGGTCTGCCTCCTCCCGGGGCAGTGCTTGTAGGTTCACTACCTGGTCCCTGAAGGGGGTCGTAGGAACCTTGGGCACGTAGCCTGGTCGTGGTCTTAGGACGACATGGGTGTCTGCCGGACCGAACTCCAGGCAGGTGCCGCTGACACAGAATGCTTGCAGGTCCCCAACCCTCTTGATGGAAGCGAGTCCGATCAGGAGAGCCGTCCTCAAGGAGAGGGCACTGAGCTTGACTGATTCTAGCGGATCGAAGGGGGGTGTCTGAAGGCAGGAAAGGATCACGGAGAGATCCCATGAGGGGAACAGGCATGGCCTGGGAGGGTTCAGCCTCTGGGCGCCTCTAAAGAACCTGATGATCAAATCATGCTTCCCTAGGGACTTACCGTCCACTGCGTCGTGGTGAACCAATATGGCAGCTACATAAACCTTCAAGGTGGAGGGGGACAGCCTCCCCTCCAGACTCTCCTGCAGAAATGGAAGCACCGAACCGACTGCGCATCTCTGCGGGTTTTCGGATCGAGAAGAATACCAATTTGCGAACAAGTGCCACTTCAGGGCTTAAATTTGCCTGGTAGATGGAGTTTTGGCTTGGTTGATCCTGTCTACAACGGCAGGTGGTAGGCCACTTAGATTTTTCGCATCTCATCTAGAGGCCAGATGTGGAGGTTCCAAAGGTCTGGGCGCGGATGCCAGAGGGTACCCCGTCCCTCAGAAAGAAGGTCCTTCCTCAGGGGAATTTGCCAGGGAGGCGGTGGGGCATGATGTGGGAAATGGCCGAGAACTGCTGGGCGAAGTCGTCGCCGGTGTTGCCGAATAGGCTGAGGTGGGAGACGGGGGTATTGAGAAAGTGGGCTTTGTCTACCTCCCGCATCTTGACCAGGTTCAACCACAGGTGACGTTTCTGGACCACGGGGTGGCCATCGTCTGCCCGAGTGTCCGCGCTGTGACCTTTGTGGCCTGGAAGGCGAGGTCGGTCGCAGAGCGCAGTTCCTGCAGCACGTAAGGTTCAGGACTACTCAATTGCAGATCTTTAAGTCCTTGGCCTGGTGAACCTGCAGGTGGGCCATGGTATGCAGGGTGGAGGCGGCCTGTCCGGTGGTGCTGTAGGCTTTGGTGGTCAGTGACGAAGTCATCCTACAGGCCTTGGAGGGGAGCACCGGGTGTTTTCTGGACATAGGTGGATATCAACCATTGATGCCTTCAAGAAAGTCTCCTAGTGTCGCTTCATTCGACACAACGTCGAGTGAGTGACAGACGGGCAACCAGATATTCTATTATTATTTAGATAGGTCTATGAGTAGTTCATTACTGATGCCCATCATTTTAATCCTGTTCTGTGTGCATTTGTTCTTTTTCCAGACAAAAAAACTTTAGGCTACGTGAAAGTCGCTTATAATTCACATCGCGTACATTCACTTTACATGCATTTATTGTGTCACTTTCATTAATCTCTATGATTGAGGACCAGTACATATGAAACTCTGTTTTTACTAAAGCCATCATTCTATAATTGAATTCTGTAATAGTTAATACATTTCGGAACCACAACAAGGTTACAAACAACTTCCATATTTGTCAGTATTCCACATTATTTTCATGTTGAGAAGACAAACTTCTGGACAAACTGGCCAAAGTGATCAGCACCTTTGGACTGGACAGCTCCCATAAGGAAACACTTAAGTTCTGACTTTATAACGAGCGATTTACATGCTGGTTTGGGAAACAGCCATCATTAAGATGATCGTAAAAGCTTAAGTTGCAATGTTATCGGGAAACCCAGCCAATTTTATTAGTGATAAAATGTAATGTTAAACCACTAATTTTAAGGAAATAATCAAGGCTCTGAACAGTTGTACAAACACAAAAATAATAATATTTTAGATTAAAGCCCAAAAAAGCTTATTTAATTGCAGAGAGTGTTCGGTAGTGACAATTCTTAGAGTTACACACTGATTTTCAGACTGTGGAGTATTTACTTCATCATGGGATCTAATTTATCTCCATATGGCCACGATGAATAGGCATGTCATCTCTTTTCCCGGTTTTATTTTTCTTTGACTTTAATTAGTTAACAAAGAGTCCAGAAAGTCAGACAGCCAAGACTTAATATTAATGCTATTGTTGAGCTTTTCTTTTGTAAACTGAAAACTGAAAGTTATTATTTTAAACGATGCCTCATCTGTATGGAAAATAAGATGTACAACCAAGCATCATAAAATATTTGTACTTGTGATATTTTCAACATAAAACAATGTATGAATTAATAGAAGTCCAACAAATTGAGGGAATATGTTATAACTTTGAAAACAAAATATTATGGTTACTACCAAAACATTGCGGTCACGAGCAAATGCAGTTATTATTTTATGATTTCATTAATCATTTACTCTCAAATCAGTAAGAACAAATGTATTTGACAGAGAAAATTAGAATTTAGATTTTGATGAAAATAATATACTGTATGTATAATGACAAAGTTATGGAGAGAAAAACATGAAACTTTGAAAATGTTTCCAACTCTGACTTTGAACCAATTTGGAAAATGTGTCCATGTAGAACCTTTCAGAGGTTCCGAACATGAAGCAAAGGACAGAACTCTTTTCAGATTCTTTTATACAATAGATTCTCACATTACTAAGAAAATTATTTATCAGATGTTTTTTCTTTTAAGAATTTTTTTTTAAATGTTGGTATTACAACTGTGATAGTGGTTCTTGTGGCTATTACAAATACTATTCCAACAATCCTGAGGTTGCAAAGGCCATATCTGCCTGGAATCTATGGAACCCCCATCTCTTATTATATATTAGAAAGATTAAACGTTTTTGACAGATATGTTCAATTTGAAAACCATAATACACATATGTTCCATTGAATTTATCCAATATTTCATAATATTTTGTACTTTACCCCTGGTGTCATGACTTTCAAAGCACCAGAAGTGCATACTACTTCTGACCTGAACAGCATCATAACGCTGTACATACTTTTAAGCATGCCTCAGTCTATGACAAAGACATCAAAGATATTAGTCTTTAAAAGAGATTGAACTGAGTTTCAATTATTTAAAAATTATTACACTTTCCATTAAGAAAATGAAATGTATATTAATTCTGTAAGGAAGGTGATGTAAAGATCATTATGTAAATAAGCCATTGTTATTTTTAAAATAAAAATTATTTGTACCTGTTCACCATCAAAAACAGAGATCCTCTGGTTCCATTAGTTCGATTGTGGTCCAAAACTGTATTATTTATGTAGAAACATTCTGTGTGATGTAACAGCACCAGATGTGAGGTCATGGTGCATAAAATAAATAAATAAACGAAAGCAGTAATTTTATCCCAACATATAAATTATAACTTTTGCATGTATTGGTTTCTATTTTTTTAAAGGATTATTTTGATTCATTCTTAAATGTCTCATACATTAAATAAACATGTTTAGTTGATACTTAATTTAAAGTTATAAATAATAAAGCTTACCATAATTTTTTTTTATCCTTCATCAATGTGTCAATCATTCGTCCTTATTTCAAAGCTATGAGTGCGCTGTAAAATAGACATTTGCATCACTTAGTAGTTCCACATGTTCATAAATGTGATCATATATTTGTGTAATGGCTATGTTTCATACCTTTCATAAGAATACTCATCTGTTAGATTGCATACAAAGCGGAAGTGTCACTTGAAATTGTTGTAGGGTTTATTCCAGCAGTCTGTGTGTAACCATCTGTTGCATAGGTCACGATGATCCCATTGTATTTGTTTGATGTGTGGATGCAGGGTTCTAAAAAAGTGTATAGATGAAGTGAACAGAGCATTGCAAACTTTACAATTGATTCACATAAAAATGTGCACACTTCATAGATAATTACCCCTTTTTCATGTTTTTTCTTTTTTGTAAACACAGGCCATTATGTCTTGGGCCATGCAGGCGTTTCATTTTCTTCTTTTTTTCTTGTTTCACTTAAAAAGTCCTGTCAAGTAGTAAATGTGCGTTTTAATCAGATATTCTCTTTTATTACTGTATAATATAATCTTCACACATTTTTGTCTTACTTTAATTGCCACATATATTTCCAACATGCTTGTAGCATGGTAAACATGTATGCAAATGTATTAGCTGACTTCAGCATAGACATTCATTTCCATGTTTTTGGCTTCCATTTCGGAAATAAAATCGAACTGGTTTCCAACTGAAAAGATCACACTTATAGAAAAAAATACATTTAGATGAGAAATAAAACTTACAGTACAAACAAATAGCCCACAGTTCACACCATCACCTTGCATGCACTGCTGAGGATTGCAAACAGCCCAGCCTTCCAGTGACCCATCTTCTGTAAAAGCATCTCTGAAAACACGCTGCAATGAGTGAAAGATGTGCAAGTTTCACATGTTCAAAATATTATTCCCATAAAACATGTAGTATTGAGATGTGAATCATTTATTTGAACTTGTTTGTTAACATTATATTAAAAATCAGAACAAACTGATTTACTAAAATAAATTGGACAATCCAAAGCTGCATATACACTGTTGGCCAAAAGTTTGGTATAATGTGTAGATTACTAATTTTAGTGTACTTTTATTCACCAAAGTTTCATTCAGCTGATCACAATGTATAGTCAGGACATTAATAATGTGAAAAATTACCATTAAAATTTGAAAATATGTTTTTCAGGATTTCTTAAACTACTTCAAAGAGTTCTCATCAAAAAAATCATCCACCTGCAACAATGACAGCTTTGCAGATCCTTTGCATTCTAGCAGTCAGTTTGTCCAGATACTCAGTGACATTTTACCCCACACTTCCTGTAGCACTTGCCGTAGATGTGAATGTCTTTTGGGCACTTCTCACGAACCTTAAATTCTAGCTGATCCCACAAAAGCTCAATGGGGTTAAGATCCATAACACTCTTTTCCAATTAGCTGCAGTCCAATGTCTGTGTTTCTTTGCCAACTCTAACCTAATATTTTCTGTTTCAAAATTGTTTATTCTTTGCAATTCTTCCCATAAGGCCTGCACCCCTGAGTCTTCTCTTTACTGTTGTGCATGAAACTGGTGTTGAGCGGGTAGAATTCAATGAAGCTGTCAGCTGAGGACATGTGAGGCATCTATTTCTCTAACTAGAGACTCTGATGAACTTATCCTCTTGTTAAGATGTACATCTGGCCTTCCACATCTCATTCTGTCCTCGTTAGAGCCAGTTGTCCTTTGTCTTTGAAGACTGTAGTGTACACCTTTGCATGAAATCTTCAGTTTGTTGTTAAAATCAAGCATTTTACAGCCTTCATTCCTCAAAACAATGATTGACTGATGAGTTTCTGGAGAAAGCTGTTTCTTTTTTGAAAATTTGGACCTAATATTGACCTTAAGGCATGCCTGTCTGTTGCATACTGTGGCAACTCAAAGCCAAACACAAAGACAATTTTAAGCTTAATTTAATAATCCAAATAGCTTTCAACTGTGTTTGATATATTGGCAAGTGATTTTCTAGTACCAAATTAGCGATTTAGCATGATTACTCACTCACGTGACCTGCCAACAGCTGGCTGCCTCCTGCCAGTATGGACTGGCAGGTCTTGTGTGCTGCCACTGTCGTCTCAACATCTGCCAGTGGTTGGTGGCAGGTCACGTGATCCGCTAGTGGCGGCTCCTGCCAGCCAATGAGAGATTGAACCCCTGCTGTCATACAAATTGGTGTTCAAAAGTTTGAAACCAACGTAATCTTTTTCAAATAAACATCATCAAAACAACTGCACAACTCCAGTATACAACATTAATACTTCTTTACTATGTTTTTAAGCTAAATCTTTTCTGTTTATTGCATGAACTGCCGAAGTCCCAGTGAGAGACAAAAAAGTGAGTGAGAGACTATGGGAAAGAGGCTAAATGTAAGTGAAGTGTTTATAAAAAAAAATCTTATTTATAGATGTACAAAAAAATCTACATAATATCATGTAAATTGTGAAAAGTCACAATTGATGCCTGGGTCAAAATTGACCTGTGAACGCAAAAGATAAAAAAAATTAAAATGATACCACTTTGACAATTTGATTAAAAAAATTAAATAAAAAAAGTACTACGTATAGTTTCATAGTCTTGATAATGTCACATTGTTTGGCTCCCGTACTAAATACTATGTGGTATTTAAAAATTATTATCTACCTCTCCCGGGTCAAATATTACCCAAATGTAATATAAGAGTTAAAAGTATGCCAGAAATTCCATCAGCAAACCTGTACACTTCATTTAGGGTACCATAACACCATGGTATTCTTTGAAGTACCTTGGAGTACCATGTAAATCATGGTAAATTATTATCATAATTAAAGTACATGGTATATACCAAAGTACTGTGGCATTACCATCTCATACCATCACTGTACCATTACAGTACTTTTTTAAGGTGTTATTCTGTGCAGATCACGAAAAAGATTGCAAGCTTTTATACTAGTGCCTATATGATCCATGAGTCAAGCAGTATACAGATGTTACAAACAGTTAGTTTGTATGAGTAATTGTGGAAAAAACAGTATCTACATAGTGCTGTAGCCTTTGCCAGGTCTGCAGAAGACATTAGCCCAGATCCCAACATACAGTGGTCTAATGAAAGGCCACTCTCTGGTTTATGACTCTGTCCCCACAGTCAGTAATGAATGCTAAATCCTCAAAGCAGATTCCCCTTTTCTGTTTCTGCACACAACACACAGTAATGGGATTTAATTTTCCAAAATAGCTCCCAATAGACAATGCTGAAATTAACACACAAACACACACACAGACATACCCAGACACAGAGCGCTGTTGCATTTGGCTGGAACAGCAGCCCAGCCCAATAAGAGAAGCCTGTGGAGAGCAATGCAACAGGGCCAAGATGGGAGACCCCTGACAGAAGTGTGTGTGTGTGTGTGTGTGTGTGTGTGTGTGTGTGTGTGTGTGTGTGTGTGTGTGTGTGTGTGTGTGTGTGTGTGTTTGTATAAAGTCTGGTTTTCTCATTGGAGTTGTTGGTCTACATGAACTCTAATGTGGTTGATAAAGTATGGATTTACTCTGATCTCCATTCCAGATGGCTCTAAATCCACTGTGTTTGAGCAGAGACTCATGTACTTATGAATGGGAGGTATCGTAATGCCATGTAGTATCCTAGGTATCGTAATGCCAATGTTGGCCATTTTCCCACTTTAAAGTTAATAGGGCTAATCAAATTTTTTATTGAGGCATCATAACGCTCAATGTTACAGAAGTTCCACCTTGCATTTAAAATTGCGATGTCCAGTTCGTAAACTAACCGTTCTTCTGAATTGGCTCTTTCAGTTTATCAAATCGGACTGAATCATTTGAAACAGTTTGCGTCTTGAGTCAACACTTATCCACAAGTTACTCTATCTTAACCTGTCTCTCGGACTTGCCTGACACTCCGACTCTAAATGAGCCAATAACCGGGAGTAATATTATCCTAGAACTGGTGATATCTGCTTTTCCTAACTTTTCTTTGCAATGGACCACTCCTAATAGTTCACAAATCGAACTGCCAACCATTCTCGAGTCAGCAATACAATGAGTCACTTGCAGCAGTTCTGGAGTCAACAGTACACTGTATTGAGTATCACCTTTGTTTTTGACATACTGAGAACTGATAAGCTGCTGATGAGCATGTGAGAACCGAGGACTTGAATAAGGGGACGAAACGGTTCAGTTGAGAGATGTAAATACATTTTACTATCGAGTATTGTGCATGCAGATTATATTTGAAGTTGTTATGAGATGGATCATGGTTTCTAGTTTATTCACTTTATATGCTTTAGACACGTTGAACATCCGCGTTTGTTTATCGGTGTCAGTATTGCGTGCTTTAGGTGCAAAACTTGTATGTGATGATGTAAGATCACTGAATGAAACACTGATGAAACTTAATTTGATAAAATGTAATAATCAGCAAGATAAGACAAATGCCTTTAGTGAATGTGTTTGAGTGTGTATTCCATGATGCCGTGGTATTAGCATTATGTACCGTGGCGTCATAATGAGATGACGTAAAAGAACTGGTGAATTGTTTTTTTTAACCTGTTCAATTAAAACAAACCATCTGAAAGAATCGGTTCACGGAAAAGAATAGGACTTCCAATTCCCATCACAATCACATTTTTGATTGTTTGTATGTTTGTTTATTCAAGAGCATCCATGTGGATCAGCTGCATTTTTTTTTTTTCTTTTTGCTTGATTTGAGCTTATCAAACACACTGAAACCCCTAATAAGTTGACTAATTTCCTCAATTGAATTGAGTAATGGTGTCTCCAAAACTTGTGTAATTAAGTTCACTTAAATTAGTGTTCATATATAATAAACTTAACTATTTTAAGTTAAGGTATCTAGATTTAAGTAGACTTAACTCAAATTTGCTATATAAATGTTGTCATTTCATCTTAATAATTTTTATTTAATGGACTCAAATTCAGGTCATACAACAACACAGCTTAAATAATAAAGATTATAACTGATTCTAGGTCAGTCATTCACCCTATCACCCTAACAGTGACATCACACATAACAGCTATTTTCAACAAAACTATATAAATAATACTACAAAAATGCTAAAACCTCTATGAATTCTTAATAACAACAATTTAAATGCCCATGTGTGTTCCCTTTCACCAAGGAATCATAATGAAATTATTTAAGTACAGGGCATTGTGGGTATTCCCAATAGCCTACATTTTTTACTCAATAGTTAAAGTTAGTGTAACAAAGTTGGTTGTATGATGGTTAAGGAGGAAGCGGGAGCTGGTTTTATAGTCCGCATGAGTCAACTTTTAATACTTGTTCAATTGCTTTTCAGCTTTACAACAACAGAGGGGCATTTCAGCACACACACATTAGTATTGGCTTTTCAGCACTCAAACAAAACACTTTCTAGAACACACACAAATTATCTAGTCTGTATCACCCTTTCTCTGTCTCTCTTCCTGTGGAATGGCCGTCTTTTATCTCCCCTGAATCTCACTGTGAACATAGAAATGGTAATTAGTCACAATTCATCTCAGTGGATGTCCTTACCGCTTTCTCTCTCCCCAGACTGGCGCTCGACCACATCCTCACCTCCACAGTTATTAACACTTATGGTCTTAAGTCTATGGATTTTGAAGAAAAATAAGTTCAAGGAATTTGGATATTTGAGATATTTCAAGTAATGTTCAATTAAGACAAATAGATTTTTCCAGTAATGACTATTTGCGATATGCGATTGTGATATAATAAACAAATGGTATCATGAGTCAACTTGCTTGTTTATCAAGGAAAATTTACAAATAGATTACTGATAATGCTGAAATGTGTAGTTCACAACTCAAACATACAAACTAGCAAAAAACACTATAAATGGACAGTGTTTTCAAATTAAAATAATATTTAAAACAAATTAAGTAACATCTTTGCATTACTGCAGACTTGTTATTTTCTCAATATTACACCTAAATAAAATGGAACAATAAATAAGAACATAGAAATTTTCATGAAAATAAGATTGTCCAAACAAACAGGAAGAACATTTAAGCAGGATGAAACATGTACTTTCTGTAAACTCTTTTGAAGAGGAAACTGGATATAAAAGTGTGGTTCACTCAATCAAACCACAAAATTTTTTTTTAAATGACCAACTATTTCCAAATCCTCTTTCTAAAAAGTTCTACTTATTGCTGGTATCTCTTGTCCAGTGTGTGGATCATTTTCTGAAATTTCACTTTTCTACTTTTCTCTGTGCTGTTTCAGGTGCTGATATAATTTGTCGTGTTGCCACGTGATGTAGCAACTTTAATTTTGCACAGTACCTCTCTCTGCTCAGTGTCGATTAAAGTTTGGATTAAAGCCAAAATATCGCCATATAAACAGGGTTTTTCCTGGCTCAAAATGAGGCAGAGGTGGTACCATACTGATCAAAAAAAGTGATGTTAAAAACACGTAAACGTTGGCTTTGTATTAATACACTACTAATGACCTGGCAACTGAATAATAGTGTTAATTTGGTCAGCTGTTTTATTTTTATTTAATCTTAGTCTTAATCCTTTGTCGAATGTCCTTTTTAGTTTTTACCATATTTAGTCAACCATATCCTATTTCTGTTTATTGTTTTTAGTCGTTTTGTTTGACAAAATCTGAGCATTTTTTATGTAGTTTTAGTCAGTGAAAACGGTTGACATTTTAGCAATATTTTAGTAACATTTAGTCATACTGATATTTTAGTCACTGAACACTGTAAACATTTTAGCCATTAGAGTATTATTGATAAGCATTTGTCAATCTTGTCCATCCAAAACCAATATATATATTTTTTGTGTTATTTTTCACATAAGATTGACCTTATCATGATGATGACGTTGTGAGCTGCAGACAGCGGGGGTGAGAGACGATCGTCTCCGTGTTAGTGCGTGCATCAGCCGGCAGAACTTTAAATCTCTCCCGGTCTTGACTCCCGCTCAGATTGGTTGAAGCAGCTCTGACCGCACACAGAATGACAGTTTTGGATTTTGTGCTTATTTACATGTCACGCTCCCGTATTATTTGAAGCTTAATTAAGGATGAAATAAAGATATATCGCCATGCTGTGATCTGTGTTTCTATCAGACACTCGAGCTGCAGCACTCCTCTCGCCTCGCATGTCATCATTATAGACTGGTCATCTTTTTATTAACGGTGTAGAAAATGGGAAAACAGCTCTCAGAGAGAATGGACCGTCACTTCCACACATGCACTTATTTATTTAAAACAATTGCAGCATTTTGCCGTCATATAATCACACAGGCTGACATCGCGATTGCAATATGATTAATCGTGCAGCAGTTTACAGTGCACAATATATGATACTATTGTTGTCAGATTTTATTGCTGATTTGAAATATGTTCTTTTAATTCAGTCTTGACCAATTTTGGAAATATGTCTTTATTCAGGTAGAGATAGGAGCTGTACTTAGATGAATGAAAATAGGTGGCTGGAGACATTATGAATATTGCTGCCGATTGACTTGTCTTGCCCTAAAGGGACTGTTGTTTGAGTCTTAAAGTACTCAAAATAGTTCCACTGTACTAATATTTTTTGGACATGGTACCACTGTATTACCATGGTTTTCTGGATTTGTACCAGGATAATCCCGTTTTTTTTTTTTTTTTTGCATATGTTCAATGGTAGTACCATTGGATTCTTTTAAGTACCTTAAAATTCCATTAAAATACCATGGTACATGAATATGGTAATCATTTTGTACAATAGTATACTGTATATCAAGGGGCCAAATATTTCCATCCAATACCATATCCCCATCAGTCATTGCTCTTCAAGGCAGAATGAAACTGCTGACCAGCATAAGAAACAAACACAGGAAAATGATCCCCAACATTGCAAGGCATCCTCAGATTTAAAATAGAGTCAGGTGGATGTCTGTTGATGATAATTTGCTCAGAATGTTTCTTTGCATGCCTCACGGTGATGTTGTACATGTTAAGCTGCATTTCCTCCCAGCATAACATATGTGGCATACTGCACATACCACAACAGAGAGCATTTGATTCTGTTACATCACTGAAGCCTGAGGGGCATTGCAGTGTTCGGTTCACATGTGACCCTGTACTGGATTCAGCACTCTGGAAACTGTTATTAAAGACAATAAAATGGCACATGTTTATGTTATAAAAGGACAGTACTCAGGAGAAATCCAGAGGGTTGAATGTGAGAAAGAACGACATCTGACATGGAAAGGTGCTCTCAAAATGATTAAATTATATTCTTCCTTAAAATGATAGTGTCAAAAAATGTATCTATGAGTGGGAGACTCAATGAATTAATGTTTTCCTCTGCCATTAGAAATATATTTTTTTTTCATAAAAGTTAAACTTTTGTTTAACTTTTATGGGAAGCAGTAAAAATTGATGAGTTGTTGGATAATGTTTGGTAATGTAGTTTTTTTGGCAAATGTCATTTTAAAGGAGAAGTGTGTAATTTGGGTGCCACTAATGTAAGCAAACGGAATTGCAATAATAATATCTGAGCGTTTCCCAATCTTCCATTGATGTGACAAACATATAGTCACACTGCAAACTCATTTGGGCTCAGTGTTGAGCCACTGTTGGTGTGTCAGGCTGCTCGCAATTATTTTTATGTAGATTTTGGGATATCACATCAAAATGCTTGATGTGCAACCAACATACAAATATAATCTCCAAATAACCTAGATGCTCAATTGAGTTGGATAAATGTTTTATTCGATAAGAAGACATGCACATAAACTACACAGTGTTTCTCATTAATTATCTACATATTAATAACTGCCACAGTCTTATTTGTCCCACTATTATATTTGTACACTTCTCATTATAACATAAAATATCCCTAACGTTGTGTTTTGCACCGTTGCTTCGGCAAAGCATCCATCCCTCCCGGTCAGTCATTGACTTTTTTTACCATGTCATCACCATTCATATCTATACAACCAATGTGTTTATGATTAAATTACTACTAGAGCACAAAATTGTTTACAAGACCACAAAGTTCGTCCATTTAACTTTAAAATGTACAAAACTTTCTTCAGGGGGAGCATGCCCCGGGACCACCTAAAGGGTTCGAGGTCCACTCACCACAGTCTCACAAACTCCTGTGGGAAACACTGCTACGATGAAAACACATTTACAGAATAGATTCCAAGTATAGAATTTTTATAGGAATATAGATGTTTTGTGGTTTTCCATCAACAAGCCATGTTAATACATAATATGCTTAGAACATATCATCAATATCATTGCAGCATCAGAAATGTTGCTCTGGTTATTCTAAAAATGCCAGACACAAAGCCTGTCATCAAAATGATTGGCTACTTTGACCTCCCAGAACTGTTTGCTATGCTTTTGCTCCCAGACATAAGGCATCTGCTGCTGAACACTAACATTCTGAAGTTCTTCATAGCTTTTTGTCTGCACACTCTAAACGCCAAGTTAAAGGAATAGTTCACCCAAAAATGAAAATTCTCTCATCATTTACTTACCATCATGTCATCCCAGATGTGTATGACTTTCTGTCTTCAGCAGAACACAAATTAAGATTTTTTACAAGAATTTCTCAGCTCTTTTGGTCAATATAATGCAATAGAATGGGTGCCAACATTCTGACACACCAAAAATATCATAGGTCAGCTTAAAAGTAATCCATATGATTTAAGTGGTTAAATCAATGTCTTCAGAAGCAGTTTGATAGGTATGGGTGAGAAACAGATCAATATTGTAGTACATTTTTACTTTAAATTCTCCTCCCTCCTTCACCTTCACATTCTTCTTCTTGTGTTTTTAGTGATTCACATTCTTCATGCATATACACCCCCTGCTGGCCAGTTCAGAGAATTTCTAGCAAACATTTACTTAAATATTGATCTGTTTCTCAGCCACACCTATCATTTCACTTCTGATGAGATGATGAGAGAATTTCCATTTTTGTGTGAATTATTACCAAAATCATCTTTAATCGTTACATTGAATGAAAAGCCATAGTGGCTTTAACTTCCATTTTCATTTTGCCTCTGTTTTGCACCAATTTCCTCAAAAGTTATGTTTTTGTTCTCATAAACACATGGGAATTTGCTAATTGTTTTTGCAATACTCAGATTTTGCGCATATATTAAAGTCATTACTTGGATGGAAACATGACTTGATTTTCTCTGACATCATCCTACAAATGATTTACAAAGTTGTCTCTGCAAAATTAAACAGGGATAGCAGGGCTCCAGACTGCAACTATAAATGGTAGCAAATGCAACCAAAAATAATTGATTGTGACAATCATTTAAAATCTAAAAACCATTGGCGACAGTTGGGTTGTGCACGTTCACACGTGGTTTCGTCAGATATCATCTTGTGAATTATTGAATACGTCTTTAGAGTGCGCACCACCAGTGTGTCTTGCACCGCTTTTCACCACACGCAACAACAAACCCAGCGTGAGAAAGTCGTGACCAAATGACTCTTTTGAACTCTTTCTTGAATCACCCGAAAAGAACTGAAGCTGTAAACTCAGAAGCTCAGGTTAGTAGTTTGAATCAGATTCACTTTCTCAGCGAATCATCCGTCAGTGTGTTCACAACTGGGAGCACAGGCATTTCAAAATAAAAGTCCCATGTGTATTTCAGGTTTTTTTTATAATTAAAAGTCCCTCACCATTTTATAGATACATATGAGGTCCAGCTTTTGACACATTGGACAATTGAGGGACTCATACTCATCTATTATACAAGGTGTAAACATTCATTGATGCTCAAGAAGACAACACATTGCTATATGCACACCATGCTTTATGTAAATATCTGATTATGTAGATTCTGAAGGACAGTATTAAATAAAAAATGGTTTAATCACTTATATTTGTATAAATTATGAAAGGGGTGTGAATAAAAGAGAAATGCAAACTTGCGTATCTTCACAACAATATATACTGTTTAATAAACCTCTGATTAATGGGTAATCAGCTGCCTTCCTTTTCTTTTGCTTTCTATCATGTTTCTGAACAACATTCTAAATCGAGCAATTATGTGATGTTTCAATTAAGGAGCTAAAGGCTCCTAAGTAATTTTTTTTAGTCTGGAGCCCTGTATAGGAGAAAATATTATTAAATTAAACTTTAATAAGCAGGTTCTTCAAAGATAAGTTCATTTAAAATGGGTAATTTCGGGGCCTGGGTAGCTTAGCGAGTATTGACGCTGACTACCACTCCTGGAGTCGCGAGTTCAAATCCAGGGTGTGCTGAGTACCTCCAGCCAGGTCTCCTAAGCAACCAAATTGGCCCGGTTGCTAGGGAGGGTAGAGTCACATGCGGTAACCTCCTTGTGGTCGCGATTAGTGGTTCTCGCTCTCCATGGGGCACATGGTAAGTTGTGTGTGGATCACGGAGTGTAGCATGAGCCTCCACATGGGGAGTCTCTGCGGTGTCATGCACAATGAGCCATGTGATAAGATGCGTGGATTGACTGTCTCAGAAGCAGAGGCAACTGAGACTTGTCCTTTGCCACCCAGATTGAGGCGAGTAACCGCACCACAACGAGGACCTACTAAGTAGTGGGAATTGGGCATTCCAAATTGGGAGAAAAAGGGGATTAAAAAAAAAAGGCATAATAAAAAAATAAGACAGTATCTACAAAAATGACCTCAATAATTGATCTTAAGATGAACAGTTTATTAAGGAATTATGTTGCTCTACTGTAACGTTCAAACACAATAGTGCAGACTTGAACTTTTGAAAGGCTTTTGTGAGTTTTGGTGACATGCTGCCTTAGGCTTTTCTCTGTTTGACCCCTCACTTCCTCCCTGTCGTGCCTTAGAGAGCTGCTTCCTGCCTCTGTCCTCACTCTAGGTGGGATGAAACGGGAAAAATACTTTCCCGAACCAGGCAGCTCTTTATGAGCTTGCTCAGGAAAATCCAGAGCTTTACAGAAAGTGTGTGTGTGTGTGTGTGTGTGTGTGTGTGTGTGTGTGTGTGTGTTTGTGTATTCTTTTGGCAGAGAAAGGACAGAGAAAGGGTTTCCACTGACACAGCAGCTTTTCATAGAGATTAAGGGAATGTTTTCAAGAGTGTTCTGATACACATAAAAGTCAGCATTGTAATGTTTGTTGCATGATTTTGATGTTGTAAAGGGGTGTTAAATGTGTTAAATGGATTGGTCACCCAAAATAAAAATTCTGTTTATGTTTTCTCATTATGATGTGTTCCAAGCCTGTATGAATTTCAGACCGGCTCAGTCACCATTGCCTTTCATTGCATCTTTTTCCCATACAATGAAAGTGAATGCTGACTGAGGCTGTCAATCCCTAACATCTCATTTTGTCTTCCACGTTTCCCATATTTGGTGTCAAATCCTTCATGTGTAATCAAACTCTACATTATTTTGTTAAATTAATCTGTCACTTGGTAGATGCTAACAAAATAGGTAGATGCCAACATGGAAAAGTTGCGTGACATGCTCTCATCCTCAAATTCTTTTCAAGACATTTGTGCTAGCATGTCCAAGATTATCCTGTAGGAACTTTACTGCTCCTTTAAGACAGAAATTTCCTGCCGCTGAAAAAAGAACACACACACACACACACACACACACACACAAAGACATGCTGAAAGGAAATGACATGGGAAGAGCAGGAATCTACATCGCCTGTAGTCTGACACACACTGAATCATATTGGAATGCCATTTTCTTGGCCTTCTAGCTTTGTACTTCAGACATGTGCAGTCACATTTGAGCGTCAGAAATGGATGAACTGTCAGCCAGCCAGTTGCTATTACATATAAACACACAATAACATACTCAACATATATTTATAACCTCTTGCTGTTACATATATAGACACTCAATAACATATACAACTTACACCTCCGATATCCTCACAACACAAAGCAGATGTTAGAGTGCTGTTTATTTAGCATCAGTCACACAGTCCTGTTATATTCTGTTTGTTTGTGTATTAGCTGCAGTGTTTTTTGTGTGTATATGTGCTCATGACTCATGAGTGTTTGCATGCCTGTACCTGTACATGATGTCTGGTGCTGTGACTGAAGTGTGTGTCTGTAGTGTTAATCTGAAAAGGTTTACTAAGTCTCCATCTCTCTCTCTCTCTCTCTCCCTCTCTCTCTCTCTCTCTCTCTCAAGGCTAATATATACATACTGGGCAAACAGGCTTTTTTATATTGCCTTAATATCTTAACAAAATGTACTTACCTTTTTACCTGGTAAGGTGTTTGTTTGGTGATAATTGTTCTGTTTTTTTCTCGTGCACATCTCTGAAAATCTTGATGGCTAGTCAAAGAGCATTGGAGATTGGTTATAAAATTGTGGTTGTGGTTTGGATGTAATGTTCTTTATTTGTTTTCCAAAACGAACTAATTTTAATGGCACAGTGTGTATTATTGAATAAATTAGGCTTCATGTAGTATTGGCCTCACATCTGTCTCTACGAAATACATTTATAGGTATTAGGTACACAAAATATTTTTTGGTGCACTTAAAGGTGCACTAATTTGTTAAGGTTACACTGGTCGATATGGCAGTCATATTGGATTTATACACATAACTAGTGTGGATGCAGCATCATGCAAAAGCCATTGTAAAGCAATACCATTGTAAAAAATGAGCTATTCACAGTCAACCATGATTACTTTGTTCTGTGAACAAAAGACAAAAGTATATTTTTTGGTGTTACCAAATGGCTGGTCATGTCATCTCAACATGGCAGCCCCCCATGAGCCAGACTAGCGTCATGTGAAATAAAACAGCTTTTATTAGGCTTTTGATATGTCTGAAGTCTTCATCTCATTCAACTACATCATTTAAACACAATTTTTAAAAGTATTAACTATTTCTTTGGGGGATAAAAGAAAAAGTACTGAGTGCACCTTTAAAAAGTTGCAATCGTTTTATCAGACACTTTCATTTGTGGAATAAATTAATCACGAGGATCAAATTTGCCAGTGAATTTGGTATCTACAATGGCATCAGTAATTGGAAATGTATGACTTTGCTTCATGCTTAAATAGGAGTATCAGATATGTCCAAGACCACTTAAAATGTTTTTTGTTCAATCAACCTACAAATGGTTACTTACAGTTGACTCTGCATATTAAGCTGGGATATGAGAGCATTTTATCATCAAAACCATTACACAAATTATCTTTAAATATTCACTAAATCATAATTTTGTTTCATCATTGATTCATATTTTGATTAGTTTCAAGATCTAGTTGGTCGGATGCAAAGAACTGAGTCTTCATGTTAGCGTTCAGTGCATGCAGATTTTTGCATCCCATTTAACAATTTAAAGATATTCATTGAGAATGTACTTGCAGTTCTGTCCCAAGATACATCCCTCCCTCTGTTTCTCTCTTTAGACTGTGTACCTATGGAGTTGGAGGATCCATTTTATCGGGACCAGTATGATCAGGAGCATGTGAAGCCGCCTGTGGTGTCTCTACTGCTTTCTGCAGAGCTGTACTGCCGTGCAGGGAGTTTGATTCTTAGGAGCGACGCGGCTAAACCTCTGCTGGGTCATAATGCTGTCATTCAGGCCCTCGCGCAGAAAGGACTCTACGTCACTGACCAGGAGAGACTTGTTACCGAGAGAGACCTCTGCAAGACCCCCATACAGATGGCAAGTGACTTAAGTTTGGCATTACTTGGCATGGGTGTTCCTGTATCTCAAATGGTAGAGCATGGTGCTAGCCATGCCAAGGCCATGGGTTTAATTTCATGGAATGCATACTAATAAAATGCATAGCTTGAATAAGTTGTTTTGGATGAAAGCATCTGGCAAATACAATTTAAATATAATTGAGCCTTGATTGTTCTGTTGTAGAACTGACGTACATTCAGATTTATGATAATTTTTTCACCTATAGTGACAGCACATGAAATTGCAAAATTAATAATTTTACAACAGATTCAATACAACTTTACCTGTCTTCGGTGTAGAGAAGAAATTCCTAAAACAAACTCACAATACTGGTTGAGCATTTTGCTGTGTCTGGCTGGATAGGCTGCTCTAAATAATAGAGGAACATTTTGATTGTGGTTGGTTAACTCTGCATATAACCCTTTAAGCTTGGCTCGGCCCGTGCCCGCTGAAATAATTATCGATATATTAATAACTACAGTTTTGACGTTTAATATGTGTCGTTTTAAAGCTTAGAAGCGGTTGCGAAGTGTTCCATTTTGATAATTTATTAATGGCTAATTATTAATTAGCTTTGTACAAATTTTTGTAATCAGTAAAAATGTCAAACTGATCAAATAGCCATGTGTCAGTATGTCATTGGAAAGCTCTCAAAGTGTAGAATACAAACAGCCTATTTGTTTTATTAACAGACAAAAATATTGAGAGTAATAGCTAAGTATATGTGTTTGACATACGTGTTACTATTAAACAGGTGTTGCTTATAAGCCACATTTTCACTTATAACTTCACAAAAAATAAACAGAACATAAAATACTTTACTTAGAGGAAGGTATTCACATTAAAACAAGCCTACACACAACATAATTGGATGCAAAGTCCACACAAAGCACAATGTGCACACAGCACATAATGTGCTATCTGGCTAAAACATGTTAGCTTTCGTTGATCAGATGATTTAATCTGAAATTATGTTTTACGTTGTCCAGCGTCATGAACGCTAAACCGTTCGCATTAGGATTCAGATTCCTGGAACCAGAGGTGAAAGTCATCCAAATATGGGCAAAGAAATTTGTGCAAAATAATTACATATGGCCACCAGGGGATGGCGCCAAGAACATGACACAGACACAGACTTGTTTGCTCAAATGTCTCCGAATATATAGGCCCTATGAAATCCGTTTTAATTATTTTTTCCTATTTAAATTAAATTTTTCCCCAAATTCCATGTTTTCCATTTTATTTTGAATTCCATGTTTTCCATTTTATTTTGAATTCCATGTTTTAAAGTTTAATTACATGTCATCATTAAAAAACAAATCAAATTAATCTATAGAATTTTAATCAAAGGAAAACCGAACAATTACTTTTCAACATATCATTGCATTATTTATTTATTTAATGAAGAACTTCTATACTGATTGTCATGGCACAATCCACAACACAACATTTAAGGTTTATTTATTTATTTTGTCAAATATAGAGCTGCACAGTAGAGCATCACAGTTTCAATGAAAGCAGAAAATAAAATCTGGCTTGTGAGATATTGCTTAATAATTATTGATGTATTATTAGCATTATTATTACTTACATTAATTATTACATTTTACTGTACAGAAATAATGTATTTCTGTCGCATTTTTTCTGGGTTTTTTTTTTTGTTAAAAGGGACTTTTAGGCGGAGACTTCTTGACTTCTTTTGCCAGACTTTTAATTTACATTACATTTACATTTATGCATTTGGCAGATGCTTTTATCCGAAGCGACAGTGGATTTATTACGGGGACAATCCCCCGGAGTAACCTGGAGTTAAGTGCCTTGCTCAAGGACACAATGGTGGTGGCTGTGGGGATCAAACCAGCAACCTTCTGATTAACAGTTATGTGCTTTAGCCCACTACGCCACACACCACTCCCCTCCGGAAATGCATACAAAATGCTTTGATTTAATTATATGAATAAATACTAAAGTGCACCGTTTGTTGTCATTCATACACACAGAGTGCACATGATGTTAATGATGGGGTTATTGTCTAAGCAGCTCACATTCACTTACTTTTGAAGCTCACAGCTCAGCCGTATAGCCATGTATAAGACCGTATAGGGTATATGTTTAATTAAATCTCAGCCTTTTGAATCTCACACATTTCTATGACATTCAGCGTTTTATAGTTAATTCAGTTTTTTATGACTGGATGCCGTGATTCCCCAATGCTGAAATCATAGGGTCCTAAGAATGGAACCGAATGAGATCTCATTACTCATGCTTGCATGCTTTGGAGAGAGAGCATACCTTTAGTGATCGTTGTATTTGCATGTGTAATTAGTTCTCATGTACAATTATTATTTTCTATTTGTTTGGAGAGGCTTTTGGACACTTGGAGACGTTTTTGGACTCGAGGATAAATTATATTTGTAATGCTATAACTTTTGATTGCTTTGTCATATCAACACAAAATTGTACTCAGTTGACATGAATTGAGGGTTTAAAGGCAGAAAAGTTAATAAGTTTATCAAAGCACTTACATTATCTCTTTAGTTAAAACTCAAAATATGTGTTTTTATGTCATCATGGCAACAAAGTCCAATTGTATATCATTTTACACAGAAAAGGTAAGAAAGCAATTCTCTCACACTTAAATCATTTTAACACACACATTGTTTATGTCTTGTGGCTATACTTTTGAAACAGTGAGTATTTTTTACATTTAGGGATAGGCCCTCTTCACTTCTATTGTAAGTGTAATCTAGATTTTTGCTTGTTTTTGTTTTTGTTTTTTTAAATAAAAGGATGGACAAGTCGAAATTAATTATTGTGGTAATTAACATTAAGCCACAAATGCTAGCGATTGAGCTTAATTTGTATTGAACCTGGAATATTCCTTTGTGCTGGGATTACACACATCAGTTTTATACTCATGTGTACCCACTAAATCATTCATAAGTCTGTTGTAATGCCTTCAGAGTTGTGTTTAGGCCTTACATACATGTATGGGAAATATTTGAGTTTGACCGTAATATTCTTCAGGTTATCCTTGCTGTAACTGTCCTAGGTTAAGGCATAACATGAAGTCACTGGTAATGGACTGATAATGCTTACTGTGCCATATTTTGTCATTATGTGCAAGCTGCAGTGTGAATGTCATCTAAGGGTGTAGAGTGTAGGGTGGATGAGGAGAACTGGACATGCAAAATGAGGTAATGCTGATGTCTGCATTGCAGTACTCTCTCTCTCTCTCTCTCTCTCTGTGTCTCTCTTTCTCTGTAATTACAGTAGGTATGCCAGATTTTAATTTAGGTGCTCTTACCTCTGTGAAAGTATGGCATTCGGTCTAGTCTATTTGTTTTCATATAGATACAATACTCACATGCAGACGCAAACAAACACTTCCACAGCCTTGCAGTGCCCTCGTAGAGTGAAAGTAATCTCATCACAAGACCTCACAGTCACAATGTCACACTATATACAGTAGATAAGCTTCATAATGAAAACACATATCTGAATGATATCAGATATTTCCATGCACCAGTAACAATGTGTGTGTTTATGAATGACAGGGTCGTTCGGCTATGACTTGCACATGTGATATGAGGTTTAGGGGAATTGACCTTCGTCTAACTGTCTGCAAAACTGCAGAACACATACACATTCTTACGCACTGCCATTCACATACACATGTACAGTGTACCTACTTAACTGTGTCCTAAAACACATCCAAATAAATATATTGCTCTCTTCTTTTCATGAGCGCACTTTTATGCGTGCACATGGATGGGTGCGGCTGTTGGCATGGCGATTAGTACTGCGGCAGTGTGTGAGGAGTGTATCTCTGTGCCATGCTGTGTGTGTGTGTGTGTGTGTGTCTCTGACTCTGGTCTGTGCTGCTGTGAATATCTGCATTGATATAATTCTCTTTATTCAGCATATTTAAGAGAAGTGAAAACTTCACAGACATGCTCGGCTGCATGCCAGATGCAGCAAAGATTGTAATAGCTAACCTTATTGCTATTAGAAGGTGTGTGTGTGTGTGTGTGTGTGTGTGTGTGTGTGTGTGTGTGTGTGTGTGTGTGTGTGTGTGTGTGTGTGTGTGTTCTGAATGAAAGTTAGAGGAGGAGCATATTCATTTAATTACAACTCAAGTGTATATAAATGTCCACTTGTCTCACTCATTTTACATTTCTTTCAGCATCCATTATATAGCATTAATTTATTTATAAAATATGAGATTAAGAAGGTCTATTAACTGTATTAATTTAAAGCATGCAGCATATTTAATAAATCTCAAAATGTAACATGTTAATGTTGACAGCCTTAATTTATTGTACTGCTATATTATTAAGGGTGGGTCTTAAAGGGAGAATTTACCCACAAAATAAAATACACATCTAGGCTGGCATGAGGGTGAGTAAATGATGACAGAATTTTTGTCTTTGGATGAACTAACCCTTTAAAGGAATAGTTCAAACAAAATGTAAATTCTCTCATCATTTACTCACCCTCATGCCATCCCAGATGTGTATGACTTTTTTTATGTGGTGAACACAAACTAAGATTTTTAGGTCCATTCAATATAAGTGAATGGTGGCCAGAAAGTTAAAGCTCCGAAAAGCACATAAAGGCAACATAAAAGTAATCCATACAACTCCAGTGGTTAAATCCATGTCTTGAGAAGCAATATGATAGGTGTGGGTGAGAAACAGATCAATATTTAGGTCCTTTTTACTGTAAATGTCAATTTTTACGAGCCCACCTATGCGCCTTCACCAGAGGTCTTCTTCTTTTGTTTTTGACAATTCACATTCTTCATGCATATCGCCATCTAATGGGCTGTTATGGAAATTGTTATTTATTTATTATTTTCTTTTCCTTTATCCCTTCCTTTTTTATTTCTCCTCCCTGCCCAGTAGGTGGAAATATGCAGGAAGAATTTGAATAGCAAAAAATAGATGAAGAAGTCTTCTCATGAATGCACAGAAGAGGGCTGTTTCTCACCCACACCTATCATATTGCTTCTGATTTAACCACTGGAGTCTTAAGGATTACTTTTATACTGCCTTTATGTGCTTTTTGGAGATTCAAAATTCTGGCCACCTTTCAGTTGCATTGAATGGACCTACAGAGCTAAGATTGTTCTAAAACTCTTCGTGTTCAGCAGAAGTAAGAAAGTCATGCATATCTGGGATGGCTTTAGGGTGAGTAAATTATGAGATAATTTTCATTTTTGGGTGAACAATTCTTTAAAGTTAACTCAAGAGCAGATGAGTACATACAGACAATAGGGGAATCAAACAGCTCTTCACATCTTTGCCGGCAGTGCTCCACCCTGAGTCGCTAGATTTACAGCATAAAGAACAAACATAGAGGGTCTTTATGTAGAGAGAGAGAAAGAAAAACATGTTTGTTTTGTATAGCAAAGCATGAACCCGGTGAACATGGCACAAAATACATCAACACATTGTGTCTTTTCATTGAGAGATACCGGAGCTCTCAGTAGCAGCTCCAGACCTGCCACTCTAAGTCTTTGATGATGTGAATTTGGCTTCCTGTTGCTACACACTGTACAGGGCTGTTTTTTTAGGGCCCAGGTCATGAGTGCTCAAATCAAGAGCCTGATTCAACGGGGATAAAGATCACCATGATATATGCTTCCTTTGGATCTATGCTTTAATTGAAATCATGTTAATTTTTGAAGATTAAATACAACAGCAGAAGACCAACTCGGGCACTTTATTTGGACCATACTGTTCCTAATAAAGAGCTCAGTGAGTGTATTTACTGTAGATATTTTTCATATTGTATTCCACTTTACAGAATGACTATCATATTGCAGCAAGTAAGAGGTCAGAAAAGGTGGTGCTAAAGCAAGCATAACTATTACTATTGCTCATACTAAGGGTTAGGAATTTGAACAGACCCCTAACCCTAAATTTTTAAGTTTTGTGCATAACTCGTCCTGCGCTTTTTGTGCTATGGACATGAACGATACCTCATATTGTGTAGCTTTATATGCAATCATACTTTCATGATCCCTTTTCCTTTTTCTCCACATCATTTTCTATTCTTTCCTCTATAATACAAATGTCAAAAGGCTACTGAAACAATTGTTTGGTTGTTTTTATTATTACACAAGCTCTATGGCCAGTCACAGTTTTGTATGGCAGCAAAGTTGGAAATGCAGACCGCCTGGGTGGAATCCAAAGAAAGATTTTGAGAACTTGTGTTAAATGCTTGGTAAGCTTCTTGGACTTAAGCAATTGCCCAGACAGATGTGTAGAGTGTAAAACTTAAGATGTCCAAAATGCTCGTCATCTGTGTGTATCCAAGAGGAGACATCTGCAAATAAAATTAGATTTTATCAAGACAGCTGCCAGTGTCTTTCTGGCAAATACGAACACATACTGATAGCACATGTGTGTTCCGTCTTTACTTCATTTTTGCAGCCTTTGGATTTAAATCTAATCTGAATGTCTTCTAATTTAGGCCATGCCCACATTTTCCAGTGTACTTGAGAGCTGAAAATGTAGCAATATTAACATGTTTTCATTTTCAAGTGAAACGGTATTAGTGTGGACATGGCCTTGCGAAATCTAGCAAGCAGAAGCTGCAGGACGACATCTCCAAATGGGGGTGTATTCTTCAAAAGACATCATTGAAGGTCCTTGGCATTCTAGCTGTCAGTTTGTCCAGATACTCAGGTGACATTTCACCCCACACTTCCTGTAGCACTTGCCATAGATGTGGCTGTCTTGAAAAAAGCCCCAAAAGCTCAATGGGGTTAAGATCCATAACACTCTGTTGTTCAATGTGTGTGTTTCTTTGCCTACTCTAACTTTTTTTTTTTTTTTTTCTGTTTCAAAAGTGGCTTTTTTTTGTGTGCAATTTTTCCCATAAGGCCTGCCCCCCTGAGTCTTCTCTTTACTGTTGTACATGAAACTGGTGTTGAGCGAGTAGAATTCAATGAAGCTGTCAGCTGAGGACATGTGAGGTGTCTATTTCTCAAAATAGAGACTCTGATGTGCTTATCCTCTTGTTTAGTTGTACATCTGACCTTCCATACATCTTTGTCCTTGTTAGAACCAGTTGCCCTTTGTCTTTGAAGACTGTAGTGTACACCTTTGTATGAAATCCTCAGTTTTCTGGCAAATTCAAGCATTTTACAGCCTTCATTCCTCAAAACAATGTTTCTTGACATACAAGTCAGTCAGTCAGGCATACTGTGGCAACTCAAAGACAATGTTAAGCAAATAGCTTTCAACTGTGTTTTATATAATGGCAAGTTATTTTCTAGTACCAAATTAGCAATTTAGCATGATTACTCAAGTAAAAGATGTTGGAGTGATGGCTGCTGGAAATAGGGCCTGTCTAGATTTGATCAAAAATGATTTTTTTCAAATAGTGATGGTGCTGTTTTTACAGCAGTAATGTCTTGACTATATGTTTGTGATCAGTTGAATGCCACTTTGGTGAATTAAAGTACCAATTTCCTTCCAAAACAGCAAAATCTGTACATGGCCGCCAGTGTAGGTATTCTATTCATTATATACTATATTCACATTTTATATTAATTATCTGTTTTGTGGTCATTTTCATATCACCACAAGGACTAAATGGTCATAAAAATATGTGTCATTGCATGTATGATAGCCAGCAGTACATTTTATTCAGTTATTTTACAGGGCCAAGCTGACAAATCTAGATAAAGTGCAACAGATGGAACCGATACAGGTGTCTCAAGATGCATTTTTAAAAGTTAAAGCTCTTTAAACTTGATGCGGTACCTTAAAACAAGACGCTCATATGTGAGATGCTGAAAAGTCTGTGAGACGTAGCACAGCAGTCAAAGAAGAATGGCCCTAATGACATTCTAATGTTGAGCTACAGTATATGCATTACATGTTAAACCAGACAGATCTGTTTTCATATAATTTGGACAAAAACAATAATAATACAAAAAAACACTTGTATTGTTCCTCTCTTGCCCTAGTACTTTCTTACATAATATCGCATATTGTGAAACAGTTATGTATGTCCTTGTCAGTTATGTATTCGGATGCCTGTCAAGAAGAAACTGTACATTTGTGTTATAGGAAAATGTTTGTTTTTTCCAGACTTCTCACCTGGCGATGATTGACACCTTGATGATGGCGTACACAGTTGAAATGGTCAGTGTGGAGAGAGTACTGACATGCATACAGAAATTTACTCCTTTCCTTCCTGAGGAAGACTTTCCCTATGATGCTGAAGAGGCAATAACCACTTGGATCAATAAGGTGAGAATATCCCACAGCTTTTACAATATTGATTAGAGACTAGTGGTCAATCTTTTCACCTTATTCAGCCCTGCACCTTTTCTGCACTCCGCTCTTCTGAATTTTGAAATCTATCTTCCTGTTTGAATTGAAGATACTGAGAAGAATCGATCAAAATGGATTACGTGTGGGAACACAGATAGTTTTTTTTTCATCAAGAGTTGATGGTGTGGGTCTACTCTACAGCACTCCTCTACTACATTAAAATGCTAGTGAGGCATTTTTATGTCACTCTAAATGTTGACTGACACCAACTGAGGAAAATTGGACCTGGCAGATCACATTCAGACAGCTATGACACACTGCACTTTTTCATGATACAATCGTTTAATTGTTATATGTGTAATTCAGCTTAATTTTTAGAATCAACTTCTTGATTCTTCAGAGTGAACAATTCACTCTGGTTTAACACTCAAAAAATCTGCTCACCTTAACAAAAACACGATGTGTGAATGTCACGAAAAGATGGCCAGAGGTGTCGTAGAGAGATATTTTTACTGATTTTGTGTTGTCTCTTGGAGTTTCATAAGCACCGAAGAATATCAGTATGTTCACAGCATAAAGGTAGGATCTTGTGGATTTATGAATGTAGTACTCTTGTTTTAAATTCTCCCACTCGGTTTTCAGGTGTTATGACATTCCCTGAATACTTTAAAATACTCCTGATAGCTTTTGGCAACTCTATAACCTGTAAATCCACTTCGCTAGCTAAGTACACTTTTACATCAACCCCATATCTATATAGTGACTGCTAGAATGGAAGTTCAGAGACAAAATGTTCAAGATAGCTACGCACTAATTTCTCTGGAGCATAAGGTGAATATGTGTTTTGTTTTGTTTTTGTTTTAATTTAGATTTTTTAAACTTTAAATTGTCATGCATTGTAACAAATGTTCTGTAAATAAACTTTGCCTAGTAAAATATTAAAACAACAACAAACAAGTGACAAGTGAAACATCTTTATTTACTAAATATTTTTTTAACTTGCAGGGCTATGTTTTTGTTTTATCTCCATACATGTCAATCTAATATTATTCAATTCATCTTAACAAATGTTTGCCAATTTTAATTTCTTGAAAATATCCACCAAATATGATAATGTTTAATTACGTCACTGCAACTAATCCCAAAAACAAAGTTTATTATCAAAACAACTACACTGCATCTAATCCCAAAAACAATGTTTGATATCAAAACAACTACACTGGAACTAATCCCAAAAACAATGTTTATTATCAAAACAACTACACTGCATCTAATCCCAAAAACAATGTTTATTATCAAAACAACTACACTGGAACTAATCCCAAAAACAATGTTTATTATCAAAACAACTACACTGGAACTAATCCCAAAAACAATGTTTATTATCAAAACAACTACACTGGAACTAATCCCAAAAACAATGTTTATTATCAAAACAACTACACTGCATCTAATCCCAAAAACAATGTTTATTATCAAAACAACTACACTGGAACTAATCCCAAAAACAATGTTTATTATCAAAACAACTACACTGGAACTAATCCCAAAAACAATGTTTATTATCAAAACAACTACACTGGAACTAATCCCCAAAACAATGTTTATTATCAAAACAACTACACGAGAACGAATCCCAAAAACAATGTTTATTATCAAAACAACTACACTTGAACTAATCCCAAAAACAATGTTTATTATCAAAACAACTACACTGCATCTAATCCCAAAAACAATGTTTATTATCAAAACAACTACACTAGAACAAATCCCAAAAACAATGTTTATTATCAAAACAACTACACTGAAACTAATCCCAAAAAAAATGTTTATTATCAAAACAACTACACTGGAACTAATCCCCAAAACAATGTTTATTATCAAAACAACTACACTGGAACTAATCCCCAAAACAATGTTTATTATCAAAACAACTACACTGGAACTAATCCCAAAAACAATGTTTATTATCAAAACAACTACACTGGAACTAATCCCCAAAACAATGTTTATTATCAAAACAACTACACTGGAACTAATCCCAAAAACAATGTTTATTATCAAAACAACTACACTGGAACTAATCCCAAAAACAATGTTTATTATCAAAACAACTACACTGGAACTAATCCCCAAAACAATGTTTATTATCAAAACAACTACACTGGAACTAATCCCAAAAACAATGTTTATTATCAAAACAACTACACTGGAACTAATCCCAAAAACAATGTTTATTATCAAATCAACTACACTGGAACTAATCCCAAAAACAATGTTTATTATCAAAACAACTACACTGGAACTAATCCCAAAAACAATGTTTATTATCAAAACAACTACACTGGAACTAATCCCAAAAACAATGTTTATTATCAAAACAACTACACTGGAACTAATCCCAGAAACAATGTTTATTATCAAAACAACTACACTGCAGCTAATCACAAAAACAGAAAAGAAAAAGAAAAAACCCTGATTATCTAAGATGAGTGACTGTGCTTGCATCTCATTACATGTCTTTACAAATAGTTTACATAAGATTTTATGTTTAACATACTATATAAAATAACTGTTATCATTGGAGATTTTGCTCCTAGATATAGGCACACTACTAAATCAAAATTGATTATAAAACATCCCAAAGCATTCATTTGCAACAACCTCACACATAATCATGCACAAATGTTTTTGTCCAAACTCTGGTTAGGAAGATGATCCTATCTGCCTCAAATAATATTTACATGATGGGCAAATGATAGGCTCACGTATTGATATTCCTGTCCACATACTGAATATCATAGGCAAGTGGACCATCAATGGCAAAGCCAATGTAGAAGGTCACTCTCTCTGTACTGTGACCACTTCTTAGTCCACCAAGGTAGGTGGGGCGCACAGGAATCTTCAGTTTGCCATATTCAGCACAAAGCTCACCAAACTCAATGATTCCATGTACTCTGAGGAGCTTGTCTTTAATCACCTGTTCCTTGAAAATGTCTGCATTTTGCCAAAGAACATTACGGTCTCTTGACTTGACTTTACTAAAGACACTGTCAAGAGCAGCTTTAGAAAGCAGTCGGTCTAGTCCTTCTGACTTTCCCAGATAGAAGTGGGCAATTGAGTTTCTAACTCTGAAAATGTGTGAGAGTTGTTTTCTGGAGGATTTCTTTATCATTTCCACATATGTAGTTATTTGGGGGTCAGGGACTTTGTTTCCAGGCCACAACAGCAACAGAGCAAGGTAATACGGTTCTGGATGCTGGATGTTGTATTCCTACATCTTGCAAGATTTCGTTCAGAAGATCTGTGAGTTCTTTCTGGGTTTTTGCAAATTGTGAATTTGGTTTATTCAGCTTAAGAATTATGTGTGCAAGCAAATGATTTGTTTTGTCCTTGAGTGTTTTGGTCATACAGTTCTTGTAAATGAATGAATGTTTTTCAACTATTTGCACAATCATGTTTTTTCCATATTCTAGAAATTGAAGAATTTGTGGGAAATTGTTTGCTCTGTTCTCTTCCAAGAACATTCGACATTCCTCAATTTCTATGTTCATGCTGAGTTTTGGTTTACGGGTTTTCTCACTTAACTTTTCCTCTGATGAAGAGCAAAACAAGGAGATGTATTTTTGAAAGTGCTCAGAGATCTTTTTCCTGTTTTTATTCTGCTTTTCTTTATCAATGATTCCCTTTTCTTTTGTGTAAGTGAAGTAAACTTCAAAGAAGCTAAAAGCATTGTCTACTTGTGGTCTCAAAGAGACAAGGAATGATTCATACTCCTTAAGAATATCAACCATTTTGTTGTTGGCATCATTCTGGAATATGGGAACATTTGCTATGGATATTTTTCCTTTGAAAATCTGTTTGATGTAATTATCTTTCATGCAGTCCCCCTCCTCAAACAATGGCAGCCCCTTCACAATGTCAAAGACTGTCATTGCAATGTCAATCTCGTTCATATATCCAGATGTATTGTAAGTGTTTGGTTTCCTATGAGGTACTTCATCCAAATCAGGAATATCATCTGTCTTTGCCAAGTTTTGAGCCTTTTGGAAAGCATTTATTGCAGCATTGGCTAGATCAAGATATTCTTTCAAGTCATCCGGTGTGTATTGGTTGTTCTCTTGATTTTTGCCATCAATTTTATGTTTTAGTTCACTTCTAGACACCTGTCCAACTGTATCGAGTGTGTATGAATTCTCTTTGATACTTTTAGCTGTGTTTGCCCAGTCCTTTGCTTGAGCAAAGTTCTTCTCATTCAGATAGAAATGTCTTGCTAAAGCTTGAGGGATTACAAAGTCCTTATCAAATCGTCTTGACGCCTCTGTAAAGATGTCTTGGACTTTTTTCAGTCCATCAGTTTTGTTGATGTCCTCAATCAAAGGTGAAAACAGTGTGTTTTTCTCATCACCTTCAGTTTTACGTTGTCGAGTGATTAACATGTTTTTTACTGACTGCAATAGCTTATCTTTTCCTATTCCACTTTTGAAAAACAAGTCACAATGCAGCATATTACAAACTATGTCAGATCTCGGGTTGTTGTGCGACTTTTCAAGCTCGTTGAGACACTCTGTTGCAATACTTTGATGAACAAATCGAATTGCTTTGTACACTCCACATTCTTCAGTTTCAAACTCAATGAGCAAGCATGACTGAGGTTCCATTTCATCCAAAACTGTTTGCTTTCCCCATAATCTTCTTTTAATCCCCAGAAAATCTTCACACAGTGACACAGAAATGGCTGATTCAGCCACATAGGAATTCAGTAATGCCAGGATTGAGAGGAGTTGTGCTTGTTTTCTTCCAATATCAAAATCTTTCAGAATATTACGAGCAACATTTGTAACATACTCGTGACTGAAGTTTGATTTCATTATCATGAAACTATAGAAATTTTCTGGTTTTTCATGAGTTTCTTGAAGTTCCTTTAGTTTCATCTTAAAGGTATCCATTTCTATCCTTAGACAGTGTTGCTGTGATGAACTGACTCTCAATGACACTGTTTAAGAATCTAGCTTTTGGGTTATTTGAACGCAAACAATTCAAAACAACTACAAGTGCACTGGGACATATTTCATCAAGAATCTTTCGTGTAATGTGTTGAAGCTCCTCTGTGTTTTCTGTCTCCTCTGAGTCATCAACTAACAAAAGTGCTGGTATTATCTTTGTGGTCTCACTTTTTCCACAACTTTACCAAGTAGGCAACTTCTTGTGCTACATTATGTTTGGAAACTGTGTTGTCCTTCAGTACTGCACAACGAAAATTCTTTCTCAGACTCCACATGACATGCATGGCTAGAGTGGTGCCTCCACAACCAGGTTGATGAAATAGATTTAGCATGACACATGTGCTTGTTGAATTTTTTGTGCTAGATTCAATCATACGTTTGAGTTGGTCATATTTGTCCCGTTTTATGAATGGTTTTGCTGTACTTTTCTCAGAGAAATAGAAGTTCCACCATTTCACTTTGTCCCCTCTGTAGAATTCAGCTTCTTTTTTGATTCTGAACTCTTGAAATTCTGTACTATCCTCATCATACTCATTCTCACACTCATTTTCACAAAGGACATCAAGAGAAGGCATGGAGTCCTCGTCTATCTGTTGGAAAACCACTGAACTTCCCTCAGCGGATGGAAGAAGTCTCTCAGTATTTGGCTTGTCCTGGCCCAGTTTCAGTATTGTCCCATTGATTTCACTGAGCTCCAGGTCATATACACTATGCTGACTAATGTCATGTTCACATCTGGATTGAATGAAATCCCTCCATTTTTGAAAGGAAGCATCTGATGTGCAAATACTTACAATGCTCTCTGTACCCCCAAGGTTTTTATAAAATGACATGAATGTGTCAAAAATGGGCTCATTCATGGCTTCAACAGTGGAGAGAAGGAGAAATATAACTAAGAATCTTCCTCTTTGAAGAGTGTATGGGTTGCAGAGGAATGAGATCATATCTTGTACTTCTCCTGCTTTGTGAACTAACCATTCCCTTGGCTGGAGTGGTCTGTCAGATTCAGTTTTGAGGTCTTCTCTGCCATTACAAGATACCCAACTTGTTTGTTTGTACAAATTGAGATTATTCGTGACAGTTCCTGGATCCCCATGGAACTGGCTTGGTGCATGAAGATTTGCAACTCGAGCTTCTCTGTAGTTGTGGCAGGAACCACTAACTGCAGAGTTTGGATCAAAGTCCAATACACAGAACAGTTTCAATGTTGTCATGAACTGAAGGTGCTTGAGCTGTTCAGGGTGGCTTTTGTTTGTGACAATGATATAGTAATGGTAATAACCAAGGCGATTTCCTTCAAATGTCAACAGATTCTTTAGTTTTTCACCCTGATTTGATGTTCTTTTGCTTTCAGGTCTCTTTTCTGCCTCCTTTCTCCTCTTGTCCAGAACTTTCACTTGTGTATTTATTCGAGCCAGTCTCACATTGTAAGTCTTTTGGGTTACCAATTTTACAAACATCTCTGGTTGCAGCTCCATCTCTGATGAACAGCGATTTTCCTTTGCTTTTTTTCCACTGATTGTCCTCATCCAAAGTCTGAATATAAAATAGCTTATCATGAACTACATTATGGGATGGAACAATATCTACCTCTATAACGTATTTTTCAGATAATGTGTGGTCAGGACACAACACTTCTACAAAGCGTGGTTGTCTGATACATCCCTTTGCATCATCTGAGTGTTCTTCGAAGTATGGTTTAATGCCCTGATTAAAGTGATCAATGATGATGTCCCTGTTGTCAACCTTGATTCCAGTGATCTCACCATGAGCATATTCTGAATTCTTGGAATCAGCAACACCGAAGTGAATGGTTCCATTTGTGCGACTGTTCATACACCCTGCAGCAAACTGGAACACCTTTTTATTGAAACTCTTCTTTATCACATGAATATCATCTGTCCTGCCCAAGAACTTATACTCATGAACTGGATCAATCAGGTTGCCAGGTCCTGTCTCTGGTGGTAAAATGTAGTTTTGAATGTATCGTTGACAGGCAGAATTCTGATCAAATGGATAGAGACTACACTGGTTTAGCTTTCTTATGTGCTTTACTTTTTCAGTCACTTTATCTGCATTGATGTCTGATGTTTTAGAGTCAACTGACTCTCTTTGTTCAGTTTGTTTGGAAGATGGACTTCCAGAAGTTTCTACAAGCTGAATATTTTTATCTTGAGAATGTGGCACCCTTAAAGGTTCATTTGGTTTCAAGTTCTCTGTTTGAGTGGTGCTTTGAGTGCCAGTGGTATCTATTGAATCTTCTCCCAAGTGTATTGGTTTTTCTAGGGAACAATCTTGCCTAAATTCAGATTTTCCATTTTTGTGGGATTTTCTTTTAGATTTTTTAGATTTATGTCGAGTTGTTTGTCTTTGTTCTGTTGAAACATTGTCTTCATTTTTCACAGTTGTGTCTTGCCTGGCCTCGGCATGCTGTGTGTGGGATTGTTCAGAAGGCTCATCATTTGATCCATGTTCATGAAGCTCTTTGAACTCTTTGAATTGTTTGATAATTCTAACAGCCGGGCCATGCTTAATTCCAAGTTCCTGCAGATCTTTGGTCTGATAACAAACTAGTTCCTTCCCAGATACTTCTTCTTCATACAGCTTATCTACATGTTTTTTATCCACTTTAATCACCTCAGTTAACCAGTAATTAACATGACCTCTCGTCCACTCCTCCACTCGATGAGGAAGATCTGTTGTTTCACTCATTGTTGACATACTGAAAATACATTTCTACGTTATGTCTTATTTTAATGTTTCTAATGTCATATAGTATTATGTTTTAACTTAATTAGCATCATGCTGTTAACTAATATCTTCAAGGTTGCTTCTAAGATCAAAATACAAATCATTGTACGTTAAGTAGTTTTATCTTACCTGTCTTTGAGTTTGAAAGAGTTCTAAGCTATTTCCATCTCTGGTGTTTTCTTTTCATCTTGTGTTACCAAGCACTCTGTCAAGAATTCAACAGGAAGAGATGTCTCATCCACATGCAGTAATTCACAATTTTGTCACTAAAGGTCCATATCACCACACTTTGGCTTTGATTTACTACAATCCCAAATAATCAGAATATTTCACCAGTTAAAAGCAATGTTTAAAACATTTAAATGTGACATCATATTAACATCAATAATTAGCAGGCTATGTTTTTTCTGTTATAAGCACTGACTGAGCGTGGTCGTTGGTGAGGCGTGCTGTCATTGAGACCGAGTCTAAGAGATGCTCTGAACTGGGGTGAGCTTGCTCTTTTCCCAGTTGACCTGAAGACCAATACGGTTGAGGTGCCTGAGTACCTGGTCCCTGTGAGCACATAGTAACTCTCGAGAGTGAGCCAGGATGAGCCAGTCATCGAGGTAGTTGAGTATGTGGATGCCCACTTCCCTTAGCGGGGCAAGAGCTGCCTCTGCGACCTTCGTGAAGACGCGAGGGGACAGGCCGAAGGAGAGGACCTGTACTGATACGCCTGGCCGTAAATTCAGCCATTTACAGTAAAACATAGCAAAAAAAGGAAAATAAAAACTATGGTAAAATTAAAGCCCAGTTGAGAACTCGCAGGTCCAAGATTGGTCTCAACCCGACGCCTTTTTTGGGTACGATTAAGTAAGGGCTGTAGAAACCCTTCTTCGTCTAGGCTGGAGGGACAGGCTCTATCGCGTCCTTGAGAAGCAGAATCGTGATCTCTGCTTGTAAGGCGCTGGCTTTTTTTCTCGTAAGAGCGCAGTTCCTGCAGCACGTCGGGATCGGGACTACCCAGGTGCAGATCTTTGAGTGCCTTGGCTGGTGGATCTGCAGGAGAGCCATGGCATGCAATGCTGAGGCGGCCTGTCCGGTGGCGCTGTAGGCTTTCGAGGTCAATGATGACATCATCCTACAGGCTCTGGAGGGGAGTACCAGGTGGTCCTGCCAGGTGGCGACGTTCTCAGGACACAGGTGGATCGCAACCGCTCTGTCCACCTGGCGGGCCTCCGTGTACCACTACCTACGGGCTGCCCTGCCATCCAGGGTAGTGAGAGCGGACGAGCGGAGGGGTCAGTTCTGGGCAGTAAAAGGTGGCCTCCATGACCACAGCAGCTTGTCATGCACTTCCGGGAAGAATGGTACCGTGGATTTGAGCAGCGCCCTGAGCCGAGGTACCAGTCGTCAAGCCGCGAAGGCTGTGGGGAGTACAGAGGCTTCCAGTCCAAGCCCACGCTCACGGCAACCCGGGCAAGCATTACGGCTATCTGCATGTCAGCCTCAGACTGGGCGGGCTGGCCCGAAGGCGGCAGCCCAGTCGTGTCTTCCGTGTCAGACGCCTGGACACTCTCTGATGCTGCTGCGATGTCGTCATCCAATTCCAGAGGCTCAAGGGAGAATGCCGACTGGCTGTGAGGCGAGCCGCACTCATCCCAAGCTCGGATGGAAGCGAGCGAGTGTGTTGGGTGGCGGGTGGTTCATGGGGATTTACCTGGTGAAAACGAGTCTGTCGGCATCCCCATATTGCCTTCATCGCCAGCCTGGTCGTCCTCAATCCCGTGGGAATAAGGAGTGACGCAGGGGGGTGGCTGAAGTGGCATTCACCTTAAGGAAGGAGAGCCGTGACCACTAACGTCATGCTCGCAGTGGTCATGAACTATCTACAGCCAGAGTGATACGCTAGGCATGAGACCAGTCGCATGACGCTAGGACGCTCATGCCTGCAGTGTGATTCTTTTGAGCTGGAAACCCTTAGGCATAACACGCAGATGAGATACGCAAGGCAAGCAGTGCTCCATGCTGCCAGTAGAGGTGAGTGAACTCGCCTTTGCTGTTGCACAACCGCTCGGCTACGAAGAAAAATTCTGACTGACAGATGTACGCCCGCTTCCCTTTATACCCATATGTCCGGGGGCGGGGCATTCTGTCTGCCAATTTCACATTGGCCTTTTCTCAAGTTCAGGAGTACGCGAGGCTCCCAAGGAAGACCCCTTGTGTCAGTTCATTTGACACAACGTCGAGTGAGTGACAGAAGGGGAACCCAAAACAATTTATGTGTGTAGAGTAAAAGTAGCTGTCCTAAAAACTACTCAAGTAAGAGTAAAAGAGTAGCTCATTTAAAAGTACTCATGAGTAGTGAGTATTGAGTACTGAGTTGCAAAACATATGCCCCATTATAATGAACACTGGATGTCAACTTTTAAAATACATCACTTATCTATGATAAAAACTACATTTATCTGATTCCAAAAAATAAAAGGGAGACATGATAACAGAAATGAAAAGATTAAAAAGGTATTTTCAATACACTGAACACCATTTTAAATCTTAATGTATGAAACAATTACATTAAAATCAGTTAATGTGTATGGTCTAAATTTCCCTTAATGCCGACAGAACTCAATTGTTGTGCATAAAACATGTTCAAACAATACAAGGAATGCAAAAACAAAATGCTAAATAAGCAGAATCACTTGGCACGTCATGTCATGCACAATAGAGGTAGAGCAGACATGGGAAAAGTTGTTTTGTACAGGGGCTACATCACGCGTAAAAAGGAATAATTCACCCAAAAATGAAAATTATCTCATCATTTACTCACCCTCATGCCATCCTGGATGTGTATGACTTTCTTCATTTTTTTAGAAGAATATCTCAGCTCATTTGGTCCATACAATGAAAGTGAATCGGTGCTAAAATATTGAAGCTCTACAAATCTTTTGAATCAGCATAAAACTAGTCTAATCCATGTGACTCCAGTGGTTTAATCCATGTCTTCAGAAGCGATATGATAGATGTGGTGAGAAACAGATCAATAATGAATTCCTTTTTACTATTAATTCTCCTTTTTACTATTAATTCATTGTTTACTACCATATTATTGATCATAAGACAATCATTGGCACACAGTTCACAGCAATCCATTTCACAAGTGAATTTGTCAATCAGTTGGAGATTTATTATGAGGGTTTGTTTAAGAACCGTCAATGTACACCTGTGTCAGACATTTGTTTTATTTTTTTAGAAACAAGCCAGGGGTATACATAGGGTGACCACCTGGCTATTGCTCTGTTGCAGGTCAACAGACCTGATTTTGCGGGACAAGTGGGAGTACTATTATTGTACTAGGTGTATAAATATTGATTTTATATTAGATGTATTTTTGCAGTGATGTTAAATGTTAATGACGGCGCTGTGAACGTCACTCAGTTTGGCATAAGGTCTACGATACAAACTCATTTTAACAGCTCAGACCAACTCAATGTAAATATAATGAAGTGAAAATAATAATTGAATCGTTAAGATGCACATTTCCAAATAAGCACATCAATTCCATTATTAAAGACTAGAACGATTAAATGTGATCTTTCTAGATTTAGTGCATCTTGAATTAAATTTTTTTGTCTGATCTGGCTGCTTCGAGTAGGGCCTTCTCATTCATTATGACTGTAGAACTCCTGGCAGGTGTAGGTGTTCACTTTCACCAGGAGTTCACTTTTGATGAGGTCCACAGATGCTCAGTTACTTGTCTCTGTCCACGCAGCGGTCATCAGTGAAAACACCCTCTCCACGAACGCGTTGGTGACAGGAATGCGCAAAGCCAAAGATATCAGAGCTGTCATGATTGGGGCACTGAACTGCTTCAGCAGAGCTGTCTGTGAAACTTCGGTGGCATACCCTGCACTCTCCTTATTTAGGGTCACCTGTAACTGGTTTTAACCATGTATATATTGTCTCCAATTCTTTATTAAACGAACAAAGACACTTTTTCTTCTCGGGAGCTCCGGATAGACCCATTTTTCAGTTTTTTTTTCCCAGTGTTTTCCCGCTCTGGCAAGAAAAAAAGGCTGCGCTGCGCATGTTCAGTGTTTTCTTATTAACTTTTTTTTTATAGTGATTTTGTAATTAAAGGACGATTAAATAAAATTATGCCAAAATAATAATAAAGATAAAAAATTCTACATACAAAATTTAAATGCGGGGACACTGCTTATGACTTGCAGGACGCGGGACAAAGCAAAATGCGGGGACAGGTGGTCACCCTACAATACGACCTGCGTCAGACATGCTTGTGTCGCGTCTCGGGTGTGTTGCGTCATAAAAATAAAACATTTAGGTCACTGTGTCAAGTTAAATATAGTTTAATACTCAATCTTTAAACACATATTGAGATCCCTTAGTTCGCTTTTGAACCCTTAGTAACGCATATCGGTGTGGTTTCTTCACTGTATAAACTGTGTGTTGCTCACACAGCTGACATTTCACTTACTGCCCTCTGGAGTATACAGGTGGTACTGCGATTAAATGCGTTAATTATTTTAACGCGTTATTTTTTGTAGAATTAATCGCGCGTTATTAACGCGTTAACTCGACAGCCCTAATAAAAATACAATCAGGACAGGGAAGTAGCGAACACAGACGGTGGGAAAATAGCACAGTAAAAGTACAGTTACAGCACTTAAAATATACTAAAGTAAAGGTAAAAGAATAAACATTTTAAAGTACTTAATTAAGTATTATTCTTGGGGAAAAATAGTTAAGTACAGTAATGTGAGTATTTGTAATTCGGTACTTTACACTCCTGCTTAAATGCGAGTCATCAATGGGTGTATTCTCCGTCTATGTCTCCGCGGCAACTGAGATTCGTCCTCTGCCACCTGCATTGAGGCGAGTCACTATGCCACCATGAGGACTTAGAGTGCATTAAAAATTGGGCATTCCAAATGGGAAAAAAATGATTTTGTACTTGTTAGTAAGCATGTTTAAAATCATTTTAAAAATCAACTTAAAATTAAGTCGGGGCACAAGCTGAATAATTGGTTAAGAGCTATTGATTAATCACTGCAATAATCGTCGAATAATCGATCTAATAATTGTTAATCGATTATCAAAATAATCATTAGTTGCAGCCCTACACAAACCTTATTGTATTATTTCAGAACAAGACATGAGCCGCATACAATCATTTATTAGAACTCTGGATAATACTTTTGTGGACTTTTGAAGTTTCAAGAGGTGGTCACCATAAACTGCCAGTGTATGACATCACTGAGCACAACAGATTTTTTTCAAACAATGACTGAATTTTAATTTTTATGTGAACTAATCCTGTAAGCTTCTGGCACAATCCTGTTATTGTAGATAATTTGACGTTTATAACAATGTGAATTGTCTGAAAGAGCAATATCTAATACTTGTGCATAAATGTGTTTTTAATTGTGCTAGTGTGTGAATGGGTACATGCTTATTTTACATGTGTTCATTTTTCTAATGCAGGTAAATGAACATCTTAAAAACCTTTTGGCCCAAGAACAGAGAATTGCAGATACAGGAGAACTCTGCACAGTTCAAAAGGTGAGGTTATTTTCATTACAATTTTGAGCCTGCACCACTAAATGATTGTTTCTTTGGGAGTTTTTGGTGTAGTTTAAAACGGACCAGTTAAGTTATGAACTTAAGTTTTCTTGTAGTACAAAAGGTTTCTCCTTACATTTTCTATCTATACCCCTGTTAATGTGAAAATAGGTTATGATTTTTCAGGATTTCAGTGTTTTTAAGGAATGCTAGAATTAAATTTCAATGTACAATATAATGTAAATTATTTGTCTGGTTTAAGCAACACATCTGAACAAATCCTACCTTATTCCACAGACAGATGGCACTAAATTTATCCCAAAAAAGTATTGTGCACCTAACTAGCTGGAAAGATGGTACTATTATATATTTAGTACATATTATCTAATTAGTACATTTAGGAATAGATGTTATGCATGTCCTTATAGTACAGCTGAATCAGCATGGATGCAATCTACCAAAGTTCCCCCAAATATTCACTCCATTGTTTAGATTTCATGAAAGTATTTTTAAGGTATATATATATTATTATTATTATTATTATTATATATCATTTGCAATGTTTCTGAAATGCAATGTAATATCTCTCCATGAACAAAATACATTTAATATTTTAAGGAATTCAGTTCCTTAGGATATAAGTAGGGAATTATTTTGAAAATGCAGTGACAGTCTATGCATACATGTTATTCTACGTCAGACAAATATGAAGAATAAAAAACATAAAAACAGAAACTTCAGGTGTACTTACAATATGAATCTTCTATTTGGGATTTTTTTCTTTTGGCTTCTGTTTTTCACCTTGTCGATATTTAAGTAAAACCACAGTGAAGCACTGTATTGAGGAACGCGTACAAATCTACCCCCACGTACAAAGACTACCCTGTCTCACCTTTATGTTCACTAGATTTCGATATGTTGCGTAGGTGGGGTCAAGGTTCAAAAGAAAGATATGCTTAGAGCAAACATATCAGAAACATAGTAATGTGGGGTGGAGAACTTACAGGTACAACTCTCAACAATTATTACTTGCAGGAAAGCAAAACAAAAATACAAAAGTACATGCTGTACAATTTATAACAAGGCTATTGTGTCAGAAAAAGACAAAGCAGTGTTGTTTATTACATATTTATTTACATTTTTAACAATGATGCTCAAAAGACTCTTTTGAGTCTTTGAAAAAGTGACGATGGCTTGTGTACCAAAGCTAAAGAAGAAAGAACGAATCATAAAAAGAAAAACAAATGTTGTTGGTTGGCTGATGCATCATAGCATTATATTTTGCTCTTTTTGTCCTACCATGAATATATATGGTCTCAAACCAACTTTTTACTTCAACATTTACTTCAGCTGAAACTTTCCTTAGGTAAATCTATTAATTTACAATGTACTTGCCAAAAGTCATGTTTGAGTGAGACTACAAAAAACAAGATTACACAAACACTGTATAAACTTACATGTATTGTGTGTGTTTGTACAGGTTCAGATATCATAAAAACAAATGGGAGCTTTTCTTTCTCTTTAGATTGTCAATTTATGCCAGTATATAAACAATACCTTTACAAATAAATAGACATCCATCACAACAATGACAAATGCTTCTGCTTAGAGCTAAAAACTATTGTTTTATATTTATGGAAATATGAGGCTGAGTTTATCACATATACAGTTCCATTGTGGAGCGATTGCAAAGTATTTTGAGGTTGTGATCAACTTTACAATTTTTATAGCTCTAGTGAATTTTATTTGTGAACAATATACTTGAATTCGGTCATGTTTGAGTGACTAAAAACAAGATTACATCCTCTGAACTTGCATGCCTTGTGTGGGAGAGGTATACATCACTTTATGTGTAAGGGTTTTTGTGTTCTGTAATTGTGTGTGCGTGTGTGTGCACATGTGTACTCGCTTAGCTTAATTTGGGAACAAACTTATACTCAAAAGTGAGCTGAATTGTGGGATCATCGTTATCATCCCGAGAAAATAGTCCATATATAAATTAAATCATGATTTTTTTTTTATTTTAATAATGCAAAAAGTTAGATCTAAAGTTAGATTTAGGGTGTTAGTTAGGGTTAGTTTATAGTTATTATTGTTAGCTTTATATTAAAAACAATATAAGTCTATAGTATGTGTCCATTCAGGGAAATCAGCGAGTGTGTGTGTGTGTGTGTGTGTGTGTGTGTGTGTGTGTGTGTGTGTGTGTGTGTGTGAGCGTGTATTTATCACTTTGTGGGGACCAAATGTCCCCATAAGGATAGTAAAACCCGAAATTTTTGACCTTGTGGGGACATTTTGTCGGTCCCCATGAGGAAAACAGCTTATAAATCACACTAAATTATGTTTTTTGAAAATGTAAAAATGCAGAAAGTTTTCTGTGAGGGTTAGGTTTAGGGGTAGGGTTAGGTTTAGGGGATAGAATATAAAGTTTGTACAGTATAAAAACCATTATGTCTATGGAAAGTCCCCATAAAACATGGAAACACAACGTGTGTGTGTGTGTGTGTGTGTGTGTGTGTGTGTGTGTGTGTGTGTGTGTGTGAGCGTGTATTTATCACTTTGTGGGGACCAAATGTCCCCCATAAGGATAGTAAAACCCGACCTTTTTGACGTTGTGGGGACATTTTGGCGGTACCCATCTGGAAAACATCTTATAAATCATACTAAATTATGTTCTTTGAAAATGTTAAAATGCAGAAAGTTTTCTGTGAGGGATAGATTAGGGGTAAGGTAGGTTTAGAGTTAGTGGATAGAATATAAAGTTTGTACAATATAAAAACCATTATGTCTCTAGAAAGTCCCCATAAAATGCAGAAACCCAACATTTTGTGTGTGTATGTGTGTGTGAGACTCATGTGGCTCTTGTTATGATGCATTCCCATTTTAACAATTTTGCTGTCATAGCAACTGAGCTGTGTTTGTAATCCACAGGAGTGGGTCAAGAGGGAGGACTCTAAAGCACGCCCAGCTCTTTGTCTCCCTCTGGTGGAAAATCTACTGAAGGACAACACAGATGGCTGTGCACTGGCTGCGCTGTTTCACTTTTACTGTCCTGATGCAGTACCACTGGAAGGTATTGTTGCAGGAAGCATTTGTTTATGGTTTGGGAGATATGGATATGGATATGGATCTTTCTATGTAAATATACACTAATAGCACTTTTTTGACAGTACACACAAAGCACTTTACACAGTGAACAGGGGATTCTCCTCGACCACCACCAGTGTGCAGCATCCACCTGGATGATGTGACGGCAGTCATAGTGTGCTAGTATGCCCACTGCACACCAGCTATTGGTGGAGAGGAGAGAGTGGAGTGATAGAACCACTTCAATGGATGGGGATTATTAGGAAGCCATGATTGATATGGGCCAATGGAGGAATTTCATTTTTGAAATGTGTCCTGGAATATTTAATGACCAAAGACAGTCAGGACCTCAGAGGCATCTCATCCAAAGGACAGTGACTTTTTACAGTGTAGTGTACCCATCACTATACTGGGGCATTAGGACCTACACAGTCCACAGGGTGAGAACTGACTTCTGGGGCCCCACGCAATTGCGTGGTTTGCGTGGTGGTTAAAACCGCTACTGTTTCTGTACAAACACTTTTACTGTGTGAACTTATAGACTTAGAGGTACAGTAAGTCTTTGTAAGTCTGTTTTATAGAAGTAACAAATCTGTACTGGCTAATGGTGCGTTTCATTCAATATCGGATATGGGAAATTCAGACTTGATATCTCCGATCTCCGACAATAAAGGCATTCCATTGCCCGATGCTCAGAAGTTGACATACAAGCAAACAAATCAGCAAGTGTTTGACTGTCTCCAGAGCCATCTCCTAGCAACCCAATTTATAAACAATGAAGCTATTATCAAAAGTTAGTTTAATTTACCATGTTTTCTACACCTGTCTCTGCAAACGTTTGTTAAACAAGCTTTAATATCATGTAATGTAGGAACTTTATCTCATTGATCGATATTATTTAATAAAAGTGAATGTTTATCATTAATGTTTTGCATCTCCCTGGGTGCCGATGTGTTTGTGTGACTTCACACACCTGCAATTCTGCGAAATCGTAGTTTAAGATTTCTGCATGTGTTTCCAATTTGGAAGTCAGACTTCAAGTGGCATTCCATTGCATTTTTCCTAGTAGGAATTTGGAAATGGAATTTGAATGGAGTTGAATGGAATGCTGCATTAGGCTGCTGAGTCCGAGACGCTCAGTTTAGAGAATACATTTGTGTAATCAGAGAAAGAAAGAGAGCTATTATAAGTATTCACAGTATGTGAGGGTGGAAGACAACATTAGAGAAAGGAAAAGACAAACTAGGAGTGAGTGAATGGAAGTTTGAGTGAGAAAAGTGGAGCAGTTGTTCAAACATAAACAAACACATCCCCGCCCCATGACTCTAGGGAGTCTGCTCATTACATCACACATTCTGTTCCCGCCCCTACAAACATTTATGAAACTTGATTGGCTTCTACTTGTGTTGTTCCCTCCCCTTATAGATATCTGCATCAAAGAAACAATGTCATTGGCTGACAGTCTGTACAATCTTCAGCTGATCCAGGAGTTCTGCAGAGAAAATTTCAACAACTGCTGTCACTTCACACTGGAGGATATGCTCTATGCCTCCAGCACCATTAAGGTAAAGCCTGATGTCCACATTCTGATCTCTGACCATTTCATTTTTGAAGAGCCGTGATGTAAGGTGCTTTGTTTTGAGATTTGTATGTTGCATGATACGGTACTCTATATGAATGTCTTGACTGTATATCTAGACTTGCTACTATGCTGCCCTGTTAAGACACATCCCAGTAACTTCACATTTTGTCGTAATTGAGATATGACAGAAATCTCAGGTCTCTTAAGACTATGATCTGTGCTGTGACCGATTGGTTTGGCTTAACTATACTCAGATTCAGAGAAAACGGAGTTTGAAAATCGCAGTAGCAAAGAAATTCACACTTAAACTAAGTAACTTTGAAGCCATTTTTCTTAGGTGCAGTGTCTGAGTAGTTACTGTGTTTTGCCTTTGTAGGGAAATATGGGTAAATGCATGTGAATCTCGTTCTGAACTATTTGTGCTACAGTACGGACATGAATGATGCCACAAATTGTGGAACTTGTTTTTGTTGTTGTGCTGTTTACTTTTCTAAGGGATGATTACATGACAGCAAAACACCATATTTTCTTCTGGAAATGAAAAACAAAAATTTTTGTGTACAGATTTTATTGCACTGTTTTATAAAAGAGAGAGTCTTCAGTGTTTCAACATAATGTGTTGGTTCCTATGATGCAGATTGTGGGATGAATTGCACTTTTATGGTGATTTTCCACTGAAAACCTTCAAGTTCAAAACCATGACTGAATGAGTGATTACTGGAGTATTTCAGTGAACTTTAGCGGGGTTGATGCAGGAAGGGAAAAATGACCAGTGCATGTTTTAAATCTGACCGTTTGGGATGACTGAGTCATAGTTTGTGTGTGCATGTGTGTATGTGTGTGTCTGGATTGTATACCAGAACACTCTTCCAGCTGCTGCCAAGTGGGCCGACTTTGACAGAGTTGTGAGTTACTGTATGTTTGCAGTGTGGTTTCTTTAGATAAAAACAGTCCTAAATTTGTAGCCATTACTTCACACACACACCAACAGTTATGTGGCGGTTATAATCTTTCTGAACACCAACCCAACACTTGTCAGTATAATAAACAAATATAACAAATCATGCAGTGTCATTTACTGACAATGACCAAATACATAACAAACATTTATAAATGAATAGAGGGCCCCTATCTAACATTTAATCGTGTATGTTTATAGGAACTCCATCATCCATTCCTTCATTATGCCAAATACACATGTGATTGGTTGTTTATGTGGAAGAATGCTAATTTAATTATGCCTCCCTTTTGATATTTTGGGTGCATTTAGGACAGTAGCAAATAACATTATGGCATTTTAATTTCTTACATAAGTGAAGACTTTATACTTTCATCTTCCTCTGGCATTCATGTGTGTGTGTGTATATATATATATATATATATATATACACACACAAATACACACACACTTTCACAATGCAGTGGCTGCTGTGGGCTTACTATCTGTGTACATCAGCAGAAATCGAGATTCATCGGGCCAGGTTATTCTTTTCCAGTCTTTAACTGTGCCCACTGCAGCCTCAGCTTTTTGTTCTTGGCTGACAGAAGTGTAACCACATGTGGTCTTCTGCAGTTGTAGCCCATTCGCCTCAAGGTTCGACATGTTGTCCATTCTGAGATTCTATTCTGCTCACTACAATTTTGCAGAGCATTTGTCTGAGTTACCATAGCCTTTCTGTCAGCTTGAACCAGTCTGCCCATTCTCTGTTGTCCTCTCTCATCAACAAGGCATTTCAGTCCGCAGAACTGCCACTCACTGGATGTTTTTGGTAGCATTCTGAATAAACTCTAGAGACTGTTGTGCATGAAAATCCCAGGAGATCAGCAGTTACAGAAATACTCAAACCAGCCCATCTGGCAACTACAATCATGCCACGGTCCAAATAACTGAGATAAAATATTTTCATATATGCATGATTTTATGTATTGCACTGCTGCCACAATATTGGCTGATTTGATCGTAATAATATGTAGGTGTACGTACATATTCGAGTTATGCACATTAATCTGTAATTACTAAACAAAAGTTAATTTTACCACTGAAAGTGTTGGCTTAATTTTGAATAAGCTACATTTTCAGAAGGCTTAAGCCTCCCTTGCTTTCTCTGACAGACCACCACTGGTCATAACACTAGCTATTGAGCATATTTTTGGGGTGAAATGCATTACATTTTTCAGACTAGCAAGGGTGGATTTATAGCCAGTGAGTTACTATAATTTCAGATAAGCACAATTGCTGTGGGTGATTATGTAAACTAAATTATAATGTGTTTCAGCTTTTCAAAATGCTTTTAAGCTGCCTCAGCCAATCATTTGCTTTCCAGTAAAGCAAAGTCACATTTGATGAATTCTCTGGTGATTTAGACCTTGTGTGGTGTAATTGCTATGTGAGGCCTTTTTCACGAGGTGTAACAGCCATTGACTGTGCTGAAATAAAGGTGTCAGGACCGAATAATTCACCAGAGAGCAGAAAAAGAGAGTGCTGGGTCTGTTCTGTTTGTGTCAGCCAATCCCGGCTGCTTTGTTGCTCTTGTCAGGTCAGAAAACCCTTTAATGCACTCTACAGAAAGAGACTCTCCTCAAGGTTGCTGTGCCACTGGTTTCAATGCAGTAAATTTTAAAGCTTTATACACTAAGTATAATCAATTCCTTTTGGCACAGATATGATGGCATTTCAATAGCTTAAGCTTGTGCTTGTGTTATTTTCTGTCAAAGACAACCTAAACAGTATTTATCAGTCATGTATGCTTTTGAGAGTTTAAAATGTGCATAAAGTAACCTTTTACACTTAATGGTAATTTTGACGATACATTTTAAAATTATGACTTTCACAGAAGATTAAGTCTCTAGTTATTTTCTTTAAATAAGGAAAGTCACTGCCAAATGATGGCTGCCATGTTGAGATCACATGACCAGCCGTGTTTTGCAGTTGGACTATATTAATGAACACAGACTTAAATGGATAGTTCAGCATTTACTTACCCTCATGCCATCCATGATGTGTATGACGTTCTTTCTTCTGCTGAACACAGAATGGTGCAGGTCAGTTTTTTCTGAATGACAGTAAGCAGGACTGTCATTTAGACAAATGACAGTAAGCAGGACTGTATTAACCATCCAGCCATATCCAGGCTCCTGATAATGACAAGTTATATTTTTGTGTCTAGTCTTTTTCAACCTGTTGATTTAACATCTTCATCAGCACAATTTTTAGGATCTTATTATTGCAAGCATCACTGCAAACATTTTAATTGTTCTTACTCTTAACAGTCAAAAATATATTTTTTAAACCTTTTATAGAATTCCTTACACATTTCTCGCCATGGAAATAGCCATAGAAGCTGGCATGGCATTAAAAAAAAACAAATTCTTGTAACAATGGTAAGAACAATAAACTAATTAGAGCCCTGTTCAAAACAGATATTACCACAGTCCCATATGTGGTTCCATACTGGAATTAATTTGTGCAAAACATTGACTGGAAGAAGGTCTGGCTCTTACCCAACCGATATTTGCTGACCAACAAAATTAGAGAAATATCGTTTAAAATAATTCATAAGTTTTATCCGTCTAATGATCATATTGTTAAAAATGAAAAAGACATTGATGTAATGTGCACTTTCTGCTCTATGAGTATTGAAACAGTTACCCATTTGTTTTGGCACTGCCCTTTTGTCCAAAGTTTCTGGTCTGATATTTGTAATTTTATTGCAGAAAAAATTTAGAAAGATTTCAAGTTGTTTTGGAAGGATGTTCTTTTTGGCCTTTATGACCTCAACAGAACTAAGACTAGGCCTAATGAAACTTTCATTATTAATCTCATTATTCTCTTGGCAAAATTTTACATTCATAAATGTAAGTTTGCGATTCCAAAACATCTTTTATTGCTTTTAACAATGAGGTCAAGCAATATGTCAACACGCTTAAGTATTCTCTTAATCAAAAGGCAACAAAAACTGTGAATGTGTGTAAACAATTTGATATCTTTTGTAAATCCGTACATCCCTGGCAAAATGTGATGATGTGAGTCTTTTGTTTATGTTTTGTTTATGTTAAAACACCCGCAATGTTGGAAACTGCACAATGTATTATTTTTATAATGGAGATGAACGTTCCTGTAAACTGTGCAATTGTTGAATAAAAAAAAAACAAACAAACAAACAACAACTCTTAACTGTCTGAAAGGGTCTGAAAAGGCTGTCTGAATCTAGAGAACAGAGAAACCTTGTGGTTATTGTGAGACATTACAAGAGAAGAGCTACTTCTCTTCCATGACACGCTTCGTTAGTTTTTCCCCTCAGTTCCTAGGGGCGGAATTTCAAGAGAGAGTACCCAAATTGTATCCATGAATGTCTCTTCAAGGTGACTTTGTCTTTGCTCTATGTACCATTTCTCCCTATTCATGTAAGTGTGTGTGTGTGTGTGTTTGTGTGCTTTCAGAGTAACTACCTTGTGTTTATGGCAGAGCTGTTCTGGTGGTGTGAAGTTGTGAAACCATCTTTTGTTCAGCCCCGCACAGTCAATACCAAAGGTGAGGTTCATATTGAGTCATCCAATTATGTTTGAGACATATGTCTTGCATTTTGCTAACACCAAGTTTATTTATATCCCTCTTTCTGTAGTTTCCAACCCATCAGAATCCAATACAATGGCACCCATAACCAAACAAAACCCGATCCACAGACCAGGAAGTCCAGACCAGTCAAGGTTTGTGAGCACAGTTCCACAATGAATAATTTTTTTAAATCATTTATCATAAAGAAATGTGGCAGATTATTTGAATCTGATTTTATACAGTTTTTCAAACTCTCAATTTTCTTCCCATAGTTCTCAACCTACAAATGACAACTCGGGTAAGAGTTCAAATGCAGCCTGGCACTATTAAAAGAAAGTTATAAGAGAAGGCCCTTATAACTATAAATATTTGCTATTGGGAGCTTTTTGTAAAGGTAAATTGGTGTTTTTCCTCTCTCACAGCAGTTATCAGGCGGCCATCCTCCATGTCTTATGTGGACGGGTGTATGGGGACATGGCCAAAAGAGAAACGGTTTGTGTTCTCTCCTAACTCTTAATATTTAATTGTTTTATCAGATCGGGTCAGATGTTAAAATGTTGTAACTGAGAAAATAAGGCTGTTTTTAAATATATTTTTGCAGGAATATTTCTACTAGTAAGATTATGTCCACTAGCAGAAATTTCCTCTCCAGTTTCAATGCTTTTCATGCTCCAGAATAACTCCTCTTCTTCACCACAGGTCTTCAGCTCATGGGATATCCTTTGAAATTCCTCTTGATGACAACTTGAGTCCAGCTTCAGGTCGTGGGATGAGCCGATCTGCGAGCACTGAAGGTTTAGGTTTTAAAGTTCACCACGCGGCCCGAGGCGTGCGGAGGAACCTCTCATTCCAGCCAATTAATGGAAATACCCACAGCAGATTACATGAGGAAGATGATGAGAAATTCAACAGACAACCAGGCAGACATCGCCAGGGAAACTACACTGGGTACATCTTTTGAGTTTTTTTTTTTTACTTGGAATTTTTGGACACTTAATGACAGGCAAGAGAGAACAGAAAGTGAAGAGACAAGGAGTAATGTAATGAGGAAAGGCACTTGCATAGCCCACATGAGCACCACAGCTGAATGCCATGTATGCTAACCACTAGGCCAGTGTTTCTCAACTGGTGGGTCGCAGGTCTATTCGGACTGGGTCGCGGACAGCAGGGAAAGAACATGCATGATTCTCCCATTGAGCATTTTTTGCCAGCCGCCTAAGTAAAATTTCAGCGCTTTATAAATGCAAAAGGCTTATCATCTGCAATGCGATATTTTCACAGTGGTATTAAAGCTTGTTTTTCGCTCGAGTGTATTGGAACAATTCGCGCCAATGATCTGCTCTCTAATCCACTGTAAATCTAGTTCACATGCCACGCCTCAACGGCCATTTGAATTCTAGTGAGATTTTTTCTAGTTTAAATCGCTATGGAGGAAGTCAAACCTCTCAAACAGCCAGTTTTTCATTAACACTATAATTTATTATTATATTATTATTATTATTAGAAAAACTAGCTACATTGACCTATAGCCATAGTGATGAGGGGCCATCATGGTCTTATGCCTGTGCTAATATATCATTACACTGTAAATATAAGGGCAAATACATAAATGGCTTTGAAGTCTGGACCTCCAAGACTTGTGGACAAATTATGAATAAAGTTTTCCTCCTGTGTAATATACTGTATGTTCTGTTAGAATGATGTTTGTTATTAGGAAATAAACTGAAAAATAAATATAATGGGCTCATCAGTATACTCATCAACTTTGATGGAAGAGAGGTGGAAGAGAACATTTTTTGTTGTTGACATCAGCATCAAAAAAATGTCACTTGATGAATGCATTTATCCTTGAAAACCATGAACAAAACTATGCGAGATAAAAGAAAATGTGACCCAGTATACGTTAAATACAGGTTATGTTTTTTTACTATGGTGGGTCGCCATTTGATGTACAGTGTAAAATCTGGGTCCCGAAGCAAAACCAGTTGAGAACCACTGCACTAGGCCATTGGTCTGATGCCATTTGTGTTTTCCATTGCATATCAGCTTCTGAGATTTATTTATTCTGCTTTATTTAAAAAATATACATAAACGGAATGATTTTCATGGTGTTCAGTTCCATTAATGATTATTGATGATCTGCATTCTTTTGCTGATGTGGACGAAACTCTACCACAACCAAAATATTCTGACATTGTTATATAGTATAGTGTTTGCTGCACCACTACTAAATCTACAGCAAAAAAAAATAAATTTTAATAAATAAGTATACAGCACAATCATTGTAGTCCAATTTGCAAATTAATGACTCTTGTTTGCTGGTCCTTTATAATGAATCAGTCAAAGGCCTCATAAATCTTGTACTCAAATGTTGTTAGTTTGAATTAGTCTAACTCATTAAATCAGTCAGAGCAGTTCCTGAATTAACATCTGACTCACTCACTGAACCACAAGTCACCTTCAGTCAGATCTGATTAAAAATGAACTATGAACTGTGAACTGTGTTTTGTTTACTTAATGCTTGTAAGACTTAAATCAGTGTAATTACTGATATTTGATATAGTATGTCGGTGTGTAGGTAAATATACACAATCAGAACAGAATTTTGTTTTAATAAATTGATAATGGAATCATGATGTAATCAGAACCTGAAACAGAATCATTAAATTCCTTACAGTTCCTATCCCTACTGCTTTCTTTGATTTGGTAATTTGGTAACATGGTAGTTTAGTTATAAGCTGTTTTATTTAATATATATTATCCACATTTTTATCTTAAGGGTTCTTGGTCACTGAAAGAATATTCCATGTTTCAGGTACTCAAATGGTGTGTTGACAGATAACCCCAGCCCTCCCTATGACCCATGCCCTCAGCCTAGCACCCCTAGTATAGAAGAAGCCCTGAAGATCATCCACGACTCAGAGCGACCCCACAGCAGCCTGCAGCCCCCATCTGGGGACAGCACCTTTTTCTTGCACAACCCAACGTCCCCCAACAGCGCTGCTGCTGACGCAAATAATCCAGAGGACTCCCATTCCAAGGCCCGAGTAGATGACGCTGACCTGAATTCCACCTCCACTGACATGGATACTGGAATCCACGTCCGTACTGAGGACATTCAAGATGGACAAGATGAGGATTCATCCTTGAAGGATTACTCGGACATGGACCAAGACTATGAGGCTCGTTCCTGTCCACTTCTGGAGACAGACGGTAGTCCATGTCTAAGCCTTTTGGGAATGCGTTCTCTGGCAACCAGTATGGCCTCCTCTTTGGGTTCTGCAGTGCGTATGACCAGCTTTGCTGAGCAGAAGTTCCGTAAACTGAACCACGGTGATGGCAGCAGTAGTGGAAGTGGTGGGAACACACCTGATAGTGGCGAGATAAATGTCACAAATATGGAAGCGACTGGTACAGCACGCCCTGTTACTCCTGATGCACGTGGCCCAGTTCTGCTCGCGTCACCCCGCGACCCCTCACACCTTCTGGCGTCAGAGATGGTGCAGTTGAAGATGAAATTGGAGGAGAAACGCAGAGCTATTGAGGCCCAGAAGAAAAAGGTAGAAGCAGCTTTCACACATCACAGGCAGCGCATGGGCAAGACAGCCTTTCTTAATGTGGTCAGACGCAAAGGGGTCGTGTCACCACTTGGGGGCGATAGCGAGGGCCCAGATGATCGAGAAAAGAGGGCCAGTGGCCCTCAACCCCAAAAGACTCTATCAAATACAATGGACACCAGTTCTTCATTGGAACGGTGTAGACCAGACGGTGCACCTCCAAAGTCACCCCTGGAGGAAGCCAGCTTGGAGGTGGACCTATCAGATTACACGCGATCCATTGAACGCCTGAATACATCTTTGAGCTTCCTGCAAACAGAGATGCAGCGATTGGCCCAGCAGCAAGAATGCATCATGCAAATGCGTGACCAGCAGAGTTGGGTGATCTCTCCACCAGATCCATCGCCACGAAAACCATTTCGTGAGTTGCGCAGCAGCAGTGTGGTGGGCCGTGGCTCTGTGGGGTCACTCTCCCCCATCATGTCGTCCACAGGCTCCCCACGCACAACACACCGTTCTCCATCGACCATAAAAAGGAAGTCAGCTTCCTTCCATGTCAGGACTCCAAGAACGCCAAGGCCCAATGAACTTAAGGTCACCCCCTTCAGCCGCATGCTCAACACCCCGCAGTCAGTTGACAGCCTGCCTCGACTTAGACGCTTCTTGCCAAGCCAAACTCAAACAAGCTCTTCTGCCTACCTGGGACATGACGAGGGACCTTCAAGTGAGGGCAACACAACAAAAGGGAAATCACACAAGCAAGAGTCCAAAGACGAGCCATCATCTGATGCAAACACTCAAAACCAAACAGCTGCTAATCTGCCATCTGCTGAGGTGAAGCAAGGACAGAAGAAAGAGGAATTCAAAGATGGAGAGAATACAGAGATGGAATCTGAGTTGTTTTCTCAGACAATAGCAGATCATTTGATGGCCATCGGGAACACAAATAAAGCCAAGTCACAAGAGAAGAAGTATCTGATTGAGGTTCCACTCTCTGTGCTGAAGCCTCTGGATGGACATGACCTGGAGAGCAGCAAAGAAACAGAGACTGGATCAGAATCCAGACCAGACCAGAAGATCTGCTGTGGCTTCTTCTACAGGGTGAGACTGATATTATGCTTATTATATTAAGAAATATGGAGAGCACTTGCATTCATATATATTTTTAGAGATACTGTAAGTTGCTTAAACAACTGAAACTTGTCAAAGCAATATTTGTACTATTTTTTTCTTAAAATATTTATCAGAACACAGGAATTTAAAGATGAACGGCAAAAAACTTTAAAGTAATTAGAATATACGGAAACCTAAAGAAAGTAAAACTAATATTTTGATGTTTAAAAAAGTCTATATCCATGTTTACTAGGCTTGGGATCGATGCCTTTTTCAGGCATCAATAATTGGAAGATTTTCTTGATGATTATCGATATATATATATATATATATATATGTGGTTTTTTTTATATAAATAGGGCTACCCTTTGCACAATAGTCTTTTCAAACATATTTCTCAACACAACTTTGTTGAAGCATGACCGGCAGTTTAAATTAAAGGGTGTTGCACTCTGGACTTGTCTGGCGGTCGACAGGGCACATACTAAAATTAAAAAAAAAAAATTCTATCAAGGTATCTATGTACACACTGCAGGCTTGCCGACACTCTAGGCTGCTTAAAATATTTGCAGTGCTACAGAGCGTAACTCGCATAGTTTCCATTAAATTCGACCCAAATCATTATCAAAGGACAAAGATTATTTACTCTAGCCATCAGTGGATGATATATTGTATATATGCATCTTTCATATTGCCTAGACAATGTATTTTCAGTTACATGTTTTTTGTCTTTTTGTGGTTTGACAGCTTGAAAGAAACCTCTTCAAAGATATAAAGAGAAATTGCATAATTTTTTCTAATCATTCAGTTTATGCAGTTAAATCAGTTACGTACATTAACCTGCAAACGCATCATTCTTGAAGATTTTTTTTTTTACTTTTGTGTGTATGCATACTGTCCAAGGAGCTCTAAAATACCCGTCCTATTGCTGCGTTCCATTCAACTCGGAAGGTTGAATTTTCCAACTTCCTACAAGTGCAATAGAATGCCACTGGAAGTCGGAATTCCAACTGGGAAACTCATGCGGAAATTTCAAACTCCGATTTTTTTTTATAAACATTCACTTTTATTAAGTAATATCGATATATGAGTCAATGTTCCTACTAGTGTTGTCACGGTACCAAAATTTCAGTATTCGGTACCGATACCAGTGAAAATCCACGGTTCTCGGTACCAATTTCGGTACCAAACCAAAGTTTAATTTAGACTAAATTTACAAGAAAAAATCCATGGTTCTCGGTACCAAAGCAAAACACAAAAACATGCTAATTGAACAACACACTATTTTTATTAATAAAGGTAAACAATGCCATTCTTTATACTTATTTAAAATTGTGTTTCAAGTTTTTCCACAACTAATAAATGAAAATAAATTACACACCTAAAAAACACAACAATAAGCCATGACTGAATAAACACTCAGTGTTATATTTATAAACTTAAACATTTTTATAAATTAAAAGGTCATTTAAAAAAACCTCTGGTGTGTCATATAAAAAAAACCTTCATGTCCTCCTGTTTTTTTTTTAACCCTAATAAAATGTATAGTAGCATTAAATAGTTAATAAAGAAGCTTAATTCTAACACTCATTATATTTGCGTTAGCTGCACCAAGTAACGTTATGCTAATGATTTACTACACGGCTAACATTGTGTTTATTTCAATCCGACATTCAAATTAAAATATGGTATATAACTCAAAACAGAACATCTAAATTTGAAATTAATTTGAAACTTACCTGCTTGAACTCTTTCCGGGTGTCGGTCTTTAAGGTGTTTTATCAAGTTTGATGTGTTTCATGCTTTTGAGAGAAAACTTCGATGACATCGTTTGCAAATTGGTTTTTGATGATCTATGATGTTCCCCTCGTCATCAGCCGCAAATCCGAAATATTTCCACACATGGCTCTTTCCTCCTTTCTTATCAACAAGTGCAGTCACCACAGCAGCGCCGACGGTCGCCATGTCTCAGCGCTTTCATGAGGAGGACGCAACTTCACGCGCTTTGTGCGTGCATGCGCGAACTTTGACCGGGTACTCGGTACCACTGGTACTTGGTACCGAGAGGTTTTTTTTTTTTTAGTACCGACTTGGTACCGAAGTACCGAATATTTTGACAACACTAGTTCCTACATAACATGATAATAAACCTTGTTTAACAAACACCTGCAGAAACAGGTGGATAAAACATGGGATATTATACTATCTTTTCAAAATGGTACAAGTGTAGCACAAATGCTAGCGTTGCAGCATTGTTTATCAGTTGTGTTGCTAGGAGACGTCTCTGGTGACAGTCAAACACCTGGGGGCATTACAGTTTTGTTTCATTACATGTCACCTTCTGAGCATCTGGCAATGGAATGCCTTTATGGTCGGAGATCAGAGATATCTAGTAGGAATATCCCAAATACGACTTGAATGGAGCACAGCATATGTTGTGATGCCTGTGCTTGTGCTTTAAAAATATGACAGCATTTATATTTTAATTATTAATGTATTTGTGTGTGCTGTGATATAGGATGACCTGAAGGGTGAGGAGGATATTGCACAGAAGAAAGCAGCTCTGATGGTGAAAAGGCTACAGAGGGAGAGAGAGATGCAGAACAAGAAACAGCAACAGGAGGCTGAGATGGAACAGAAGAAAGAAGCAGCAAAGTATTTAAAGAAATAACACCTCACAAACTGAGAAAACAACAAAAATCTACTGGCCATAACAGATACCCTCACAAATCACATGCCACATATTCAAAGAAAACACATACACTGTGATGTTTACAACAGAAAATTATAAAATGACTGGTTTTCCTGTGGTCTGTGAACTTTAGTACTTTATCATGAAGACACTATACATGAAAATGGACTTCTGGTAGATGATTAGATATACTGATAGAAAGTTCTGCGTTTAAAGCTGATCGATACATTTAAAACATCAACTTGCATTTGTTTAAAGGAACATGCATGTGTTCTTTATTTACTTGATCAGATTACAAGTGGAGGAGGAACGTCAGAAGAAAGAGGAGGAGAAGGCAAGACGGGACTACATAAAAAATGAGTATTTGAGGAGGAAGCAGCTCAAACTGATGGAAGACATGGACAGTGTCATTAAGCCCCGCTCTTCAAGTGTCAAACTAAAAAAGCCACGCCCCAAATCTATGCACAGAGACATTATGGAGTCTCCAAAACCTCCAGCACGGACACCCACAGGTATACTGATTCAGCCATGGTGACAGTCATTTAGTTTATTCTTCAGTGAATTCTACATAACTCCATTTGGAAAACACTTTTTCGACTGTATAGTTTGTTTAATAAAAATATGAGAAATATTCCTTGAGTTTTACGTATATAAAATTAAATCTAGAGAAACTGCATACTACTGATTGCTTAGTCTAAACATCTCTGAATAATGCTTAGAAATGCAAGTTCGGGCATTGAAAATATTCTAACCAAGATTCAGATAATACTTAAATTTAGGAGGTTTTGGAGCATATAATATGCAACTTAATCGCAATGCTTTTAGTTATAGAAACATACAATTTGTTGTTTCCCAATCTGTTTTGTACTGTTTCTTGGCTTCTAAAAGAAAATGTATGCAAATCATGTTTATGCATATGCAGATGTGTCTATCTGTGTGTCCAGGGTCACGGCCACGTGGATACTCCGTGTCCAGCTTGTCACTCGCCTCCCTTAACTTGGCAGACAGTGAGAGTGTCCAATCAGATAAGAGGACATCCAGGTGAGACCATTTCTCCTTTTCAATCCCCTGTTATCTTCCATGTGAGAGGTTGCTCAAAAAGACAGAAAGTTGTCGAGATTACAAACGTGCTTTTATATGAATATTCAGACCTATTAATAATAGACTCACATTAACTGCTGTGAAACCAGTCTTATTCGTAACCCTCTGCCTCCCTCTGTCTATGGTATCTCTGTCTTTTCTCTGTGCTGGTTGCTCAGAGGCAGCAGACTGTCACCTGGCAGTCTGTGTTTCTTTCTCAACTCCTCTAAAGGAAGAAAGGGAAGGTCAGTTTGCAGAGACCCATGTCATTACCTCATAAGGTGCTTAAGGCTGTCATTTTTAGCTTGGGTGCAAGTCAAACTCATATGCTTGGACATCAGTTTATGATTAAATCAGCTCATTGCTTATTTAAAGAGCACACAAATCCAAATTGTAATACAATAATCTTTTAAAAATTATCTGAATTATTTATGTAATACAACATGCCTTTGTTTACACAATTTTGTTCATGTTTTGTTTGTTGTATTCATTTTATATTCTTTTTACCGTATTTTATTTTTGTATTATTTAACCTTTTTTGCAGAATTTAATTAATACAATATCATAACATCAACAGACAATGGCTAATCATTTAGACCATAACTTGAATGAGCTTTAGAATGTCACATGTTGTTTATGAGACTTATTGTAACATCATGTCCTAACCAGCCACAACTGGCACAAGCAATGAGCGGCAAGACGTTTAGTCATTCGCATTGGTTGCTCATCGCTAGCCCCGCCCTCAGAGAAATCTCATTGGTCCAGAAGTATGACCTCATTGGCTGTGTTTGTGTTGTTGTGCAGCACTTTCACTTGCAGTGTGTACAGAAAAATCATTTGTCGTGTCAGACCAAGTTAGGACATGGTGTAATGAATATGTTTGTGCTGCTTCATCCATGCTCTGCTTCTGTGATTTGTTTTTTCCAGCTTTCAGCTTCTCAGCATTACAGTGTGCTCTTTATTGTACTTTATATTTGAGTCTTTTTCCAGTAGAAAAAAGTGTCCACCTGCTAAATTAGTCCCTCAGTCTTTATCAAATTGGAGCTTCAAAACTTGTGTGTGTGTGTGTGTGTGTGTGTGTGTATGTTTATTCTCAGGCCAGAGACTACAGAGGGCTGTTTGTCACCATGTCCATCAGTAAGTGGTAATGGGGAGAACTGGGAACTAGAATCGACGACATCATCTGCAGCGTCCAATACAGAATACACAGGTGCAGTATGCCGTTTACTGTGTCATTAAACACACTCAGGAAGGAACAATTGTGGTGGATTTGGAACAACTTTTTACATTTTAGAGAAAATGCCTCGCTCATGTTGTAGGATTTGATTCTGTCCTTTTGGATTTGTCTTGGTCATGAGGTTCTAATGCTTTGGAGCGTGGTCCTATATTAACATTTGCCAAATACTAGTAAAAAAATCTTCTTTGGTCTTTGGCTAGTTTCTGGCATATTTAATTTTTTTATCTGAAAAGCAATGTGAGCAAATCAGATCAAAAGATACAGGACCCTATTTTAAGAGCACTCGCTCTATGCACAGCACTTTGCCATAAATCATACATGTAAAGTCAATGGGCATCGCCATGAAGTTTTGGTATTTTTGTGCAAGCATGCGAGAAGTCTAGTCACAAGTGGGTTTGGTGAAGTTTCGCACGCAAAGCGCTAATGGGCTGGGTCAAGTGCAATTTAATTCTCATAAATAAATATCTTGTATATACTGTACACTGGCGGCCAAAAGTTTGGAATAATGTACAGATTTTGCTCTTATGGAAAAAAATTGGTACATTTATTCACCAAAGTGGCATTCATCTGATCACGATATATAGTCAGGATATTAAAGGGGACCTATTATGCAAAATTCACTTTTACATTGTGTTCGAACATAAATGTGTGTTTGCAGTGTGTGTATACAACCAACTTATAATGCTAAAAATCCACCCAGTCTTTTTTTTTAATCCCCATTAATCATAAGCACTGTCTCAGTACAAGCCGTTCGCAGATTAAATTAAAAATCATACTAAACAATGTTTTATTGAAAATGTAAAAATGCAGAAGGTTTTCTGTGAGGGTTAGGTTTAGGGGTTGTGTTAGGTTTAGAGGATAGAATCTATAGTTTGTACAGTATAAAAGTCATTATGTCTATGGAAAGTCCTCATAATGATAGGTAGACCAACATGTGTGTGTGTGTGTGTGTGTGTGTGTGTGTGTGTGTGTGTGTGTGTGTGTGTGTGTGTGTGTGTGTGTGTGTGTGTGTGTGTGTGTGTGTTGCTCATCCATCGTTGCAAACCTGCTGAAAAAACTCTACAACAAATAAATACATTTATCAAATAACCATTCGGAAACTTCCTGGTTCATTTTCAAAGTTGTTACTTCTGACAGAGTCTCTCCCTCATCAGTGTCTGACTCCGGTTCAAACATATAGGACTGAACAACACTATTTTCACTGTCAGTCATATTGCTATTGATGTCTAGTTATCCGAAGCAGAGATGTCAAAACTCCGCCCTATTTTGGATATGGAGCGGAGAGCACCAGCTCATTTGCATTTAAAGACACAAGCAGTTTGTTTTTATTCCCACACAACAATTGGCATTTTCAACATGGTATAAAAAATTATCTGTAGTATTTTGAGCTGAAACTTCACAGACACATTCTGTGGACACCAAAGATTTAAATTACATCTGGTAAAAAGGGGCATAATAGGTGCCCTTTAATAATGTGAAAAATTACTATTAAATGTCATTTTTTTTTGTAATTCAGAACTTTTTAAACTACTTCAAAGAGTTCTCATCAAAAAATCCTCCACGTGCAGCAACGACAGCTTTGCAGATCCTTGACATTCTAGCTGTCAGTTTGTCCAGATACTCGGGTGACATTTCCCCCCACGTTTCCTGTAGCACTTGCTGTAGATATGGCTGTTTTGTTGGGCACTTCTCACACACCTTACAGTCTAGCCGATCCCACAAAAGTTAAATGGGGTTAAGAACCCTAACACTCTTTTCCAATTAGCTATTGTCCAATGTCTGTGTTTCTTTGCCATCTCTAAAGGCCTTGCACCCCTGAGTTTTCTCTTTACTGTTGTACATGAAACTGGTGTTGAGCAGTTGAGGACATGTGAGGTGTCTATTTCTCAAAATAGAGACTCTGATGCACTTATCCTCTTGTTTAGTTGTACATCTGTCCTTCCGCATTTCTTTATTTTCTTGTTAGAGCCAGTTGTCCTTTGACTTCGAAGACTATAGTGTACACCTTTATATGAAATAATTTTTTTGCCATTTTCAATCATTGTATAGCCTTCATTCCTCAAATTCCTTAATGATTGACTGACAAGTTTCTAGAGAAAGCTGTTTCTTTTTTGCCGATTTTAACCTAATATTGACCTTAAGACATGCCAGTCTATTGCATACTGTGGCAAATCATAAACAAACACAAAGACAATGCTTTCAACTGTGTTTGATATATTGGCAAGTGATTTTCTAGTATCAGATTAGCTATTTAGCATGATTACTCAAGGATAAGCAGGCTTGCACCACTTCATAAACATATAATCATGGTTGGGAGGGTTACTTTTTAAATGCATTCCACTACAGATTACAGAATACATGTTGTAAAATGTAATTTGTAACGTATTCCGTTAGATTACTCAAGGTCAGTAACATAATCTAAATACTTTGGATTACTTCTTCAGCACTGGTAGATTTTTTCATTTATTTTGACTATATAAACTCTGCCAGTACAGTAAGACAAAATACACATGTTAAAAATACATTCTCTGAAAAGCCTAAATATCTTATGAATATCTTAGAAAAGAAACATGCCCGGGGTCCTTGCTCATCTCCGTGAACATGCCTTAGGACTGCAGATGTGGCCAGGGCAATAAATTGCAATGTCTGTACTGTGAGACACCTAAGACAACACTACAGGGAGACAGGGAGGACAGCTGATCATCCTCACAGTGACAGACCACATGTAACAACACCTGCACAGGATCGGTACATCCGAATATCACACCAGTAGGACATGTCTGTGAAACTTGTTCAGTTTATGTCTTAGTTATTGAATCTTTTTATGTTCATACAAATATTTACACATGTTAAGTGTACTGAAAATAAAAGCAGTTGAAAGTGAGAGGACGTTTCTTTTAAGAAAAATTTTGTAACATAAATAATTAAACTAAACTTCTCTTTCCACATCCACTGCCTGAGAGACAAACGCCAAATAACTGCCCCACATCCTAACAAACAAGTCCCCAAACCCCAGTCTTCTAATTGCCACCTCCTCGAAAGCTGCCACCCTCCCCATCTCCGCTGACCACTCTGGAAATGATGGCACTCCATCCTAATTCCAACTCCTTAAAATAATTTGTCTGCCAATCATGATACTGGTCAGAACCCAATTTTTTTATATGTTTATCCAGAGTTTATACAGAGTCTGGGGCTAAGTACAATTTGAGTGCCCAAAACATCACACAAACAACTCTCAACCAAAATTCTTGAATCTTAACACATCCCCAAAAGACATGGGTTGTGTCTCCGTCTTCTGATTGGCATCGCCAGCATGTGGGTGTGTTTAAGACCAAGCCTATACATCCTAGAGGGGGTCCAATAGAATATATGCAAAATCTTGAATTGCATAAGGTGAACCCTTGCATCTCTAGATGCAGACTTAATTATTTTTTTTTATCCTAGCCCACACTCGTCTAACTGTCATCCATCCCTCTAAACTCAAACAGTCCATGTACTTGTACAACTTTGCCGTCAGAGTGCTCGAGTCCGGTGTTTCTATACATCTTTTGTGAGACAGAATTACACAACAGAAAATTATCTATAGAACACTCCAACCAATATGAGGCATAAAAACAAAGAACATGTAGAATCATCCACATAACCATCCAGTCCACACAAAAAACTTCAGCCGCTAGCGGAACCAGCACAAAAAAAATATCTTTCAGTTTCCTCGGGCGGTCAAACTAATGTTCAGTGAGACGGCCCGTTCGGCCGTTACATGAGTGGACTAGATGTCCTAATCACTCTAATGATTTGCAAGAAATATTCTCAAAACAAGCTCCATCCAATAGGAGGCATAAGCATAAAGAATGTGCAGATACATCTGCATACTGTCCCGAAGGAGTGTTATTCCACAAAACAAAACAAACACCAGCTGCTTGGCGGAAACACAAAAAGAAACAAAGACGGTGCCCAGTTTCCTCGGACGGTCAAGTGAATGTTCAGTGAGTCAGGTCCACTTGGCTGTATCAAGAGCATCACACAATAACTTACTCACTCCTTTGACTTTATGAAGGACAATGCTTGCTGTGGGCATGTAAATATTTTGTGGCCATCCTTAGTATCTATTAGTATCCAGAATTGATCTGGCCTGTCTCTTTCCGTGGATCTCTGAGCCAGAACCCTTTGAGCTTGCTCGATTTCCAGCTTATGGCCTGTTATGTCGAGCAGACTCGGGAAGAGCTTGTCTAGGAATTTCACCATATCTCGTCCTTCTTCATTCTTAGGAATTTCAACAATTCGGATGAACAAATCTTCCAACTTTTCCCAAATGGGATCCAAGTCTGTCATGGTCGCTAGCGGGTTAGCAGCTAATTCCCTTTCCGATGACTCCAGATAATCGATCTACCTCTCGCCATCCCGCATTCTTGTAACAAACTCAGCAAAGCATTGCCGACATGCTCGACAGTTGATGCAAGTTCTCTACCGCCGCACCGTCCAAAATGCGGTCCCTGAGTCCCTGGTCTGCGGCCCTGTAAGGGATGTCAGCTTGAGCACGTATTTGTCTTTTAATGTCTCCAGTGCCCAAGGATTTTGTCTTCATAGAAAAGTTATGGAACAGAGTGTATCAATCTCACCGATTAAAAACAAAAAAATCTAAAGTATTAAAAACTAGCAAAGTGCGCAGAGCTCACCGTTCACACATCCGATCCGATGACGCCACGTGAACCACTCCCAAAAGTTTTTCTAATTTCAAAGGGGTCTTAACCAAAACAAAACTTGAAAACCACTGACATATAGGATTGTTTTGGGGGTTTTTTTGTCAATCTATTCTGTTGTATCTTTCTCTCCAGGGCCAAAGCTGTACAAGGAGCCCAGTGCTAAATCAAATAAATACATCATCCAGAACGCACTGGCTCATTGCTGCCTTGCAGGCAGAGTCAATGAGGGACAGAAGAGCAAGATCTTAGAGGTGAGAAGAAGATCTTTGAAATGTGGTAGCTATAGAAACTGATATTTATGTTTGTGAGGTTTTGGTCAATTGCATTTCAGGTTCAAAATAAACTATATTGAGGAAGTGACTTAAATTTGTTACTCAGCATGTCAGAATAAATTGAATTTAGTGCATATTAAAATAACTGTGCAAAATAGCACAGAAATGGTCCCAGGACTATGCAATACTAGACTTTAAAATGTGGTAATGTGCAATTGTCAACTTAAACAACTCTGGAGCATTTTTGGGCTGCTGGCAGCAATTATTCACGCTCAAATTTAAAAGCTCACCATTAACACATACTGTGGACTAACTGCCAAAATTTGTCAAATTTTGTATGTTTACAATCTTAAGATGAATAGAATTAAAAAAAATTGTTTTTGTTTTGTTTTTCTAAATTTGTAAGCAAGTAATTCTGATTTTGTTCACTCCATCTCCCTCAGAATAATCTTATTTTATTCCACTAGATTGCAGTAAATATCACCTTCCATCACAAAATCTGAAATGTTGGTGGTGATATAGTGCATTTTAGCCCTCACAGATGTGCTTGCTCATGGACATTCAGTCTAATTTTCAGTTCATGCACCACCCTCATTTTCTTTAGAATATCTCGGCCTCTGAGTGGATTAGAAGCTCAATCTACCTCTTTTGGCATTAGAAAGCTGAGATCCTCCCCTTTGCGATGATGTATAACATGTTATCATTAATATTCGATAACATATATTTATGATGATTTGTTTAGCATGATTTTTTCTGCATTATTGAATATTTTGTTCTGGACGTCTAAGATATAACATTGGATTATTCAAACAAGCAAGCTCACAGACAAGTAAACATGGCTTAACTGGCTAAGGTGAAAGCAGATATACATTTTTCAGCTGTTTGTGGTTTACAGCAGCAGTTATCTGGTGGTATTAGGGCAACTAAAATCAACTGTACAGTCACATCTCTGAGAATGAGAGCTTTCATTTGATATATGATTTGTCTATTTACGTAAGTGCTATTTTAAAGACTTTTAAATTAATCTTAATATTTCTACCACATAACCACTGTGTGGCGCTTATTTGCGACCCTGATGTTTTAAAGCCTTAACTTGTTATTTTAAGTAACATAAATGCAGAAATTATGGTTATCTATGAAAAGTTCAGATTGTAAGCTTTAAAATGATTTTGAGCGTAACATTTTTTCACAATATAGCGCCACCTTTTGGACCCGGCAACAGTCGAGAGTTGATTAAGGATCTATTTTTACTTGATCTAACCTATTAACCCTTAACCTTATACCTCCAGTATTTAGAAACCTGGGACCTCAGTCCACCCCCTGTACCTAATCCATTTTTTGAGTTTGTGCCCACACCTCTTTAGTATTCCTCAATTTATTTCTTACTATTTGTATGACACACAGAAAATGCCAAAATTGCAACAACAAAAAAATTCATAATTAAATGTATAATGGTTTAAGTACCAAAAGTAGAGACCCAAGGTATGTAAGTGTTGTTGTTGTTTTGTTTTTTTTGCACTTTCATAAATTATTTTTGTTAAATAATTATTTACATTTTTTATTAAGTTTACTATAACAAGATATATATTTCTTTGTGAATTACAAGATAAATTAGTACTATATTCATACAAATAAATACTATATCTCGTTTACTTTCTGTAAATCAATTAACTATCAACAATGGTGAATTATCAGCATTTATGCGTATACACATACATAATATACATGTTATTTCCTACTCAAGGTGGCACTGATGTTTTAGTGATTGACTTGATTTACTTTTGACATTGCTATTTGACAAAGAGACAATATCGAAGTAAACTTAAATTAAATAAAAAAATAAAAATGTGTTAGTGTAACCCAATGTAGTCAGATTGATTCAGGTATATTAAATAATATTTTAGAAATGAACAAAACCAGTATATTTAGATGTTACCACATGAAGCTAATTTTTTTTTTTTTTTTTTTTTTTTTTTTTACAGTTTATGAAGAATTACTTTAAACAGACATTTAAGACTCTGAGCTGATATGTATGTACTGTATATACTATATGTATATATACATTAAAGGAATATTCTTGGTATAAAACAAGTTAAGCTCAGTCAACACAATAGATTCACTTTCAATGTAAGTGTCTCATTGTTACCCAGATTGTTTTTTTTTTTAGAAAAGGAGGGCCACATCAAAATATATTTTTGTAGTAATCAACATGATGTCACAAATGCTGTCGATTGAGTGTAACTTGTATTGAACATTCAATACAAGCTATATATTAAATTATATTATATATTCAGTTATATATATTCAATAGAATATTCCTTGAACTTTCTGTCGATGAAAGAGCAATGTCCTCTTTGGTGCCCTCTTCCTTTTAAACAAAATAAATAAAATAAATTATTTTGATGAACTTAATGGAGAGACCTAGAATTTCTGTTATTAACTAAAAGGAAAACTTTGTTATTTCATATTATTAAGTATTTGTCTTACTTCTACAGGAAATGGAGAAAACAGAAGCCAACAGCTTCCTCATTTTGTTTCGGGACTCTGGCTGCCAGTTTCGCTCTCTGTACACATATTACCCAGAGGCGGAGGAGATAATCAAGCTGGCTGGAATCGGGCCCAAGAACATCACGCCCAAAATGATTGAGAACCTATATAAATACAGCTCTGATAAGAAACAGTTCAGCAAGATCCCAGCCAAGACTATGTCTGCGAGTGTGGATGCCATCACCATCTACAGCCACCTCTGGCAAAACAAGAAACAAAGCACGCCCAAAAGACTCTTCAAATAAAAGGCAAAATTCTCACCTCACTGGCAGTGTTTTGAAATTGCAAAGTGTACTTGCCTATTGGACCTTGTGATGCACAACCTGAATGTAACGAAAACACTTATGCAGGTTTTGTTTGATGTTCATATGTGGCAAATTTGAGATCCAGTGTTCAAGAATACACACACACACACACACACACATTATTCCATGTGTGTGGGTTTGCAGCACTGACTGACATGCTTCTAGAAAATTTTTATTTTAGATGTTAAACTTGTGTGGCCTTATGCTTGTCTTGTCTTGTCTTTTTATGCTATGCTTAAAGCGCAGTTAATGAGTTTAATAGCAAGTCATTGCATTGTTTGAAGATGCACAACCTGCTTTTGTGTTTGCAGACATGCAGGTCAATATTGGGGACATACGACACTTGAAGACTAACGTTGCTCTAAAGAAGTTAAAGAAGGTCATGAAGCTGAATAAGCATTTACTGGAACCTCAGAAACTGTCTTTGTCTTTATTTAATGTCCGAGTTCATTTATATTTTGGGTAGGATTCGTAATGCTTGTTGAACATCAGCTGCTCCGGAGGAATGTGTGTGTGTAAAATTAGCAACAGTTAGAGTAGTTTGTGCGAAACGACTCTTTTTACAAAACACTCATGTCTCTCTGTATCTGTGACGTATATGTAATGATGGGGCCTTTAACTGATGAAGTTGAGGACCAAAATGAAACATTTTCGCTTAAGAATTTATTAAATACATTCCTAGATATATTGCTATCACTTGTAGAATCACAGCCCAAAATATTGGGGTACCGCGTATGTTTGAAACATACATTTTAGGCAGTTCAGCTAAGCTGACTGTTTGACTAGAGTAAATTTACATACTGTATGAATATAACAGAGGAAACATTATTGAATATCATATAATGAAGCTTTCAAAGAGATGGTGCATATTATTGCTAAATGATGTAACTCATTTTTAATTATGAAGTGCATTTTAAAGAGCTGGGACATTTGGCAGGCAGAGTATTGTAACATTTTTTTCGTCTGGTGCAAAAGAATCGAAAGATATTTGTTATTTTTACTAAGTGAAGTAAATCATTGTTTGGATTTATTGATGCTGTACAGATATAGTTTTACATACTAAGCATATTTCTTAAGCCATTGAGTATTGCAGATATTTTTCATATGAAAAAGATGTTTAACAGTATGGGTCAGTCCTATAAGAAGGCCCAAGTGATGAGAGCAGAAGGAAGCTGTTCTGAGAGTTGTTAATATCCACATGCCGTTTAATCTTTTTTCCAGGTCATGTCAGCTGGTTTTTGTCATCACACTCTTTGTCTGTTTGTATTTGAATGTTAACCTCAACATAAATACAGATTTACATCCAAACTTTGTCCTATCTGAGCTGTTTTTCTCCTCTGTTATGATCCAATATTACTATCTACTTGTCAACAACAACAAATATTATTCTTAGTATGAGCTACTGTACTTATTACTACGTTTATTTTGGAAAGCCAATTTCTGTATACACATAGCTTGCCCTGACTTCAAAAAAAGCTTCTGAACATTCCCATTTTTATTGCCTAGGAAAAAGAGAGACAGTTCATTAAACACACATGAGCCTTTAGGGTGGGTTGTCACATGGGGTAAGTTGTCACAATAGGAACCTGCTTTTTATTGGCACTAATTTGAATATTATACCTTTGTTTTGAATTAGGAAATAGTACTAAAACAGTACAAAAAGCCACCATACACAACACGTGGATGTTTTGTATTTAAAGTGTAATAGGCAAATGCTATGCAATGGCTTTTCAGCAATATTTAAACCATAAAACAACTCATGACACAACATAAATGCAATCTGTAAAAATATATAGCATAGGGTACAATGGGGCTATAGGCACACCTTAAGGAAAATGTGCCCTTTTATTCTGGTTGGAAAGTACATCAAGAAAAAATAAATGTATTTTTATTAAATATTGATGGAGCAACATCATTTGTGTGAAAATAAATAATAAAAGAAGGTTGATTTGATTTTTTTTAAATGTAAGTTGGATGTGGGGTTATTGTACAATTGTGTTGATATAAGGGCAATAGATATAGGGCAAAATGTGTCAACTTATGCATATTATTTTGAGACAGCAGGTTGTAATAATACTTATTCACCATTTTCTGTTCATTTCAATCACATTTGGAATTTCATAACATCTCAAGTATTCTATAAACAAATTAATAATGCTTTTGTGATTGGATCAGTCAATGTGTGCCCACTTTGAACATTCTTCATAACAAATCTATTCGCACACTTAAGAAAAAAAAGGTGTTTTATGGGGCCTTTAGCCCCTGCAACAAGGGGGGCTTTTTACCTCATACTTTCACTTATTGAACAGTTATTGAAAAACATTTGTTTTAAAGGGACAGTTCACCCAATAATTGAAATCCTGTCATCATTTACTCACCCTCACGCCATCCCAGATGTGTATAACTTTCTTTATTCTGCTATACACAAATGAAGATTTTTACAGGAATATTTCAGTTATGTAGGCCCATACAATGCAAGTGAATGGTGACCAGATTTTTGAAGGTCCAAAAAGCACATAAAGGCAGCATAAAAGTAATCCATATGACTCCAGTAGTTAAATCTAGAAGTGCTGTGATAGTTGTGGGTGAGAAACAGATCAATATTGAAGTCCTTTTTTACTATAATTTCTCCTCTCTGCTCAGTAGGTGGTGATATGCAAAATAATGTGAATCACCGGAAACAAAAGAAGAAATATCTGAAAGTTAAAGTGGAGATTTAGAAAAAAGGACTTAAAGGGGTCATGAATTGCTATATTTTAATAATTGTATTATCTTCCCTGAGGTTAACTGATAATGTTAGTAATGGTTTTTGCACCAAAACAGTCCTAATTTAGTAATATATGATGATTTTCAACCCTGTCTCTGGCACTCTGACTGAAACACTCGATTTTGGCTTCCACGTCTTCTTTTGACATCAATGTAAACGCCATTATTATGATTGGCTAACATCGTGCAGCACCTCAAATTTAGCCATATTTGAAACTCACTGGGAAGAGAATGAACAACTGGAAAGATCATTTTATATTTACATTTATGCATTTGGCTGACACTTTTATCCAATGCAACTTACAGTGCACTTATTACAGGGACAATCCCCCCAGAGCAACCTGGAGATAAGTGCCTTGCTCATGGTGGTCGACTACGCCACCCCTACTCCACTCGACTCGACAAGATTGTTGTTGTATTTACGTGCTATCTTCAGTTGGGTGAATGAAACAGTTGTGTGGCTTCTATAAAACTGCACACCGATCATCAGGGGGTGATACATTTGCCCATGTGCAAATGGAAAACACATGGGCATGAGATTTCTAGTTCCCAGCATGCTTTGCATGGGACTTGATAGGGAGAGTATATGCTAAAATGAAGTGCTAGGATAGTGTTAGTGTTTAATATTTAATTACGGTGAAATGTAGAAACATTTCTGTTACTGGAGTTTTGGGGTTACCATTATGGTAAAGAGTGGGGTTTGAACTTAGGCTCTTCTGCACATGATTCAATGATAATTAAATAAATGTTCAATATATTTAACAAGACACAAAAGGATTGTAGAATTCACAATATAAGGCTGTAAAGATTTACTTAAGTTACTTTTGTTAACATTGTTAGTGCATAATTAATTTAATAAACAGTCAAAATTTAAATGTTTGCTTTGGTTGGAAGTGAAAATCTTGATTTTAGGATAATTAAACTACAATAGCTTAATAGTTTTGGACAAAAGTAGATATTTTTACTTGATTCAGCAAAATATCAATAGATTAATCAAATGTAGTTAACTTTAGTTTATTGAAGTAAATAGAGTTCTTCTGTGTAACTTAAAGGAATAGTTCACCCCATTATTCACTTACCCTTAATCTGATTTTGAGTTCTGAAATGTACATTTTTATAGTGCAGCAAACTCTTATATGTCTAAATGTTAAAGAACATGTTATTTTCCATTTCATGACCCTTTTAAATATTGATCTGTTTCTCACCCACACCTTTGATATCGCTTCTGAATATATAGATTCAACCAGTGAGTCATTTGGACCACTTTTATGCTGCCATTATGTGATTTTTGGACCTGCTAAGTTCTGGTCACAGATGACTTGCACTGTGAGGACCTACAGAGCTGAGATATTTCCCTGAAAACCTTCATTTGTGTTCAGCAGAACAGAAGAAAGTAATATGCTTCTGGGATGGCATGAGGGTGAGTAAATAATGAGAGAATGTTCTGTTTTGAGGTGAACTATTCCTGTTGATCACTGAAACCAAAAAGTTTTTTTTTTGCAAAATAAATGTGATATTTCAGGGATTCTCATTTAAATAAATATATTTGCAACATTTTAAACTTTTAGACATTGCACACTTTTTCCTTAATATAGTCAGTTGTATAGATATATCATATTTATCAGTAATACAGATATATATTAGTCTATTTACTAAATCGATTTCTCATCTATGTTGAACTATATAACCTCCCAGGTTAAAAGGCACTTTTGTCCAGCTGTCAGCAGAGAATATGAATGATATAAAATAACCATCACTCATGTCCATGACACATATGGTCCTGATTTTATTTTCATTTTTATTTCTTTTTTTTTGGTTGTTGTCTCATTTGCAATTCACTGACGCGTGACAACAGACTTAAACTTAACTCCTGCCATTTCAAAACAAAGCCGTGTTTAACACCTAAAACATTTTCGCGCCACTCTCTCGGCTTAGTATCTATTTACGAACATGCAGCATAATGTGAATACAATGTTGCTAATCACAAATCCACATAAGCCTCAGTTTGTTAAATCACACGCAGATATGTGCGGGTCAGCTCGGGGTGGGTTTTGCGGTAGTCAGGGATGTGCGTGTGCGCGCAGAGGAAGCTCGTGCTTGACAACCAGCCAGCGCCAGGGACAACAAGAGCCGATCGCGCCCGGATCCACGGAATATAAACCATTAGACGGTCCGTGTCAACACACCCTCGGCGGACTCAAATAGGATTTCTGCACTTTGCTTACATGTAGAGATTACCAGGTGAGGTTTAAATCGCTGTTCGCGTCGATTATTGCCGTTTTTTGAGCATAGGCGAGGCCGGGGAGGCGGCTGCTGCTCAGCCTGGATGACACAGTCTTCTCCCCCCACGGGTCACGAAATATGCCCACTGTGGATCTGAGAAGATGGCCTCGTCCGCGGCTTGTTTATTAGCTTGTAAATTAACAGCCTGATGATATACAATGTGGTTGATGTGGATGTGATCTGTGATCTGTGTGTGCGGCCCTAATAATGCCAGGCTCAGATAGATGCTTTGCAATAAACTCATGCAGGTCCAGTGGAGAGAAAGCATGTGAAAGCAATCTGTTTCCCACAGTGAAGGTTATGGGTAGGTGTGGCTTAGTGTTTAAAGATCAGCTGGTAATATAAAGGCTGGAGGTTTAAACCCAAAAAGGAACAATGATCTGCCATCATTGTCCGCTTAAGCAAGGTATCTATTAAAGAAATATTCCGGGTTCAATACAAGTTTAACTCAATCCACCGCATGTGTGGCGTAATGTTGATTACAACAAAACATTTTTTTGATGTGTTCCTCCTTTTCCTTAAAAAAAAAAAGGGGAAAAAAGAGCAAAATTTTGTTTACAGTGAGGCACTTACAATGGAAGTGAATGGGCCCAGTCTGTAACTATCAAAATACATAAGACGTAAACAATGTGCCTGTTAACATGATTTAACTGTGATAAAATCATGTACTAACTTTTTCTGCATAAAGTTTTATCCAAACCTTTGGTTCCATGACGATGTACTGTAAGGCTATAAATCCAAAAACGACCATAAAAACAACAATTTAGACTGCTTTATAGCTCAAATAATACAGAATTCAGAAGTCCTGCCTTGTAAAATTATAAGCTTCATATTTCTGCCTTTAAACCCTCCAAAAATGGGCCCCATTCACTTCCATTGTAAATGCCTCATTGTAACCTTGATTTTTGCTCTTTTTTTTATTTTTAAAGAAAAGTAGTGACAAGTCTAAATTATTTTTGTGGTAATCAATATTATGCCACAAATACTGTTGATTTGAGCTTAACTTGTAATGAAACTAATATTCCTTTAACCATTGTCCCAGGAGGTGAGTCTTGTTGTAGTACAAATGTGTGTGTGTGTGTGGGGGGGGCAGTGGCAATTGTTGCATTTTTATCTAATAACTCACAGACTACCACAAATATATATATACCCTGCTTTTCTATAAAGAACATTTTCCCATGTATTTGTCAAAACATATTGAACAGTAGCTGTGGAGTGGTGATGTAGTGGGCTAAAGCACAGAAATGGTAAGCAGAAGGTTGACTATTCGATCCCCACAGCCACCACCATTGTGTCCTTGAGCAAGGCACTAAACTCCTGGTTGCTCTGGGGGGATTATCCCTGTAATAAGTGCACTGTAAGTTGCTTTGGATAAAAGCGTCTGCCCAATGCATTAATGTAATGTAAAATGTAAAGTAGCTAATATTACCATGAAAATACTGTACATAACTTAAAGGGAGATTGTAACAGTGGTGGGGTGCCATTGTAACACATTTGTAAAAGGTATTAACCCACTTTATCCCAAATAAGATCACACTTCAAATGAATAATATTATTTCTTTAATAATTATTAATATTACTTAATAGTTTTCTCATTCTGCTAGCTGTCAGGACTTCTGTCTAAAGCAAACATTTAAGTTAGACCTACATTGTAACTTTTTGAATCGAGTTAAACTTTTTATGAAAAATGTAATGATGAGATGATCATTCAAACCGTCTTCAAGGTACTTAATGTAAGATTGCATGGAATAGTTTTAGGTGAACAGGCTATTTTTGTTGTACGTGGAATGTCAAGTCACCTCAGTCTTCAGTGAACATGAAGCCAGTTATATTGGCCAAGTTATAAGAACATTGAGCTGTGCTAAAAACAGTAGCGCTTCATGAGCCATGCCTGTGCGTGTTTTGACAGAGCAACGCTCATTCACTGAATTATTATAATAAATTATTCTTAATTATTAAATCCATCCTTTGCAATTCATAAAACGATTGAATGGCTTCAAGAGACTTTGAATATAATGCACGAGTCATTAATAACTATTTAAATGCTGCTTTCGTGATTCTTTAATGTTATAGTGGAGCTTGACAGTAACGTATATGACAAACAATAACAAACAATATCAGACTGTGAAAAAATGAATGGTGTTCATTTATGCACTAATGACCAAGAGATATCATTTCTGGGATGTGGATTTTAATGTGCAAAATAAACTATGTGTTTTCATAATGTGAGTGTTTCTGTTACCAGATCTTAAAGTAACCGTTTCTCTTCAAATTTTCGGCCAATATTTTCAGCCTTTGTTTTTAACTTTTGGCTGAAATTTTCAGTGCATTCCTACTTTTTATATAACAAATATGAACACTTTTTATATCAGTTGGTTATTTCTGTTAGTGCTGTCAGTCAATTAAATTTTTTAATCGTGATTAATCGAATACATTTTCATAGATGATCGCAATTAATCGCAGGTTTTGCAAGTAGTTGACTCTATATACTTCTTTTCCTGTAAAAATTCATTTATTTGCTTTTTCGGAAAGAAAACAAAGCAATATGTAGCAACATAATCGTTTATTAACATTTTCCAAACAAAACCTTCCACAGTATAAAGATGCACTAAAATAGAACCAGTTCAAGTAACTAAAAGTAGTAGCCACTCCATAGGTTGCCTATTTATTGATATGGGCATTAAATGTCTTAAACTCTCGTCCTCCGCAATACTAATCAGCCAGCAGACTGTGCTATCCGCATTGCTACAGCATTCTTAAAGCCGCTTTCATGATTCACGTCAGCGTCAAGCACCGCTTTGAACTCCACATGAAAAGTGCTGCAGACTGAGGTTTTTTGATAGTTAAGATTTGACATGCTTCTGTGGTAATTAAGTGGCACATAACATGGGCTGAAAAGTACGTGATCTGTCACAAGTCCTACCTGGACTTGTTTTGTACAACAAATAGCTTTAAGAGGTTCTTTCTCCATCACTTGATCTTTGACAGTGCTGTGTGTCGTTTGGAAGGATGCATCATCCGGAGGTCGCATTTGTCGGCCGCATAGGTCGACCACAGAATCATGTAGTGTGTGCGTCAGTGTAATAACTCTGGGCAGACACATCAATATCACAAGGTTCTGCCCTGGTCCGACTAGTGTTTATGCTGGTTTATGCCATATTAACGGTAAATGCGTTATTTGCAAATAAAAACTATTTATGTTTTAAACTTTTCTAATTAATCTAATGTGTTAACGTGTTTTCTGGATATATGGTTATTTTCCATACATCATTTACTTCTTATTTTGGCTCTCTGAGTCGAACCTAGGTCAACATCAGGGGGAGGTACACAAATCTCAGGCCCCATGAATTTAAGCAACTGCCTTGGGTTGAACCCTGCAAGACATTATCCATAAGCTATAGCCATTGGTCACATGAGAAGGCACTAAAATAAATGTCTGCTTTCTTTCTTTTTCCTCTCTCTCGCTCTCTCTCTCTCTCTCTCTTTGTGAAAGCTTGCCATCATGACGGCTATGGAGATCTTAAATGTAAAGGAAGTGGAGATCATCAAGGTGATCCTTGACTTCCTGAACTCACGTAAGCTGCACATTAGCATGCTAGCCCTGGAGAAAGAGAGCGGAGTCATCAACGGCCTGTATTCAGATGACATGCTCTTCCTCAGGTATACTACACTCCACACCAGGTTCAGAAATTAAAGGATTAGTTCACCCAAAAAATGAAAATTCACCCACTGTTTACTCACCCCTGTGTTGTTATAACACCATATGACTTTCTTAATGGTGGTACTTATTGTTAGTTTAAATTTGTCTGCATTATTATGTTTGGATATCTTAATTACACTATTAGTAGAAGTGTCGGGCTATACTTAACCAGTTTAGACTCTTTCTTTCCCTCTTTCTCTCTCTTAAAATCTTTCTCCCCCTGCAGACAGCTCATTTTGGATGGGCAGTGGGATGAAGTGTTGCAGTTTATTCAGCCTCTTGAGTGTCTGGATAAATTTGACAGTAAAAGGTGAGTGATCAATTCAGAATCTAGCCAGAAGTCATGCCCAAATAGGAGTTCACTTGAATTTTGATGAAAAGGCAGGAATAAAACAGTAGCTGAAAAGGAAGAGCGCTCCAAGTTATGTGCAAATTTTAATCAAATTAGACATTGTTGGTTGTTGTGCTGATTTTTATCTTTGTCTTCTTAGATTCCGGTACATTGTTCATAAACAGAAGTTTCTCGAAGCTTTGTGTGTGAACAACGCCATGTCTGCTGAAGATGAGCCACAGCATGTAAGTGATGGCATCGTTGCCATGGCAGCCTGCGTAACAGAGCAATGTTGTCAGATGAGTTGTCACATGTGATGGGACAGTGCTTTATTCGTTTTTAGAAACATCTCCCTGTTTGTGACTCTATGTGTGCGTGAGTTCCATAAACAAGTGAACAAGTGAAAAAATAATAATCATCTGTTACGTAATGCAGAGAGACATGACCCAATCGCGGAGTTCAAAAACAGGGATTTATTAAATACAACAAAAAGGAGCAAAAACAAACTAAAACTCCCACAAATGGGGAAAAAACAAACATAAACTACCCAAAGGGGAAAAACATAAGGTAAATAATCCAGGCAGGGGAAACAGGGAACAGGACCGACCGGACTGGGCTACAGGAACCAGGGTAGGAGGAAACAGACTGACTGACTGGACTGACATGAGAGGAACAAACAGACTGGAAACAAGACAAACTATTACTAGACGGCAAACATGAGAATACTAAAATAGGTTGCGAAATCAGCAGGATAACAAGACAGGGCAGGTGTGACTAATAAACAAATAATGGGCAAACAAGGAGGCAGGGTATGACATAAGACAGAGAGACACACAGCGGTACAGAAACGACAGCCACGTGCTCTCGGAAGACCACAAAACACCTGAATGGCACGAGCACACCCGTGTTCGCCAGAGCCAGACAAACTATCGCACGCTTCCAGATGTCATGAGCACGATGCACTCCCGACAGTAACAGACAGACATGCAGCACAAGTTTCCGGATGCTGACACAGACTGAAACCGAACCAGACAGGAAGTCAGGATCCAGACACTGTGCTCCTGACATGAAACAAGACGGACAGAAGAGCGCACAGCAGGGAATACAACCGAAACTGTGCACTCGCACAAAAGGCAGACAATGAAACACAAGAAAGACATGGGATGATAATGCCATGGTCCTGTCAGACAAAAACCCAGACTGACCCTCTTCTGGGCGGTGAGAGTCACTGTTGCTATAGCAGCCTTCGCCTCCTGGTGATCAGCAGCAGTGGGCTTGGCAGAGGTGTCCACTTCTGTGTGAGGGGTACCCATGTCCTTGGGTTGGGATGAGGATTGGAAGTCTGCATCCTTACCACGTTCTGGGACAATGGATCTAATGGGCTCTTTCAGACCTGCCCAAAAGAGATCGATTAGGCAATAATTCATTTCCCGTTCAAACTGCTCTTCTCACAGGTACATTTTACAATTTCTCAATGCACATCCACACCCATCTTTGGCTATTTTTGAGGTATTTAATTTTTTCAATCACAAGCTGTCACTGTGGCCTCCAAGCTTCACTCTAGAGCGCTCCGAGCTCGATTGTTATGCCTGAAGTAGAAAGCACGCCCCCTCATTACCATATAAATAAATAAATTAGGAAATAAATGAATGTAGAAATAAATAAATAAGGAAATAAAAGTGCAAAAACTAATTTATATCAGGTTTTAAAAAGTATTTATTTACTGTATATCTACACTTTATTCATTTTTGAAATTTCTTTAAAAATATATATTTATTTGTTTATTTATTTTTAATCTAGTAACATTTGGTCCTCCATTGCTCTTTGCGAACTTAAAAAAAATAGAGCCCCTAATGTCCATTTTGCTTGCATATGAAACCATTTAAATTATTCTCAATATCAAAGAAAATGCTAACTAAAATGAGGAAAGATTGTTTCAGTTCTCAACTAATTATAAGATAAGTCAAAAATAAGATAAGAACAAAGAAACAAATCAATTATACAGTTATATAAACAAATAAAACATTAGAACAAAGAACAAATCAAGAGCAATGCTTGAACGCGTTTTAAACAGCAGTATCAAGTATTCAAGTAAATATTCAGATAATGAAAAATAATTATTGAAATGTAACATAAATGTACTTAAATTACTCATCTTTACTGTATGATTATAATAGCCTATATACACTGGCGGCGAAAAGTTTGGAATAATGTGCAAATTTTGCACATTAAAGAAATTGTTACTTTTAATCACCAAAGTGGCATTCAACTGATCACAATGTATAATCAGGACATTAATAACATGAAAAATTATGATTACAATTTGAAAAAAAAAAAAAAAACCTCTAGTGGCTTAAACTACTTCAAAGAGTTCTCATCAAAAAATCCTCCACGTGCTGCAATGACAGCTTTGCAGATCCTTGGCATTCTAGCTGTCAGTTTGTCCAGAACTTGCCATAGAAGTGGCTGTCTTGTCGGGCATTTCTCACGTACCTTACACTCACTTAGCTGATCCCACAAAAGCTCAACAGGGTTAACCCTCTGGGGTCTGATGGTGTTTTGGGCCCTGGAGAAGTTTTGACATGCCTTGACATTTGTGCTTTTCTTAGTTGCTTAAAAACACATTAATGGCTAAAGTCTGATAACACTGTATTCAACACAATCTGGGCTACAATAATATGTGAGCAACATGTGTGTACATGTTTGTATTTTTGAGAAAATAACATTTATGCATGGTTTAGTTTTTTTTAAGTCATTGAAATAAGGCCATATAACACATACTAAACATTTGTCCACAAGCCTTTTAAGAACTGGATCTTGTCGCCTAGAGTTTTTGCTACAAAATTATGTGAAAACCATCCTGATCACTCATTCATGCAAAACAATATAGTAATTTAAGTTTTTTAAGACACTTTTAGTGTTAGAAATTTTATATGCGAGGAGGCGTGAATTATCATGAATATTGATTGTAATTCACATCTGAGGAGACAAAAGACCCCTCCCCTGGGCCTATCAATGAGGAATGTGACAGAAAGAGAATGCATGTGAGGAGACTTAATGATCAAAATCAAGTTTTAATTTAAAAGAAGTAATCTGACTATACATTTTCTTTACATAAAGACTTTACTTATTTTTAGACGTACACTACCGTTTAAAAGAAGTCTCTCCTGCTCACCAAGACTGCATTTATTTGATCCAAAATACAGTAAAAACAGTGATATTGTAAACAGTTTTCTATCTGAATATATTGTAAAATGCAATTTGTGATCAAAGCTGAATTTTCAGCATCATTACTGTAGTCTTCAGTGTCACATGATACTTCAGAAATCATTATAATATGCTGATTTTCTAATATGAGCATATTTAAAGTGCATTTTACTCAAGCTTTGTTGATGATAATGAGGCAGCATAAACACTAGTTAAAATATAATCTAAACATTCATATTATTTTTATATCATATTTATGTCATACAGCATACAATTTAAATACCTGCTTTAGCCAAAACAGCATTTAACTGTAACTAAAACTTGCCTATTAGGACATATTTCACATTTCAATATTCTGAATCCTGGCTGGCAAGTCTGGAAACAGTCCCACTAGTAAAATATGTACATGTTTATATAAAATAGCATGTCAACTAATGAAACCTAAATTACTTACTCATCCGAAATTGTATCCTCTGCTGGATCAAGTCTCTCTTCAAAATACAAATTCTTCAAATGCGCAGAAAATGAATGAACTTTGTTTTTACGGCACAGTCGGGGGCGTGTACCATTTGCATTGATCGCCTCAGCACATTAGCGTATGAATAGCGCCCCCTGCCCATGTTTGTGATCACATTAGGAAAAATTTGCTGAGCCAGGAGAAACACAATTAGACATTTTAAGCTTTCTTTAGACATATGTTTCATGTTTGTGTGATAAGTATTTGCGGAGTTTCAGTTAATTTTTGTGACGTGTTTCAGATATATGCTCGCAAACCCAGAGACTGCTTACAGCTCACCCTTTTTATTTTCTTTATTTTACAAAAGCACAAGGTTTTGTTGTTATTGTGAGTGTACACAAATAAAAGTAGACCCTTTATAGTCTCTAATGATGCCTTACACTTATCCGTATGCCCCAAAATGATGGAGAATTTTATGTTGTTCCGCTGTAATGATGAAAAAATCCAGCAGGAAGTGCCGGCGCATCCATCGACCCCAGAGGGTTACGATCTATAACACTCATTTCCAATTATCTGTTGTCCAATGTCTGTTTTTTTGCAATTCTTCCAAGTTATTTCTGTTATTGTTAGAGCCAGTTGTCCTTTTTTTGAAGACTGTAGTGTATAAATTTGTTTGAAATCTTCAGTTTTTTGGCAATTTCAAGCATTGTATAGCCTTCATTCCTCAAAACAATGATTGACTTGTTTCTATTGTCATAAAAAGTTTCTTTTTGTGCCATTTTTGACCTAATATTGGCCTTAAGTCAAACACAAAGACAATGCTAAGCTTCATTTAATGAACCAAATAGCTTTCAACTGTGTTTGATATAATGGCAAGTGATTTTCTAGTACCAAATTAGCAATTTAGCATGATTACTCAAGGATAAGATGTTGGAGTGATGGCTGCTGGAATTTGGGCCTGTCTAGATTTGATCAAAAATTACTTTTTTCAAATAGTGATGGTGCTGTTTTTTACATCAGTAATGTCCTGACTATACTTTGTGATCAGTTGAATGTCACATTGGTGAATTAAAGAACCAAATTCCTTCCGAAACAGCAAAATCTGTACATTATTCCAAACTTTTGGCCACCAGTGTATAATAATGCCAAGATCAGTTTGTGGTTTTCTAATTTTCTTGTTATTGTTCGGTTAATATTAACAACACACTAGACAGCGGAAGGTCTACTGGGCTACAATTTCACTAGTCTGATACAAATCAGAGTTTTTGTCCTTCTGTTCTATTACAGTCACTTTAGACATGCTAAATGACTTACATTTAAACCTCACCAAGACGAGCATTTTCACTGAATTTTGGAATGTATTTTACGTGAAGGCCCATATCAGTGTTACCGCAGCTCTGTGAGAGCTTTCGGAGCACATACACGATTATAGCATGCTCACATAAGCCACCTCTCATTTCAGTCAGTCTCACAGGGCGTGGGATCCTACATAATGAAATAAAAAGTGATTGTTAACGAAATGGTCAAAATAATTTTGCGATCGATTTAATGAGCACCCCTGTCTGTTTTAAAGAATCATTATCAAGATCATTCAAATTATGATTTATTTGAAAATCTTTTTTTTTACCCAGCTCATTTGAGAGAGTCGGGGGTCTTAAAGTGAGCGATCCAGAAACAGATAAGTGTTTCATTGCAAATGGCTCTGCCAAACTTTCTAAACCTTTTCTATTTCTGTGTCTATGTTCAGTTGGAGCTGACCATGCAGGAGGCTGTGAAGTGTCTACACTCTCTGGAGGAGTTTTGCCCATCTAAAGAGGACTACAGTAAGCTTTGTCTACTCCTGACCCTACCCCGCCTCACCAATCACGCCGAGTTCAAGGACTGGAACCCCAGTACGGCACGCGTGCAGTGTTTCGAGGAGGCGTGCGTCATGGTGGCAGAGTTTATTCCGGCTGACCGAAAGCTGAGCGAGGCGGGGTTTCGTGCCAGCTCCAACCGTCTATTCCAGCTGCTCATTAAAGGCGTTCTTTACGAGTGCTGTGTGGAGTTCTGTCAGAGCAAAGCTACAGAAGAGGAGATCACTGAGAGTGAGGTTCTTCTGGGCATAGACATGTTGTGCGGGAATGGCTGTGATGATTTGGACCTCAGTTTGCTCTCTTGGATGCAGAATCTGTCTCCCAATGTCTTCTCCTGTGCGTTTGAGCAGAAGATGCTCAGTATTCATGTAGATCGTCTTGTTAAACCTGCTAAGGCTGCATATGGTGACCTTCTTACTCCACTGATCAGCAAGCTCTCCCCTTACCCCGCCTCCCCTCTGCGACGCCCACAGTCTGCAGACACATACATGTCTCGCTCACTGAATCCAGCATTGGATGGCCTTTCCTTTGGCCTCTCTGGGCAGGAGAAGAGAGGTGCAGGACCAGATGGGGGGAAAACCTCATCCATGTCGCACTCGTTTGCTAACTTTCAGCACCTGAACCGCAGTATGATGATGGAGAACTCAGGATGTCACAGCATCTTTGAGGAGTCACCTGAGAGGTAAACATCAACTGGTAAACCTGAATATCTGCATTGTTGGATCCCCAGATGGCTGGCTTACTCAAAAAGAACCCTTACAAAAAAGTACTGTTCAGGTACCATGGCACAGTGATGGTATCAAATGGTAATTTCATGGTACTTTAGGTTATACCACAGTATAAAATTACCATATTTGTATTCCATGCTATTTACATGATTCTCCAAGGCACTTAGAATACAGTTTTATTACCATGGTACATGCCCACAAAAACATGATATAACAATGGTACCATATTTAAAAAAACATGGTAATATCTTGGTACTTTTTTTTTCTCCCCAATTTGGAATACCCAATGCGCTCTAGGTCCTCATGCTGGCGTAGTAACTCGTCTCATTCCGGGTGGCTGAGGACAAATCTCAGTTGCCTCCGTGTCTGAGACTGTCAATCCACGCATTTTATCACGCGGCTCGTTGGGTGCATTACCGCTGAGACATAGCGCGTGTGGAGGCTCACGCTGTTCTCCGTGGCATCTATGCACAACTCACCACATGCCCCACCGAGATTGAACAACATTATAGTAACCACGAGGAGGTTACCCCAAGTGACTCTACCCTCCCTAGCAACTGAGCCAATTTGGTTGTTTAGGAGACCTGGCTAGAGTCACTCAGCACTCCCTGGATTCGAACTCACAACTCCAGGGGTGATAGTCAGCATCTTTACTCGCTGAGCTATCCAGGCCCCCTAGATGCATGAATTTAAAAGATGTCACTTTATGATGTAACTTAATACTAAACTAACTATGCTAATATGGCACCTACTGTTGTATTAAAATAATTAACAAGCACCCACATGTTATTGTTTGAAACACCCTATGAAAATATGCCATTGTGTAGGATGCTAACTTTATGGTTTGCACATTCAAGGTTCTCAGTAATTGTGATGGATATGTAGACACAGCAGAAAAAACTTTAAAGCAGAATCTGTTCAGAACAAAGCAATTACAAAATGTCAGGTGTGTGCCTATAACAGTAATGTGGACTCTCTGGTCTTGCAGCTCTAGAACTGAAACTCCATCTGATAAAATGATGAGCTCACCTGTTCCTCAAAACTCACGACCAGTCTCTGCACCAGGTCAGGATGCCACTGAACCTGGTTCTGCAGAAAAGAATGAGGTACTTCTTAACTTTATAAAGCCATCAATATGGTTTGAACTTTGAATAAAGCACTTGTTAAATATCTAGGAGTTAAATTCTTTATTCATTAAAATAAACTGCTTTAAACTGCATCCCAAATATTTTCTAGACTGAATTTGCCATTAAAAGCCACTGTATGATATAGTATAGATATGTTAAATAATTCTGCCCCATAGTTGGAGGGGCATCATGACCAACTATTTAGTTCTAAATTCTGACAGTTGATGCACATTCAATATGTCACAGAAATAGTAAAATTTTAGCTCAACATTCACTATGATTCCTTATTTAGTGGCAAGTGCTGATGTGTGCTTACAGCTGTTACCATGAACATGCATTCTAATTAGTCTGTCTGTGTATTGTTTTTTTGTAGACGCACTCTCAAATTTGGTCTAGGCTGAATGTTTGTATTTATTGCCAGCCACCTCCCTGTGTAGCTGCACAGGGCTTGGATTGGCTGTCGCCAAGCTTGAATTGCTAGTAATGTGCTTGTGGTCTGATTGTTCTAAGAAGACTTCTAGAATGTTAATCACTAGAGATAGTTTTTTGTTTAGAAGGGTTTAGAATGTTAACCACTAGAGGTTGTTTTTGTTTGAAGGGTTCTAGAATGTTTACCACTAGAGGCTGTTTTTGTTTGATGGATTCTAAAATGCTGACCACTAGAGGTTGTTTTTGTTTGAAGGGTTCTAGAATGTTTACACTAGAGGTTGTTTTTGTTTAAAGGATTCTAAAATGCTGACCACTAGAGGTTGTTTTTGTTTGAAGGGTTCAAGAATGTTTACCACTAGAGGTTGTTTTTGTTTAAAGGATTCTAAAATGCTGACCACTAGATGTTGTTTTTGTTTAAAGGGTTCTATAATGTTGACCACTAGATGTTGTTTTTGTTTGAAGGGTTCTAGAATGTTTACCACTAGAGGTTGTTTTTGTTTAAAGGATTAAAAAATGCTGACCACTAGTTGTTGTTTTTGTTTAAAGGGTTCTATATTGTTGACCACTAGATGTAGTTTTTTTTTTTTTTTGAAGGGTTCAAGAATGTTTACACTAGAGGTTGTTTTTGTTTGAAGGGTTCTAGGATGTTTACCACTAGATGTTGTTTTTGTTTAAAGGGTTCTAAAATGTTGACCACTAGAGGTTGTTTTTGTTTGAAGGATTCTAGAATGTTTACCACTAGAGGTTGTTTTTTGTTTGAAGGATTCTAAAATGCTGACCACTAGAAGTTGTTTTTGTTTAAAGGGTTCTAGAATATTGACCACTAAAGGTTGATTTTACTTAAGAGTTTTAGAATGTGACCTCCAGAGGTTGTTTTTGTTTAAAGGGTTCTAGAATGTTGACCATTTGAGGTTGTTTTTGTTTAAAGGGTTCCAAAATGTTGACCACTAGAGGTTGTTTTTGTTTGAAGGGTTCTAGAATGTTGACCACAAAAGGCTGTTTTTGTTTAATAGGGTTTAGAATGTTGACCACTAGAGGTTATTTTTGTTTAAAGGGAAGGGCTCTAAAATGTTGACCACCACTAGATGTTGTTTTTGTTTGAAGGGGTTTAGAATGTTGACCTCCTAGATGTTTTTGTTTAAATGGTTCTAGAATATTAAGCAATTGAAGTTCTTAGTTTAATCACAGTTCTCAAATATTTATCAGTATAATTCTAGTAATTGATGTCAGATTAGTGTTCTCAAATTGAGACTATGAAGGTATTTGTTTATGCTGAACACAACTTCTATTATTACATTGTGAATTTGGTTGTGTGTAGGGATGTCAAATGTACCAGTACTGCGGTACAAAGTGGATACTAAAAGATGTCATGACACCAGTGTTTCTTTAATTCTGGTAGTACAGAGTACAGACTAAATTTGATACCTGCTAGCTGTCTGAATGATATATTACTGCTTTTAAATGATCACACTCGAATTTGACATATTTGGGGAAAAATGTATGCACAAGTAATCAAATTAAAATCGTGATATGTCCCAGTGTGATTATTAAACGGCAAAAGGATGCAATTTAATTGAATAAATACACTGTCTGCATGTACTGCATGCTTCACAGTGAATGTGTGAAGCTGTTCTAGCGCTGAAAACACCACATCATGAGCATCACTTGCTCTGTTGTTGTTGCTGGAGTTGATGACAGAACAGAGCGCTCATTCACTGTAAAACATGTAGCACCTGCAGATTATATATTATTTATATAATTATATTGCAGCATTTTGCGCTTTAATAATCACACTAGGCCATATAACCAACTGTAAGATTCAGAAACCCTTGTTATTTAATGACACCTGTAGCCGTTAAGTCCACTGCAGCCAGCTACCTGTTGCTTGTGCTCGTGCACACACTCCATAGGGACGCGAGTGAGCATCGACCAAAAAACAATGACGTAACGTACAAAGAGGTTGAACGTGATTCACTGGGATCATGCTGGCAGATGAGGTAGCATAATTACTACACACATGATGGTTTTATTACAAACTTTGAGACTAAACTAAAACTACTTATCAGCTAACATAGCACACTGATACACACATACAGCTACGTACTACCGAACTATACCAGACAGTTTACTGTTGCACTGTTGTGTTGCACTATTGTATGTTTTGTATGTAATTTGTTTTACTACGAATTATGAAGAAACCAACATATTTGCATAAATTGATCCTGTATACCTGACTCTTATTATAAAGAGAAGATCTTTTAAATTATTTAAAAAATTACGAAGTAAGGTAGCTTGCAATTTGTCAGCGTTAGCAGGCAAGATCAAATTTGTAAAAATTATACAGATCAATCCTTATGGCACTATATTTCACATGCTTTGCAGTTATATAAGCTTGGCTGTCCAATAAGAAGAATGCCAATTCAGGGTCGGTTTTGATCCCCAAAACGAACAAAGGTCCCTCAAGGAATCAAATCCCCTGCCGATGTTCACTCTGTTTTCACTCGACCACGATCATGTTCCCGCTTAGCTAGACTGGATTCAGTAGAAACATTTTTTTTTCTTGCTTATGTGTAGGAGTTGGTGTTGTGCTGGTAGCCGGCCGTTTGCTTGATTCCATCTCTTAGATAATGTTACCTAGTGTTGCAATTTGTTGGTTGTCGCTGTTGAATAGCGGAAGAAATGAGGCAAGGCTCTCATCCTTTGGATTTTCCCAGCAAAAGCGACTCAATTCCTTCGCATGAAAATCAGTCTACAGGCTTTAATAGGCAACCTAGGTAGTCCGGGATGGGCAATTTTTTGAAGTTGCGTTACAAGCCGTTCACACATTTGCAAAAAATGGTGAATATTACATGAAAATTGTTACATATTGCACCTTTTAACATCAAAATAAAAGCTTGATTTAACTTGCAACAGAAATAAATTACTACTGTATAGTAAAATGTAATATTACTGTTATAGGAAACTATTATTTTTGTTGCAGTTATTATTATTATAAATGTTAATAATAACAATAATAATACAAATATTTAAGCAATATCTTTATAGAAGCACTTCTTTTGATAAAAAATATTAATTTTTCATTTGATTAGACACCATTTTTGACTTCAAAACATGAATGGAATTTTTACTTAATTAAGAAACACTTGAAGGAAGCCTGCAATTGTTATAATGTATTATTTACATTGATATTTAACTCTAAAAGACTAAAAGTGTGTTTAATAGCATATTGCCCATTTTGGTATTAAAATTGGTATCGGGAATCGTGAAATTGTACTAATATCGATGACGAATACTGAAATGTTGGTATCATGACAACCCTAGTTGTCTGTATTCAGGACGACTAACAAGGACCAGCCAATCAGCTTCACACTTTCACACTGCTCTGTTTGCCATGTCACACACACACAAACACTCTAGCTAAAACAACCCTTATTAGGCCACTTGCCATCAGGAAACCCACCCAACTTTCTTTCTTTTTACAATTGCTTTCTCTCACACACACACACACACACACACACACACACACACACACACACACTCATGTGTGCACGCACACACACTAATGCACAGATACACACTGGATAATGTGAGTTATGAGTTATGACAAAAGAACTTGCTGTGCATCATCCCATATCTTGTTTTACAAGAAATTCCTGAGGTCAATCCAAGATTTGTTCTCCATGACTGTTGGATGAGTTAATCTTATATGCTCAAATATATAGCTCATGGAAATTATTCAGAAAATAATTGTTACAAAATAAAACATGAATAAGCTCAAAACATCACATCAGAATCTATGGGTAAAATAAGTTATTTTGAAGGGGTCTTTGATTGCAGTATTTCTTAAAAAGCTATTAATTCCAGACGACTGGTTTGATGTTTTAAAACAAATCTGTAGTTTGTTGTGAGTGGTCCAGAGTCTGTATGAGTTGATATCCGAGCTTGCATAAGACTAGATTACTGTAGCTTTAAGTTCCTCATATGTGTGAGTGTGAGTCAGAGGCAGTGAACTCTGTGAGGACGCGCACTCAGTTTCTGTACTTGCAATTCCCTGGCTGGGTTTTTAATCCATGATTATCAGTATAGAGCTGTGATGTGTGAAATCCATCCACCAAGGTGACGCAATCAGTACGTTGCTCTGTTTGTTTGAGCATACCATATAGACCAAAACAGCAACATTGCCTCAACCAATGGTGTGATTTTTGGGGCAGGACCATCTGTTTGCCTTCCACCTGTGTTCCGGAAACCTGTTTGAAAAACATCATTCATTTTACAACTCTTTTTGGTTTCGCTTGTGGTCAAGAAATGACACTTTTATTCATGTTTCATGTTCACTCATGTTCATCTTTTTTCTGCAATGCTATATAGTGGTGTAAACATCTTTGTCCCCTATGTTTCTCTCTTTTTGTTTGTCTGTATAGCTACGTGAGTCTACTGAGCAGTTTCAGGAATTCTACCGCCAGCGTTTGCGTGTGCAGCAGCACCTTGAACAGAAGCAGCAGCAGCGGGAACTCTACCAGCAGATGCTGCAAGAGGGCGGAGTCCAGCAGCAAGAAGCACCACCCACCACCAAGCACAATCTCACAGAGGCCTTCCTTTCCAGGTCAGTCAAGTGCCACATCACCTCCAACATCACAACTCAAGGTCAGAAGTCAGTGTTTGATTGAACTAGTGGTAACCAGACCTGCACTGACGTACTGTAATGCATCTTCGGTTTATTTAAAGACACAGAGAAAAGTTGGAATCTGATCCTGCTAAAATCAAGGAGGGATGAACAGAAAAAGGAAGGTAGGTTGAATAGCAAATGAAAGGCTAATGAGTTGAAATGAGAATGACCTCAGTGTTGTACAGATGGTGAAGCGAGGCTCCAGGGAACCGGAAGTGTGGAGAAATCCCTAAGGAGAACACACACAAGCTCTGAGACTTGTTTTACATATGTGTGCTGGCAACACATTTGCATAGTGAGTGTTTTAGTACCAGGTCAATCCATTGCTTGAAATTACTGGATCCAGGACATTTTTTTTTATGAGTGAGCCTCAGCCCCAACTCCTCCAGCCTGACTAGTAGGCTGTTGACCTGTTTCAATGATGTCACATTTCCCCCTCAGCCGCCATATATGTGACCATCAGCAGGTGGAAACAATGATGGTGAATGGAAAAACACCCATTACAAGATACAAAGAAAAACCTCAAAATATTTTTTTATCCATGTCATGTCCTTGGAAATGTGTATACAGGTCTGAGGTCAGCACAAATATTGCCAAATTTGACTTTCGCAGACATTTAAATATATTTTATCCACGATTTACCTCCGTATGGCAGCGAGTCTGTTGTGTGACCAGCGAGTGCACATGCCTCCCGGGACATCACCATAAACATCTCACATTCAGAAGTTATAAATATTTTTGTTGTTTTCTGCTCTGATTTGGTCAAAATATTACAAAACATCTGTGATGATCTCATCTGTATGTATTTAAGCGCAGCTTGACTCATTGTTCGGTTTATTTTTTTGCATATCGCGGTGCCGTTTTGTGGTCCGTTCTGCATAAAGCGGCAGTTCATTTTAGTGCGTCGCGGCCCATTCAGCCCATTTCACAGCCAACCCACCGGCTCGGTTCTTCCAATTGCCAGTACGCCCCTGATCAGCACTAAAGTGCATCGGCCCACCGGGAAAATGCCCGTTATGCCAGATTACCAGTCCAGTTTGTCCACTGCGTCTTCAGTGGCTCTGATGCCGGGAGTACATGAAGACACTTTTCACTTTTACAGCCAACAACAGAACACTTATTATGCTTACGAAGCTGAGACATTATTCTTCTCACTGTATCTGCTCCAGCACCGAATATAATGGCTGACTGTGTGTAGATCACTCAGGGGAGGAGGGTGTAGTCCGTCATCAGTCGTGGTGCGAGGCCTGAAGCGAAAACCATTCATTTTGACACTTTTTGATTAATAGAAATATAAGAAAGAGGAGTGGGTGGACTATTAACATTGTAGGGTGGTTGTGTACAAATACCATGTAAAAGTGAATTTTGCATAATAGGTCCCCTTTAACTTTGGCAAAATGAAGCCGTCACTTAAAAGATAAAACTTTATTGAAAGAATAAGAATTTTGGCACTGGTCATGTATCATTTATTAATAGAATAAAAGATTTTGCCGACTTTTTCAACATCCCAAAAATAAGTGATGTCACATGAAACAGGCCAATACCATGACCCCTCCTAAACTGCTGAGCTTCTTTTGACTAATATGGCATATGAATGTTTATTAACAAATATACAGTATGCATATTATTTTTTTTGGTGGGCACGAATCCTGACAGTGTCAATGGTAAATGTTTTTGAAGGGTATTCTGAAAGGCTGTATTATTTATATATTTATCATTATTTATAAATTGTTTGAGCTATCATTTAAATTGCGGTCTGTTTTCCCCGTTTGTAAAAAGTTACATATTTTGAATGGGACAGCAGAGGAATCAGACAGCTTAGTTCTAACTATAGAGCCGTTCTCTTCCTCAGCTTTGACTGTTCTATGGTTCTATTGCTGTGGCAATGTTAAAATTTCAAAACAGAATCAAAACAAAGGAAGCTTTTGGAACTGTGCCATGCAGTTCCACTGATGATGTCATCATTAAGGCTAGAGCCATAAATAATGCATTGTGTGGGAGGGGAGAGTAGAAGAAACATTCATTGTTCTTTTTAGAGGAGCCAGACAAGAGAAGCCTTATTGGTCATGAGTTATTACAGAAATTTAGGATATTAATTTGAAGATATCAGTGTTAGGAAAAGTTTTGACGTTTATTATGATGCTACAAATGATTGTTGATTCTTCATTCACACTGGCCTTGTGCAACTTGCTTTATTTTGACTAACCCTTGATTAAAAGGAAATGACCAGTTGTGGTAATCTTTGTGATGGGTGGTGTTTTATTAATATAGAATGAGGGAGGCAGAAATTAAGGGGGACGGGGGTTGGGGGTGAATAGCAAATAAAATGCTAATGAGATGAACCTCACTCTTCTACAGATGGTGCAACCAGCAGCCTTAGAACTTGAAGTGGGTGGAGAAATCCCTGAGGAAATCAAACATACATATTTTAGCTATATGAACTTTAGTGTGTGAGTGTGTGAGTGTGTGAGTGTGTGAGCGAGTGAGTGAGCGAGTGAGCGAGTGAGCGAGAGTGAGTGAGTGAGTGAGAGAGAAGAACAGGTTAAAGGGATAGTTCACCCAAAAAAAATGTTTTCATTTACTCACCCTTTGTGCCAGGTCTATTCAACTTTATAGACAAGTGGGCCAGATGAAAAAAAAAAACCATTTGGGGCATGTGGGCCAAGCAATAACATTTTGTTAACAAAAAGCTTCTATCAGATATTATGTTATAATAGGTCTATAATTTATGTTCACTATATCAATAAAATTCCAACAGGGGAAAAATGCTAAATTAAAAAATGCTATAAAAAAAAATTTATAGACAAAAACACACACAGGTGTCAGACAGCTGTCCGTAAATCTCTCTCTCTCTCTCTCACGCTGCCATCCTCGGTCGACCTTTATCCCTCTGAGAAAGTAAATCAGATTGATACTAAAAATTGTGTTGAACAATAACTCTAATGTTATAAATTAAATATAAAGGCAGCATAAATCCATATGAATCCATTAGTTAAATCCATATCTTCAGAAGTGATATAATAGGTGTGGGTAAGAAACAGATCAATATTTAAGTCCTTTTTTACTATATAGTGGGCAGGGAGGAGAATTTATAGTAATAAAGGACTATAAATTCTCCTCCCTGTGACAATATGCACAGAGAAAGCAAATGGCCAAACACAAAAGAAGAAGTAAAAGTGAAAGTGGAGATTTATAGTAAAAAAGGACTTTAATGTTGATCTCTTTCTCACACACACCTATCACATCACTTCTGAAGATATGGATTTAACCATCAGAGTCATATGGAATACTTTTATGCTGCCCTTAAACACTTTTTGAACCTTCAAATTTCTGGCCACCATTAACTTGCATTTTATGGACCTACAGAGCTGAAATACTTTTTTTTTGGAACATATGGTCTGCATTGCAGTTTATTGGCCCAGAGCTTCCCACTTAGAAAGGAAGGGTCCATGTGAGTGACATGTTACATGACCAAAATACTGATGTTTAAGTGAAAAATTGGAAAAGTCTTGTGCTAAGTGGAATATACAATGAAGAGCAATTATTTACTCTATGTTTGTAAACCTTTAAAGACAGACCTACCATAAGATCCGAGTTTGTTAAATGATGGTATATATTTCTGCTGAAGCCATCACTCCAGGTTATTTCAACTTACATTTTTAAACAATCAATTTTAATAGCAGAAGTCCTGATGAAGAGTCGTGGCAAACAAACTTCAGCAAAAGAGCGACCATCCTCTTCCATGATGCACTGTATAATTTTGATCAATTCATTAACAATGCTTCTTGGGATTGTAGTTCATTCCTTCATTAAAGACTGTAAGTATACAGTCTTTCACCTTTTGTCTTTTCGTCTGATTTACAAACAGTTTTTGGCTTCAAATTGAAGCTTGTAATTGTGTGTTTCACCAGAGCTGGTTGGTTTGGTTCATGGTTTAGAATTCTTTAATGAAGTACTTTATGAAATTCCTTTGGATAAATTGCATGGGGAAAATACTTGCAGAACCAAGATGCCTGAAAAGGTGAGGGGGCACTGAGGTGCTAAGTTAGCCAGCTAGAATTGGAGCTAACGATTTTGGGAAAGCTCTTGCCATTTTTATGTGCAGTATGCATCAGATGGTCAGAGCACAATCCGTGGACTTGAGACCAGCTTGAAGTTTTTGTGTGTGTGCAGGTCTATTCAAAGACTGGAGGAGCTCAATGTGGGGATGGATGATTTGGGAGAAGAGGTGCAGGCTCTCTCTCAGCAGTGTAATGGAGGTGGTAATAACATCAATGTGTCAAGAGATCCTTCACCTATGCCACAGACACAGGAGGGAGGCAGAGGATCCAGTGATGTGGTCAACAGCACTCCTCAGATGTCTGCAGTGAAAGAAGCCCTCCCTCCACCCAGCCAGTCCCCTGTGCTGCTCCAGAGGTGAGAGCTGGATTTAATTCTGCTCGGTAATAAATTGTTCTAGTGATTATTTACGGGATTGATCCACATGTGTTTGATGTGTGGGCGGTCTTAAGGAGGGTTTTTTCCTCTTGCAGCACTCAGAAAGACAAGACTGAAGAGAATGACGACAGTTTGAACTCCACTAAAGGCCCAGAGGTACAGTGCCCTCTACAGCTCAGCCGAAGTGTGTGATTTCTGTGGCACTAGTGTCACCAAAGATAATTGGAAAAAGAAACATTGTTTTTAAACAGCTGTTTCTAACACTATCATGGTCTGTCGTGGATAAAACAAACAGATAGTCTCACCCCAAACTCACTCCATTGGTTTAGTCAATGTTGTTGTGTCGGCTGGACAGGTCGCTCAAAATAATTGGGAATTTTAGAGGAAATCAAGTTACAAATGGCTTACTTATAGGGGTCTCTGCATAAAAAACTGGGAGAGAAAAACTATTTTAACATGGAAAAAGTTACACACTTCAGCTCAGTAATTATTTCCTCATTAAAAAAGTTTAATTCCTAAAAGACATTAATTGTAATTTTGCAATATATGCAGAAAATCATGACCACTCACATTAAAGTGAAGACTCCAGTCATATCAGTAACCTTATAAAAGCTTATGGGGGCTGCCATGTTAGAATCACATGACCTGGCGAATACTACTCGCGTAATCTCAGTAATCATCCTTTTATTTGACACTTTTACTCATTGGTTAAAGTAATCATGGCTGACTGTGAATACAGAATTTCTGCAATGGCATCTGAAAATGAAAACTATTGATTTAAAATTATGCTGCATCCAAGCCGCTAAGTGTCAGTGCAAGTCCAAGATGAGACAAAGACAAAAGTTACTGAGTGCACCTTTAACATACACTAATAACACACATACATCTGTGTGACTTACTGCTTTTTAAATGGAGTATATGACTTGTGTGGGATTTAATGCTCCTATGAATGAGAGTGAATTGTCATTTATTGTTCAAAGCCGAATCTCTCTTTCTCCATGTGTTCTTTATATTTGTTCTTTCATTTCTTCCATCTCTCTCTCTCTCTCTCTGCCTTTCTCTGTAGGCTTTAGTGTGGGTTTAATCAGTGTTTTTAACCTCTTAGCTCAAACACTCCAGACAGATGCTATTTGTTGAACAGGATTATTTGGGATTAAATAGCCGTTAATACATGGCTGGTGTTATCTGTAAATGAACCTTCTCACATGCATACTTTGTTTATTTGTTTGTGTCTCAGATAGAGAAGTCTAAAGCTAAGTTTGTGATGGTGAACACACTGGAGGATACACAGGCTGTGCGCGCCGTGGCCTTCCATCCCACAGGGTCACTATACGTGGTCGGCTCCAACTCTAAGACACTCCGTGTGTGTGCTTACCCTGATACACTGGACATGAGGTCAGCTGCCCTCACACTGCATTAAAACAGACATTGGCCTTTTACTTAATCCAAAGTGTTGTATATGAAAAATTGAAAAATGTTACTATCTGCCCTAAGAACACTTTTGAGTTTGTAAAACTCCCATGTCCATTTAAAACCTGCTTGAATTACTGGACTCAGACACGTTACAGATAATGTGGCACAAGCAAGTGCATTAATTCATCATTCCAAACTATCATGCTAATAATAAGGTAAAAAGCAGATGTCATTGTCACAGAATGGGGTGTTTTAAAGAAGGACCCAAGCACAGATGGCATCAATGAGCTTTTATTTAAAATGGAAAACAAACATAACACAAATTCTCTCGAGGGACGGAGCGCCCCACCGCGTTTTTGGTGTACGGTAGGGGTCTCCCCCACCCCTGGCAGCAGTAACCACTCCAGAGGGTTGGTTGGGAGCCCCTCCTCCCCTCGTGGTCGGTGGCCGTTCCTCTGCTTCCAGGTGGCCAGGCTCCTCAGGCCAATTACTCTGATTAGGAGCCGGGTGTACGGAATCACGACCCGGCCCCGCCCTCCGCCCTGCCACAAATTACATAAGAGCAATGCACTTGTGCCAATAAACAACAAGACAAGAGAATGCATGACAGCACCAAAAGGACAAGCCATGGACTCTCATATACAGTAGACTAGACAAGACACTAAGCAAGAGTGTCAGAGCTCAGCCACAACAACAACAAAACACAATCAACATAAGTGGCTGAACTCTTGACAGTTATGCCATCTGCTATTCCTTTTTTATTTATTAACACTTACAAAAAGTGCCATGATATTACCATGGTTTGCAGACATGGTACCATCGTAATACCATGTTTTTGGACATTAAACATGTTAATGCTTTGCTTTGATGTAACCATTTGTTACATACCATACCATAGTACCACCAAAGTAGTTTTTCTTTAGGGAAGTTAAAGTGAGCATTTAAGTAAACAAAGAATCAAAACTGACTTTCGTAATACACATTCCTGCACAATTGTATTATTTTTCTCACTGAATATCAAATATAACTCAAATACCATTTTAGAGTATGTTGACGTTAACCTTAACACAAAAAGATGAAAGGGAAAAAGTCCTTTAAATTATAGATGAATAATATGATGTCTTTGTGTAGTAGATGTGATGGGAGAGTGATATGTGTGTTATGGTTTTGTTGTTTCTCAGTGGTTCTGGTGCAAGTAAGCCTCCCGTAATCCGCTTCAAGAGGAACAAGCATCACAAAGGCTCCATATATTGTGTGGCCTGGAGTCACTGTGGTCAGTTATTGGCCACTGGCTCTAATGACAAATTTGTCAAAGTGCTGCCCTTCAACCCAGAAACCTGCAATGCTACAGGTGAGAGAGATTGTAAGCAAGAAGAGAATATGAATGTCAATAGAAATGAATTGGTGCATTTATTGGAGTATGTTCATGTCCTCTCTTAGTTATGCATTTACCATAAGCTTTTATCCAAAGCTTGTATATTTTAACAGTAAGTGTGTTCCCTAGGCTGTGAACCCATGACCTTGTTAGTGTCTAGCAGTTACGCTAAAGGAACCTCTTACTCTGTTTCAGGTCCTGATCTGGAGTTTAGTATGCATGATGGGACCATCAGAGATTTGGCATTTATGGAGGGTCCTGAGAGTGGAGGAGCCATTTTAATCAGTGCAGGAGCTGGAGATTGTAACATCTACACAACTGACTGCCAGCGAGGACAGGGCCTGCATGCGCTGAGTGGACACACAGGTACACACACACACACACACACACACACACACACACACACACACACAAACAAACAAAAATTTTAAGTTCACCTCAAAATTTACATTTAGTCTTGCAAAATGACAAAATATATACTCACTTTGTTTTCTGCTTTTTTATACAACGATATACACACACAAACATACAGATTTACAAGGACAGAAAAGTACCATAAATTTGTTCATGATTCATGCACTGTTGGATTTAAGTATTTAAGGAGAGGAGACAGAGAGAAAGAGAGAGACGCACAAAGCCGAGTGTGTGTTTGTGTGTGTGTGTGTCAGTAGGCTGAAAAGCAAGACTGTATGTGTAAAGCTGAAAAGCATGATTAATAAAGACTTAGGTGGATTGTTAACCTGTACCCGCCTTGTCCTCAACTGATCAAGAAATCTATCATAACTGTATTTTAAGGAGCCCCTTAGAGGACAAGGCAGGATTTTTTTTCTGAAATAGTTTTGTGTGCCCTCACGATAAGTTTTGCTTGCCCTCACAATAGTTTGCATTCCCTAGCAATACATTTACCATGGTTTTACTACAGTAACCATATTTTAACCATGATAGTGAAACCATAGAAATAATACAGGAAAATGAAATTAAAGTCATAATTTTTTGGTTATTATATTTTATGATACAAATACCATAGTTTAAGTATGGTTTTACTAAAGTAATATTTGTAGTATTTGTTTAAGTTAAGTAACCATGTTTCTTGGCAGAAACCAGGGTTTTAAAACAGTATACTGGTATCCATATAGTAATCATGGTGTAACTATAGATTAACTATGGTAATTATTGTGTTTACAATGGTTTTACTTCAAATACCTTGGTATTTATATTTAAAAAAAATATAACCACAAAATTATGATTTTTATTACCATAGTTTTAAATTCCCTGTAATATTACTATGGTTTTACACTGAAATTAAGGTTAAAATATATTTACTATAGTAAAACCATGGCAAATTTACTGTGAGGTAACTCAAAACTTATTGCGAAGTAATGCAAAACTTATCACAAGGGAACGCAAACTATTGCAAGAGAAGGCGTATTCGAGGACAAGCTTATTCGAGGGCATAAAACTTATTGAAGAGCGAACTATTGCGAAGGCATAAAGCTTATTGAGAGCATAAAACTTATTGAAGGAACGAACAATTGCAAGGAACGCAAAACTTATTGCAAAGGACGAAACTTATTGCAAAGGCATAAAACTTATTGCAAAGGAGCGAAACGTATTGCTAAGCAAAAACTTATTGCAAAGGCAAAACTTATGAGGAGCGTAAGCTGTTGGGAATACAAATTGATTGTGAGGATGCAAATACTTATTTTGAAGATGCAAAGTATGAGGCATAAACATTGCAAGCAACGTAATACTTATTGGGAGGAGCATAAATGTATTGCAACGGCATAAACTTATTGCAAGGGCATAAAACTTATTGGGAGGAATGCAAAACTTATTGGGAGGGCATAAACATTGCAAGCAGCAATACTTATTGGGAGGAATACAAAATGTATTGCAAGCGGACGTAAACTTATTGCAAGGGAACGTAAAACTTATTGGGAGGGAATGCAAAACTTATTGCAAGGGAACGCAAACTTATTGCAAGGGAACGCAAAACTTATTGGGAGGGAACGCAAACATTGCAAGGCAACGCAATACTTATTGGGAGGGAATGCAAAATGTATTGCAAGCGGACGCAAACTTATTGCAAGGGAACGCAAAACTTATTGGGAGGGAATGCAAAACTTATTGCGAGGGAAAGCAAAACGTATTGGGAGGGAATGCAAAACTTATTTCGAGGGAACGCAAAACGTATTGGGAGGAATGCAAAACTTATTGCGAGGACAAAACTATTTCAGAAAAGGAATTCTCACCTAAGGGGCTCCGATGTATTCCAACACACACATGGTCATAAATAGTTTTTTTTGTGTGTGTGTGACTTTTATCCAGGTCATATCCTGTCTCTGTACACATGGGGGGGTTGGATGATAGCGTCTGGCTCTCAGGACAAGACTGTGCGTTTCTGGGACCTGCGGGTGCCCAGCTGTGTGAGAGTGGTGGGGACGGCCTTCCAAGGCTCAGGTGGGCTGCACATCCTTCACTGCCATCATATTATTCTTTAAGCACTTTCCGCCTGAAAAATCCAGCCATAAACCACTTCTGATTTTACATGGTTTCTTACTGGTCCAAGCTGATTGTTAGGTGGATTACACTGGATTAGATTCTTGATCAACTGGTCTCGATTAGCCGGTGGTGCAGAGACTGACATGGTAGACCCTTTTTGTCAAATGGACCAGCAACAAACCAGCCAACATGTTCCAAAAAAAAAAAAAAGTGCAGGGAAACTTTAAATATGAGTTGGATCACTAAGAACATTGTGTGGCCATCACATACTAATGTGCAAACTTAAGTTATATCATTTGACATGTGTTAAGTGCCAAATTGCCAAACAGTTGTTTTTATTCCAAACATGTGCTAATTGGTTAATGCGCATTCCTTTTTTTATATATTAATATTTCAATGTTCACTTGCTGCTCAACACCTAATGTTTCACAATATTTTCTCCTTTCTGCCCCATTCAGAAAGTTAGAATTTTTCTTTAGGTTTCAGCATTAATTCAACATGCAACATATATGTTCTCACTACATTTACCGTCAGTGTAATTAGTTTTGGTCAGCGGTGCTGTAAAATTGTAAAGTAAGTCTCTGTGAATATTTGCTCATGTTGTGTATATTGTGTGTGTGTGTGTGTGTGTGTGTGTGTGTGTGTGTGTGTGTGTGTGTGTGTGTGTGTGTGTGTGTGTGATGCCACAGGCAGCCCCGTTGCATCAGTGGCAGTGGACCCAAGCGGGCGTCTGTTGGCAGCAGGGCAGGAGGACAGCTCCTGTATGCTGTATGACATCAGAGGTGGACGCATGGTTCAGACGTACCAACCGCACTCCAGTGATGTCCGATCTGTGCGTTTCTCTCCCGGAGCCCATTACCTGCTCACAGGATCTTACGACAACAAGGTCATCATCACTGACCTGCAAGGTGATTTCTCAGCTCCCCATTAAGTGAATCACAATCTGGCCTCTGACTTCCTTAATGAAAGCTTGAACACCCACAAAGAACATCAATACAAAAAGTTGTGGGGTACATACACAGTGGTCCCCAAAACGGATTATGACACTGAAGCCACACTAAAAATATATATAAATGGGTTTGTATTAGATACCAAAATAATCTAAACAAGAGATACTTATTTTAAACTGATAAAAATTACATACATTTTTATTAAAGCAGAATATTTTGCATTACAGGAGCTGAAACCTCCGCATATTATGGTGCAAAAAATAACAAAATTTGTTTCATTATTAAAAAAATTCAAGGCAAGTCAGTTGAGTAGTATAAAAGTCAAGCTCCTATCTACTTGAATGGGGAAAACGGTTGGTGAAGATTTCAATCAAATCAGCAGTAAAATTTGAAAACATTAGTATCATAAATTGTGCTGCTTTAGCTCAGATAAAAAAACACAATTTGAGTTAACTACTCGTGTAACTTTTCTACACTCACCATATTGGGTGTTCAAATTTCTCCCAATTCATTTTAATTAGAGCTGTCAAAATTAATGTGTGATGCATGTGATTTAATTAAAAAGGTTTAATGCATACATTTTTCTTAATCGCGATTAGCGCATTTACAATTAATACACAATTAGCATAAATCAGCATAAACACTGGTTGGAAGGGTGGAACCTTTGCAGTGTGCAGTGATGGGGAAAGGAGCTCTAATCTATATTTGTTGTGTAAAACAAGACTAGATGGAACGTGACAAAAATCAAGTATTTTTCAGCCTAAATAAGTCACATTTTATTTACGATAGACGCACGCCAAGTCTTAACTTTCACCAAAATGCAGAATGAGACATTTTTGTCTGCCCGCGCTTTTCATGTAGATTTCAAAGCGCCGCTTGACGCTGGCGCCCTGACGCAAATAGGGAATGTGGCTTTACGATTGCTGAAGCAAAGAGAATAGCCACAGTCTGCTGGCTAATTAATTTTGTGGAGTATACAGCCTATGGGGTGACTAGTTCTTTCAATTAGGCAAACTCCCACTTAGACTTTGGGAAACGTTTAATGTTACTTGAATTGGTGCTATTTTAGAGCATTTCTATCTTTATACTGTGGAAGGCTTTGTTTGGAAAATGTTAAGAAAGCATTATATTGTTACATGTTTGACAGGAAAATAAGTATTTCAGCACTTTCAAAATCTGTGATTAATCACGATTAACTACGAAACATTTGGCAATTAACTACGATTAAAAGAAAATATATATATCAGTTGATAGCACTAATTTTAATTCAAATGCTCTGTTTTGGGCTAAATAGTCTATGTGCTATGTACTTTTCTTTAATGATTAAAGTGTCTTTACAAAGGAAGAAAAGTGACAGAGTTTGAACCTAATACTGTACGATAGAATATGGAAGCACTTAAGGGCATGCTTGTTAAAAAATGTGTCTCTTCATGAGTCTACTTCATGAGTTAGCATCAACTGTCAAAGAGTACTTTATATATATATATATATATATATATATATATATATATATATATATATATATATATATATATATATTTAAATAATGCATAATTTTCCTATTTTTTCCCACATACTTTTAAGTGTGCCAGAAGCAATGCATAGAAAGCAAATTGTAGGCTATTGCCATATGAATATATATTTTGACATCGTTAAATCTACATTTACATTTATGCATTTGGCAGACGCTTTTATCCAAAGCGACTTACAGTGCACTTATTACAGGGACAATCCTCCCGGAGCAACTTGGATTAAGTGTCTTGCTCAAGGACACAATGGTGGTGGCTGTGGGGATCGAATCAGCGACCTTCTGATTACCAGTTATGTGCTTTAGTCCACTATGCCACCACCACTCCAAATCTAATTTGTGTAATATTATTGATGTTCAGATACTTTCTCCTATCTCACCTTAATATGCAGGGCTAGTTGTAAACCATTCGTTGGTAGATGTCTCCAAAATGCATAATCGCTGGCTCTTTCAGTAATGCCCCATTTGTTTGTTTTTGTTTGTGTGATCCAGGACTGAGATCGGGACTATTTGTTAGTTAAATCTAAGGCAGACGAAGAGTGTATTCAGAAAGCTGCTTGAAAACAATGTTTTTTTTTTTTATAATTCCATTAGGTGGCGATAGAAATGAAACACTTCAGCTTTAAGCTTGGTAAATATTTATGTGTTTGCATTGCAGGGGACCTGACTAAGCAGCTGCCATTGACAGTAGTGGGAGAGCATGCTGATAAGGTGATCCAGTGCAGGTGGCACACACACGACCTCTCCTTTCTGTCCTCCTCCGCTGACCGCACTGTCACACTCTGGACCCAGGCCACGTAGAACAAGCACCGACTCTAGAGGGAGACAACACGCTCACATACACTGCAAGAAGTCTGAAGGAATGGAAATGTGAAAGTGTACATATGTTTTTGGCACTGTGTAAACATAGGTTTGTGAGTATGGATTTATTTTGTGTTCTGTTTCACAATGTATGGATGAGATCTTCAATGTAAACCCTATTAATGTACATATTATCGGATCTGATTGCCAGTGCCACTTGTGTGAGTCTGTGTGTGTACATGTGTCTATGTCTGATATTTATAATGGCGCTGATCCATAATGGGATCTGATTCTATAGTGTCCTTTGCTATTCATGTACTTCCATTAACCTCTAACGCTTGGTTAAACACAGACGCAGTGGTTTCATGTGCTACTGTGGCCTTCTTTGGATTTTAAAATGCCTCTTTGTCCACCCTGCATTCATATCCACATCAAAGCGCATCCATACCTTGCTGATTAAATACAGCCTCTGGAAATAAATGGTAATGTTTAGTGTCCTACATTATTTATTATTTAAGTTATTAATTTCTAATGCATAACATGCCCGCTCAATGCAAACATTATGAATGGAGCGCGTTTGAGTGGTAGGTGTCCAAAGTTTGTGCTTGGCTGAAATATGACAATTATACAAACTCCTGCAAATACTGTATCAAACTTCAGCTGCTTGCTGTGCAAATATCAAAAGCAAAGCCCATGTAAACTGCCTTTGTAAATGCTGTCAATTAAGTCTGTTATTTTAAGTGGTTTATGTTTGAATCTCACTGTTTTTGCTTAAAAGGGTTAGCAGCCTTTGTGAGTGCCTCTTAAATTGATGGCATGGATCAAAGTATTTTAATATGTATGTGTAACGGGGATCACAAGCTGGGCAAGGAGGAGGCGGGAACCGGCTGAACAGTCAACATAACTTTAATGACATAAGCGTGCGCATGTGTGTCTCTCTCTCACAAACTGGCGCCTCCAGCTTGTCTTTAGCCGACTAGTACAATTTGAAGCCGAGCGTGCATCCTCACGGACAGGCCGCTTCCTCTTCCTCATTACAGTATCCTATAAAGACTTCAGTCTATATGTAACCGGCCCTGATCGTCCCGCTCCAAAAGGGACTCGAACCGGCATCTCCGTCGTGGGAGGCGGGTGCGCTAACAAGGAGGCTAAAGGCTACAGCCTCTAGAGTCAGTCGCTAGTGCACCTCTTGAGGTCAGGAGAGTGAGGTTTACACACTGCACAGCTATCTACCAGCTGGCTCCCGTCACACTCACCCCCCTAAACCTCACTCCCATCCGGGTCACGGCACCATTGTAACCGGTCCTGATTGCCCCGTTCCGAACGGGACTCGAACCGGCGTGGGAGGCGGGTGCGCTTACAAGGAGGCTACAGCCTCTAGCGTCAGTCGCTAGTGCACCTCTTGAGGTCCCGTTACATATACATAGTGCTGAAAACAAATTAAATTAAATGTTTTTGGGCATTTATGCAAATTCAGTTAAACATACACAAATTATTGTGTGAAATATTTGGCATTTGACACTATGATCTTGCACTTTTTGTTTCTTATATTCCTTTCTTATTTTGAATTGCACTTTGTTTTTGGTTGTCTGTGTTGTATATTTTGTAATGATGTAGATTTTATTATTTAATCCTAATTAGTTTTACTGTTACAAATAGGTTTTAAATCAAAGCCAAACAAAAACAAAATGTTGTTGTCATATTCTAAATAGTTATGGTGACAAAACAGCTCTCACTAAAGTCAAATACAGTTGTGAAATGTTGTTTCTGTATCCTTTATTAAATCATACTTAAGGGACTATCACAGTAAAGGCTCATGGGAAATGTCTGCTGCTGTTTTGTGAAATAAAAACTCCAAGTCCTTCTCTACCACAGCTCTGTTCATCTGTGCATACATTTGAGCACTGGTTGATTAAAGTCTTTTAGTTCCTTCACCCTTGATTAATTGGGTGAAAATCTTAATATACTGCTTGTTAGCCTGAAATATTTGATGTGCAGTAAAATTGTCATGCTTTTCATAATTTCCACAGTAATGCATGATACTCTGGTGGCCAAATTTGAGAAACATGGTCACAGTAGAACTTTTGCCTCTCCTTGTTATACTAAACAAATTCCAACTGGAAAGTAAAATCAGTGTTTATTATGTTGGCTTGGAAACTTTGTTTAGGGTTGTTTCAAAATCTGAAAAATCCCATTGAATTATATTAAGGGAATATCCAAATAGGCCAAAACAATGCACGTTAATTCAAACTCCAAATTTCAAAAATTAAAATGTAAACAAGCCCACACATTACCTTTAATCTGCTTTAAAGGGATAGTTCACCCAAAAATGCCATCCAAGTTGTGTAAGTGACAAATAATCCTTACAATATAAGTGAATAGTTGCCAGATCCAAGTCCAAAAAGCTTATAAAAGCAGCATAAAAGTAATCCAAACAACTCCAGTGTTTAAATCCATATCTTCAGAAGTGATATGATAGGAGCGTGTGAGAAACAGATCAATACTTAAGCCCCTTTTTCTATAAATCAAAATCTCCTCCATGCCCAGTAAGTGGGGATATACAAAAAGAATGTGAATCGTAAAATGAATGAAGAAATATGTGAAAGTGAAAGTGGAGACTAATAGTAAAAGAGAACTTAAATATCGATGATGAAACCTATGATATTGCCTCTGAACATATGGATTTAAAGCTGCACTACATATTGTCTGTAAACATAGGAAATAAGAACCTGCTGTCTCACACGGGCGATGTACAGGTAAGCTCAAATCATGAGATTCATCCGCCAGAAGAGCAGTGCTGAAACCCGACTGACGAAATGTGTTCTTGCGCAAATTGCTTGCAATTTTAAGTTTCAACCACAGATGTCGCTAGAGAGCACACAGTTATGTGCTGCACCTTTAACCACTGGAGTTGTATACTTTTATGCTGCTTTTTAGTGCTTTTTGGACCTTCAAAGTTCTGGCCACCTTTCAATTGCAATCTATAGACCTACAGAGCTGAGATATTTCTCTAAAAATCTTTGTGTTCAGCAGAAGAAAGAAAGTCATACATCTGGAATGGCATGAGAGTCAGTAAATGATGAGAGAATTTTCCTTTTAAGTTGCCATCTCTCTCTAATATATATGTGTGTGTGTGTGTGTGTGTTTATATATACAGTGCATCTGGAAAATAGTCACAGCGCTTCACTTTTTCCACATTATGTTATGTTACAGCCAAATTCCAAAATTGATTAAATTCATTATTTTCCTCAAAATTCTCCAAACAATACCCCATAATGTCAACATGAAAGATGTTTGTTTGTAATCTTTGCAAATTTATTAAAAATAAAAAATGGGGGAAAAAAAAAAAAAAACAAATCACATGTACATAAGTATTCTACAGCCTTTGCCATGACACTCATTGAGCTCAAGGGCATCCTGTTTCCACTGATCATCCTTGAGATGTTTCTACAACTTGATTGGAGTCCACTTGTGGTAAATTCAGTTGATTGGACATGATTTGGAAAGGCACACACCTGTCAATATTGACAATATAAGGTCCCACAGTTAACGGTGCATGTCAGAGCACAAACAAGCCATGAAGTCCAAGTAGACCTCAGAGACAGGATTGTATCGAAACAATTCTGCAGTATTGAAGGTCCCAATGAGCACTGTGGCCTCCATCATCAGATGAATGCAGCAATATACAGAAACATCCTTGATGAAAACCTGCTCCAGAGCGCTCTGGACCTCAGACTGGGGCAGAGGTTCCTCTTTCAACAGGACAACGACCCTAAGCACACAGCCAAGATAACAAAGGAGTGGCTACGGGACAACTCTGTGAATGTCCTTGAGTGGCCCAGCCAGAGCCCAGACTTGAACCCGATTGAACATCTCTGGAGAGATCTGAAAATGGCTGTGCACCGACGCTCCCCATCCAACCTGATGGAGCTTGAGAGGTCCTGCAAAGAAGAATGGGAGAAACTGCGCAAAAATAGGTGTGCCAAGCTTGTAGCATCATACACAAAAAGACTTGAGGCTGTAATTGGTGCCAAAGGTGCTTCAACAAAGTATTGAGCAAAGGCTGTGAATATTTATGTACCTTTATGTGTAATATATATATATATATATATATATATATATATATATATATATATGCATTTTCAAAGATTTCAAACAAACTTCGTTCACGTTGTCATTATGGGGTATTGTTTGTAGAATTGAGGAAAATAATGAATTTAATCCATTTTGGAATAAGGCTGTAACATAACATAATGTGGAAAAAGTGAAGCGCTGTGAATATTTTCCGGATGCACTGTATATACAGTGGGTACGGAAAGTATGCAGACCCAAATTTTTCACTCTTTGTTATATTACAGCCATTTGCTAAAATCATTCAAGTTAATTTTTTTTCCTCATTGTACACACAGCACCCCATATTGACAGAAAAACACAGAATTGTTGACATTTTTGTACATTTATTAAAAAAGAAAAACTGAAATATCACATGGTCCTAAGTATTCAGACCCTTTGTTCAGTATTTAGTAGAAGCACCCTTTTGATCTAATACAGCCATGAGTCTTTTTGGGAAAGATGCAACAAGTTTTTCACATCTGGATTTGGGTATCCTCTGCCATTCCTCCTTGCAGATCCTCTCCAGTTCTGTCAGGTTGGATGGTAAACGTTGGTGGACAGCCATTTTCAGGTCTCTCCAGAGATGCTCAATTGGGTTTAAGTCAGGGCTCTGGCTGGGCCATTCAAGAACAGTCACAGAGTTGTTGTGAAGCCACTCCTTCGTTATTTTAGCATTGTGCTTAGAGTCATTGTCTTGTTGGAAGGTGAACCTTCGGCCCAGCCTGAGGTCCAGAGCACTCTGGAGAAGGTTTTCATCCAGGATATCCCTGTACTTGGCCGCATTCATCTTTCCCTTGATTGCAACCAGTTGTCCTGTCCCTGCAGCTGAAAAACACCCCCACAGCATGATGCTGCCACCACCATGCTTCACTGTTGAGACTGTATTGGACAGGTGATGAGCAGTGCCTGGTTTTCTCCACACATACCGCTTAGAATTAAGGCCAAAAAGTTCTATCTTGGTCTCATCAGACCAGAGAATCTTATTTATCACCATCTTGGAGTCCTTCAGGTGTTTTTAGCAAACTCCACGCGGGCTTTCATGTGTCTTGCACTGAGGAGAGGCTTCCGTCGGGCCACTCTGCCATAAAGCCCCGACTGGTGGATGGCTGCAGTGATGGTTGACTTATTACAACTTTCTCCCATCTTCCGACTGCATCTCTGGAGCTCAGCCACAGTGATCTTTGGGTTCTTCTTTACCTCTCTCACCAAGGCTCTTCTCCCCCGATAGCTCAGTTTGGCCGGACGGCCAGCTCTAGGAAGGGTTCTGGTCGTCCCACACATCTTCCATTTAAGGATTATGGAGGCCACTGAGCTCTTATAAACCTTAAGGGCAGCAGACATTTTTTTGTAATCTTGGCCAGATCTGTGCCTTGCCACAATTCTGTCTCTGAGCTCTTCAGGCAGTTCCTTTGACCTCATGATTCTCATTTGCTCTGACATGCACTGTGAGCTGTAAGGTCTTATATAGACAGGTGTGTGGCTTTCCTAATCAAGTCCAATCAGTATAATCAAACACAGCTGGACTCAATTGAAGGTGTAGAACCATCTCAAGGATGATCAGAAGAAATGGACAGCACCTGAGTTAAATATATGAGTGTCACAGCAAAGGGTCTGAATACTTAGGACCATGTGATATTTCAGTTTTTCTTTTTTAATAAATGTGCAAAAATGTCAACAATTCTGTGTTTTTCTGTCAATATGGGGTGCTGTGTGTACAATAATGAGGAAAGAAAATCACATTAAATGATTTTAGCAAATGGCTGCAATATAACAAAGAGTGAATAATGTAAAGGGGTCTGAATACTTTCCGTACCCACTGTATATATTTATAGGCTTAGGTGCTAAAAATGATCCCTTCTGATCTACACATTATAATGTGTTTATTGGACTTTTAACACCACTGTTTGTATCATTGAATGTATCTCAAGTTTGCAGTATGGAAGTTATGTTTCAAAATGTATGACTCTAGACTAAAATTAAGTCATCCAGTTTTATTTAGCTTCTATATTTACAAATAGTGTGACATCTTAAAGGGGTCGGTACATGCACTTTTTCAAGTTGATTGTACTGAAATGTGTGTTGGCTGTGCCTGTACACAACCATCCTATTATGATAAAAATCCATCCAGTGTTTTTGTTTTAATCTCCTTATATATTTTCCCCTGCCTTAACTCGAGCCGTTCGACCGTGTGACGTCACACGGTCGGACGCCCCTCCTAGGATTGTTGATTGACAGCAGTGTTTCAACACAGACCCGCCCTCGCTCGTGAGCGAGCTGTCAATCATAGTCCGTCATCATTGTTGATACACTGGAGCAGAATGGCGCCTAAGCGATTGTGGTGTTCTGTTCTTCGGTGTAATAACGAACACAGCAGTCATTTTGATGTTCCTAAATCTGAACCGCTGAAGATGCAGTGGCTGAGTTTTGTTTACGATGGGAATATTCCCCACGAGCAACGTCAATGCGTTCATGTTTGCGCGAATCATTTTTCACCAGACCGTTTTATAAACGAGGGTCAGTATAAAGCTGGTTTTGCTAAGAAGCTGCTGCTGAAAAAAGATTCGGTACCAACTATTTATATTCTCTCTGCACCTCCAGAAGAAGTAAGTGTAACGTTTTATTAACCTTTATATTAATCTTTGCAAATCGCTAACCCTAACGGAGGGGCGGGGTGACCAAAGCTCATTATCATTTAAAGTCATATGCTCTGAAACGGCGTGATGAAAACAGAGCTGTTTTTGAGCAGGTAAAATTAGTGTTTTCTTAAAATACTAATGAGAATTTTTAATAAAAGTATATTACAAAGTTTTCATTTAGACCCTAAAGATTCATATTAACTTGTACAAAAATGGCATTATATGACCCCTTTAACACTTGGGGGAGACTGGGGTTAGTTATAGAAATAGTTACAAGTCCTATATCTCAGCTTCTTTAAGGTTTGAGTCCATTTATTTGTCCAATCAGTTTGGTTCCCTCTAGCAGTGGATTTGAATATTTAAAACACTTAAGTTTAAAACCCTCTTGAATTATAATTTGTCATCCTAACTAAAGTTCTAGTATTGAAATATGTTTGCTATAGCCTAGCTATGTAACCAATTGAACCCAATAAACCACACAAGCAAACATTTATGAATCAGAATCAGCTTTATTGCCAGGTATGCTTACACATACAAGGAATTTGTCTTGGTGACAATCTTCCAGTGCACAAAAAATACAGCAACAAGAGAGAGATAATAATAAAATAGAATAAAATAAAAATTGAATAGAAAATAAAGTATATATAGAATACACAATAAGACTATATATATATATATATATATATATATATATATATATATATATATATATATATATATATATATATACACACACACACACACACACATATAAACAGGGTTGGGGAGAACATGTTAATACATGTAACAGGACTACGTATTTAAAATACAAAATATAAGTAACTGAATTCCACTAAAGTTACAATTTAAATCATTGGTAATTAAAATACAGTTACATTCAAAAAGTATTTTGACTACTGAAGAGATTACTTTGCATGTCATTGTCATTTGTTTCATATAATATTTAGTCCTTTCAGATGGAAAACATTAATAAATATAAATTATGTGATCCAAAGTGCATTTGAACAGCGGTGAAACACTTTCTTATGATGTGTGACATTCAGACGAGCAGACAGAGAAGTAAGATTGAAGTAAGTTTAGAGCAGAAGAAATAGAAACAAACCTTGTGTAAATTGTCAGCTTTACACTAAGCTATAATGCTATTTCTATCCATTTTACATGCACATGTTACCAGCCACGATCATGTTTTTATCAAGAAAATTCACGTTGGATTATATTTAATTTTTTTCTAGTGAGACAATCATATTTTTTATAATACTTTTTGTATTGTTTTCCTGTAAAAATATCTAAAAATCTTAAAACAAAATCAATTTGATTTATCATGTTTATAACAATAATGCATAAGATATAGGTTTTTCAGAGAATGTATTTTTGTCACTGTACTGGCAGAATTTTTAAAGTCAAAATAAATGAAAAAAATCTACCAGTGCAGAAGAAATCCAAAGTATTTAGAATATGTTACTGACCTTGAGTAATCTAACGGAATATGTTACAAATAACATTTTACAGCATGTATTCTGTAGTGGAATACATTTCAAAAGTAACCCTCCCAACCCTGCATTTAAATTATATATATATATATATATACACACACGCTGCACACTTGAGCATCAACGCAAGAGGTTTGAATACACCGAGAATCAGACATGCACATTGACGGCTTTTCTTTCGTTTGTTTTTCTTGATTGAATATCATCAAGTGTCTTTATTCAAGTGTGTATCTTTGTGTCTAATGGCATTTCATGTCGTATGTTACTCCGACATGTTTTACAGGTCAGTAAATGAGTAAAATTACCCTCATGTGACGGGTGCTAAATTCATACCCTAGTTACTCAATTTGACCTTTCCATGAAAATATCAAAATATCTTCAACTTCACACTCAGTCATGAGGATCTAAAACGGGTCTTCTCTGTTATGATCTTAACAACAGACACCACCTGACTGATTTGATGGGACATTTTTTTTCCAAACCTTAATAATATTTTTAAACACTTATTTTCACTGATTCTTTTTTAAAGAAATAATAATAAAGGATTATTTAAAACTACATTTTATTTTCAAAATTTAGTTTTTAAAGAATTTCAGCTTTTCACAAGACCTGTCACTGTCTCTGTATGGTTACACCTTTAGAAATGGTTTAAGCTTGAGGCAATAAAAAATCGAAATGTTGAACTCAGAAATTGAAAGCAGGTTCATTAGTAGAGATGCATTCAAGTCATTCTCTAATAACTTCATAGACTGGACAAAAAAGAAATTGAGGCACATCATTAACCCTGACTATGTATATTTCCCTTGAGTTAAATGGCTTTCAAATTTCCCTTCCCAATATTTCTGGCAAGTGGACTGACTTGTCTTGAAAGGAAGGTATGACAATGTTTAGTTACCACTGATCTATATATACACTGTATATATAGATCAGTGGTAGTTACTGAATTTTGCCGTGTGTGTGTGTTTGTGTATATACACGCTGAAATAAACCAATCTGAATAACCTTAAATTGGAGAGCACAGCAAAGCAATCTTGTCATGTTTTTTTTCTCAAAATACACTTTTATAGTTCTGTTTTATCAAAAGCTACATAAATATTGTGTTCTAAATACTTGACAGCCCTCTGAATCCAGAAAAATAAGATGCCACCTGCACCCAAGAACATAAGAAGACTTTAGCCCCCAGTTGCACGGGCTAAAGGCCTTCATAAAACACATTGTGTGTCAGTCTTTACAAGCCAGATGAGACCCTTTCAATGAGCATTTATCTGGTTAATAAAGACCTGAATACGTAGCTAGGACGGGATTTCATCGCTGTCTTAACTTCCAGGTCCATCATCCGATTGTAATCAAACGATTGTAATCCCTTTATTTTTCTTTAAGGCTCCATTTTGTCACCTCTGAAACATGGCTTGTACTATTATTTTTCCACGCTGGAAAACGATAAATGGATTTTCCGTTCTTAAGCTTTATGCCACTTCTATCGTGAGAACGACTATTGCAGTTTATAACACAGCAGGTAGACGGCATCTTGAACACTGCGTTCTTCCCTCCATACAATCAAGTCTGGCGCCTTCTGTTTGTGCCGCGGATTCCCAAAATGCTTTGCGTTCACCACTGGTATTACGTCACGATGACGTCACATTAGCAATCTCGCGAAGTTAGTGAAAAGGGTATTTTAAAAGAAAACATAATATAAACACACACAAAAACAACTAGTTATATAAAAAAATCATAATAAAAAAAAAAACAGAAATACAATCACTAAGTACACAGCCTTTTCGTGTTTCAATACTTATAAAATGCAACGTCCTACTCGCTTTTATGAAACGAGACAGGCTTGATGACGCGGCCGACAAACGCGACATAGCATATGATTATTTATTATTATCTGGCATCTAAAATAACTAAAAAAAATCACTCTTGATGGGAAACAAATTATTACCTTTTTTGATTGTAAAGACAGAAAGCTAAGTAATATTGTTAATACCTTTATTTTACTAGGTAAATGTCATATTCATAAAGCAAAATTTTCCAATTCTAAACATTGTTTTAAATTATTTCAAATTGAAATAGAATTTTATTTTGAGTCTCTTAAATTGGTTTAAAATAAGAAAGCTATGCTAATAACTGATTTATACTCTATAATTTTTTGTTTAAAAGAATGTAAGGTAATGCTAACTATACTTTCAATTGAAGTTTGTTATTTTATGTATTTAATTTTTTTTAAATTATTATTCTATTGTTATTATTCATGCTATATTTCTTGTATCTTCTGTTTGTTATTGGATTATTTGTGATATAACAGTTGTTTGTTATTATTTTTTATTTGTTTGAATCTTCAATAAAAAAAATAAAATAAAAAAAAACATATGATTATTTATTAATGCTTTCACACCTTCATAAAACAACAACTCTAACGCTGTTGATAATCTGCAAGGGGATATATGTTTAAATGACTATCCCAAAAATATGGGACTTGTGGCTTTGTAATAATAGCAGCCTACAATAAATATACAGTATGTTAAAACAAGTTACTGCAATAAAAGGGCAAAAGGAACAACATCTAGAAATTTCGTATTGGTTCTATAGATTCAGAAGGAGCAAACCTCTGATGTCATTTATCCCAGCTGTTACCTATTATTGTAATTGAATTAAGTCACTGGCGAGATCTCTTCTTTAAATGACACAGTTTCGCTTGTTCGGAGAAGGCAGTTTGTTGTTGAGCTTTAACAGTAAGTAAAGTTCGCCGAGCGATTTCTCCAATTACAAATTCAGTTGCATTAGTTGAGTAGAAGAATAATTGGTCAAATGTGTTGCAGGTCCTTCTCTTCAGTGGTTGTAACGTTGAACGTGTTGGTAAATTCTCTGTGGATGGTTGAATTTAATCATGGCTGTCAAGGATATTTGTCTTTGGAAATGGCTCATTTTAGGCCTTATCTTCTTCTGTGTAAATGGCGCAACATCAGGACCGTAAGTCATCTAATGTTTTTATGAAGTCTCTTTCTTCCAGTGAATCGGTAAATGAACGTATGAAGCGAGCTCGGGGTTTTAAACGGCAATTTAAGTGCTGTTGTGTTTTCGGTAACTGGTGTTTTACTAGTGGTTAGTTTATTTTTGCAAGTTTTGTTGTTGCCTGAATTGAGAAATGTGGCTACGTGATGGCACAAGAAGCTTTCTGAAAACTGTGCTGGAGAGTTTGTTGCTCGAAGCTTCGGTTCAATTTATAATAATGAAAAAGCCTAATAACTAAAGTCTCTCTCTCTGTGCCGTTGCGTTTTGTCCTACAGTTTATATTCACCATCTTTAAATGGTGCAAATATTTGGCCTATTTAATAAATAAAACCCTCTTACTTTTAGAATTCAATTAAATGGAAATTATGAAATTGGGCACACTCCCTGAGGAAAAATGCACATTTCATGTTTTGGGAGTAAATTAAATGGCAAACTACACCAGACTGCATTTGTGTTATAAAATGCTAAATCTGATTGGACTATAATAAGCAGGGAATGGTGCACCCTTTTCTGAAGTGGTTATTTTTGAAGTATAATTTGGGGATGGTGGTCTGTGGCAGCCCTATGAACCGTTGCTTGGAAATGGATAAAATTTAGCACCCAGAGATGGGCTTAAATGGCCAGACAAATTTTTGGGTTTAGCACCACCAGCTCAAATGCACTTGGTCCTATCTTTTGATCCATTTGGCCTATATAGACAAGTCTTTGTTTATTACACATGATTCAAACGGGCTATTAAAACTTCATGTGTGGCGATCTTGCATTTTATTTCTTCCCACTACTGCTTGTTTACACCTCGCCTGATTTGCACACATTGGCTCCAAATAACCAAGACTGAGCCACACAGAATGAACAATTTAAAATTCAGATTTTTAACTTTGAGAAGTTAAACATTTATTATGGTGGCTGTGAAATGCTGTACTACAAATGTGGAAGTCTTAAATGGGGCTAAATTGAGTTTGTGGGCTTCTGTTCACCTAAACTATATTACTGTATGAATCGTAGAACGATTTAAAACTCTTGAGATTTAGCCCATGTTGGAAGTTTCTGCACCACAACCTTTTAAAACGTGTGGTTTTAATATTGTTTCTGAACCTTCTCTCTCATTGTCTCCCAACAGATTTTTCATTGTATCATTTCCTGTAGTGATTGAGTCAGGCTCTCAGGCCAAACTTTGTGTCAGTCTTTACAAGCCAAATGAGACCCTTTCAATGAGCATTTATCTGGTTAATGAGGACCTGAATACGTTGCTGTTTAAGATGAATTCTAGGACAGGATTTCATCGCTGCATTCTCTTCCAGGTCCATCATCAACTGCCACAGTTAATATTCGCTCTATGCTTTGTGATGGTTGTAATTACCCCTATTTTTCTTTAAGGCTCCATTGGTTGTGGGAGAATCAGTGCAAAAAATAAAGGCCATAATTCAGGGGAGGTCTTTTAATGTGTCGGAGGAGAGAAAAGTCCTTTTCAAAAGTTACGGCAATTTAACGTTTATCCAAACTGATAAACCCATCTATAATCCAGGACAGACCGGTGAGCTGTGAAAGATTGACTCTTCAATATTTGCAGTGTAGAAAATATTTGGCCTACATTTCTTGTCAAGCCTGTCGTATTTGTATCTTTTGTTCTCATTTTGCAGTGTTCTTCAGAGTTGTAACCATGGATGACAATTTTGTGCCTCTTGATCAAATGGTTGGTTCTTTCTCTTCTCTCCCTCTTCCTTAATCTCTTTTATACCAACACAATTGGTACAAGTAGGCAAATTACTGGCATGTGCATACTAGTCTTAACACCACGTATGCAATACTTCTGAAGCACATGTGTACAGAGTCTAATTGCGGCTAACATTTTAATGGTGGTACTCTTCTTCTTTACAGTACAGTATTGTTGTGGTGCAGGTAAGATTCACCTGTACATGGTTTGGACAATGCATTGTGCTTCAGATTACATTTTGGGTGCTTTTATCAAGCATTTAATATTTTTCTAATTTTAATAGGACAGTAAGAATAACAGGATTGGTCAGTGGACCAATGTTTCCTCATCAAAGTGGATATTGCAGCTTTCTCATGAATTAAACCCAGAAGCTCAACTAGGCATGTACATGCTGATGGCATTTATTGGTGACCAGATTTTTAAATGGCCTTTTGAGGTGAAAAAGTATGGTAAGTCATGCATCTGATGTACAGCAACATTAATGATTGTGTTTTTTTTTTTAGCAGAAGTTGAGTTTATATTTTTCTAATCCCAGTTTTACCCAAGTTTGACATCACTGTGAAAGTGCCGCAGACACAGAGTGTTGGTGAAGTTGAACTGAAGATTGAGGTTTGTGGAAGGTAAGTTCCCCCACCTTTTGGAACGACTAGGCTAATTGTTTTTTTATTTTTTTTTTTATTAATTTTGTTGCTTGTATAATTCCCCAGGTACACATATGAACAACCCGTTCCTGGTAAAGCATGGGTTCAAGTGTGCCGTAATCCTTTTCAGTTCAGAACTGAAACTGGGGTGATTCCTCTGTGCTCTGATAAAACCGCTTTGGTGAGTCCCTACACTTGATATTTAGGGGCCAAACACCAAAACTGCTGGAACCCTATTGTGTTCGAAGTGATTCTTATATTTCTGTCCTAAGTGTCTGGGCATCAGAGGCCATTGTAGAGATCCCCCAAATTGTCAGGATGGTCCCAAATTCAAACACTCTACTTTGGCATGCATGCACACTCCCATCTGAGGGGCATGGTTAGCGCTATAGGCTTTTACATTGTTGCTAATATCTCTGCAACCGTAAGGGCTATAACCTACTTATTCAAACCCCTCCTAGGCTGTTTGCCGGATTTCCACAATTTTAGTTTACGTCAACGGGGTTATCAAAAGAATTTCTCAACCCTTCAATGAGTTCCCTTTACTCTGTGTCAGTGTGTGCATAAATTGTCAAATATCTAGCCTAAGCCATTCATTGAGAATCAGAAAAGCAGCAATTTACAAACTGTTTTACCAATTTGCCAGATGCATTACAGTAGTCTGTTGCACAACATTCTGATGACCTAATAGCCTGTTTTAGCAAGACCTTTTTCACAGTAATGATATATTAGAATTTTGATGGACTGAACAAGGCTGGGATATAGAATTGCAGACTCCTCAACTGCATTCACTGTATGAAGGCTTATAAAGGTTTTAGGTCCATCTAGTATTCACAACTCTGGGCGAGATCAAAGACCCTTTTAAAAACCGCACAACCCATTGAATATACTAAGTCTATCCCGTACATGTTCTAGTCAAAAACAAATTCCGCTACTGTAAGGGCGTGTGCTTGGGGCCCCTTATTGCCACTTGCGGAGGCTATATGTATATTTTGACATTTATGACTTTCCTCTGTTCTTAGATGAATGAGTCTGGTTGTGCCTCCATTATCTTCAGTACATCTGTCTTCCTGAGCTCCAGTTTTGAGAGCTCTCTGCAAGATTCACTCCTAGTAAATGCTAGTGTAACAGAAGAAGGAACGGGTAAGCTTTTGTCTTCACAAATTTCTAAATGAGTGCATTCTGCCTGGTATGTTTGTAGTGTAATTAACCAGCAGATCTTGATTCTGTTCTAAAACCCTAGATATAGTCATGACAAAATCTGAAACGGTATTCTTAACTTATGAAATTGGAAGGGTTCAGTTTCTGGAGATCCCTGATATTTTTACACGTGGATCAGTTCTAGAGGGAAAGGCAAGTACAAATTTCGTACATGTTTAATGGATGATTTCTAAACAAAAGTATATATATATATATTATTTCTCCAACCACACAGGTCAGAGTTACCAGTTTCAGTGGAACACCAATTCCAGGCAAAGCTGTATATATCTTAGCACATTGGCGCTGGCCCCCAATAGAGCTCAAGACTCTTAAAACGGACCGCAATGGACTGGCATCCATCTCCATCAATACTGGGAGTTTTCCCAACAATGATGTTTTGCTGACGGTAGAATTTGAATTTGTCTGTGTATTGAATTTTTGAAGTCTGGGTTTTTTTTTTTTTTTTTAACTTTTTTTTCTTTTAGGCTAGCGTTACTCCAGATAATGTTAATGGCTACAAAAAGGCATACTTCACTTCAGCAGAGAAAACTGTTCAGCTTTTTCAAAATTCTGCTTCCACTGCTCCAACAAGGAGTACACTTACTATAGTGGAGCTGAAGCAACCACTGAAGTGCGGTGTGACCTTTCCAGTCACCATAAAATATTCTTTTGTTGGAGAGACTTTTGACCGTGTCTTCAGCACCGACATTGTCTACATGGTTTGTATATAATACCAAATTAGTCCTCTAGTAGTTCTTATTGGTTGTGCTGTTTGGTAATTTGCAATGTCACAGGTCTTGTCCAAAGGAGGGATTGTTCAACATGGATACAAGACTATTGGTATGACTGCTTCTAATGCAGTGTTGAGTGGCACAGTGTCTTTCATGCTCTCTGTAGGACCAAATCTCGCTCCAGTAGTGCAAATTCTGGCATACTGCATTCTACCTAGTGAAAGTGTAGTTGCTGATGGCACAAATGTTGACACCGAAAACTGTTTAAGAACCCAGGTATGGTGGGTAAAGCTTGTTTGGGGTCTCTTTGTACCTTTTACAGTGTATCGCCATCCTCTAAAATTGTGCTTGCAGCAAGATCTGTCACTTAAACACTGGTTTTGTTACAGGTTTCTGTATTGTTCTCCCCTGATCAAGCAGTTCCAGGAGAGAACAACACCATACAACTCTCTGCTGAACCTGGTTCAGTTTGTTGCCTTAGTGCTGTGGATCAGAGTGTATTGATTTTGGAGCCGGGGAGACGCTTGACTGCTAAAGCGGTATTATGTGCTCTATACTCTAATTACACTTTCTGTTGTGGTCCCCTGCGTGGTCCCCAACATTCATGGTAAAATGCACCTTCTCTTTAAATTGTTTGCATTTATGGGAACTGACTGGACTTTTGTCTCTACTTTTGCACAATACACTGGATTGGATCACACAATTTTATAGTCTTTGATTTGCAAATCAGTGGTAAACTGTCTACATCTATTGTAGTTGATACTTCTGCCAAAAACATTGGCAGCAACTGGAATGCCCACTCTGTATCCCAATCATAGATCTTCAATTTGCTGCCAGTCCAGACACTCTCTGGCTACCCTTTAAACGTAGAGGATGAACCAGGATGTTGGCCTATTAGGCCCTGGCTGCCTGTAAATCCATTTCCTCCTGTACTCGGAGCATTTTGCCCATGCCAAGACCCCAGGGCAATACCCAGGCTTATTACACCTTAAAGGTACTTGTCAGTGATTTAGCCAGTTTAGTAATTGTATTGAACGCTTTCCTTACTCATTTGGTGTCATAACATTTACTTTCTAATATGCTTTAATTGTACTGTGTTTTTAATGTTTGACAGAATATGGGGCTGAAGATTGTAACTAACTTGGCTGCACTAAAATCGCAGTGCAACCTTGAGGATGGTATGATTTTATTAAGCACTAATAAATGTAGACTGGATCTTGAAGGTGTGTTTTTTTAAACCTCATCTGATGTGTCCCTTGCTTGAGTCTTTGATTTGTTCATGACATTCTATTGCAGTGAATCTGAATCATTGTCCTGAGGTACCCCCCAGAACTGCAATTTTGGATGTTAATTAATGCATTGCTTCAGCTCTTAAGTAGAGCCTGTCTCCAATATGGGAGACTTCTCCCCCAAAATGTTGTGCAGAGGTACTCCAGGTCCATGATTGAACCACTATTGCATGGCATCAAATGTGCTCTCAGGTTTGCAAAAATGTATGTGAAATATTTTAATGGCTTTGCTTTTTCTTCCTTGCTTTTAAGTGATGTTTCTTCCTGGAGTCATGGCAATTGCTGCTGCTGAACCACCAAGAATGAGTGTAGGTTCTGAAGCCAATTCCCCTAAAGTGACCATACGTAAAGTCTTTCCACAGACGTGGCTATGGCAACTTAATGATGTGGGGTTAGTGAAGTATTGTGTAACTTCAGTAATCTGTCTGGTTTTGACAGTCTGGTTTGGTGCCTTAATTTAATTATTTTTTTCCTTCAAGTGCTTCTGGAACAGCTCTGGTTAATGTCAAGGTTCCTGATACCATTACCACTTGGGTGATGGAGGTTTTCTGCCTGTCCTCCAAAGGTCTGGGTCTGGCTCTCCCTGCTCAGCTGACTGCGTTCCAGCCCTTCTTCCTGGAGCTCTCTCTACCTTACTCCATCATTCGTGGTGAGAGTTTTGAGCTGAAGGCCACTGTCTTCAACTATTTGGCCAAGTGCATCATGGTGAGATCTCCAAGAAAATGTCTCTAATAATTTGACTATTTGCATTTTCAAATATGAAACCCCTTTCCATGAAATGTCTTTCCCTGACAGGTCACAGCAACTCCAGCAGCTTCCTCAAACTACACTCTTCAAGCCAACGCTCCTCCATATTCCTCCTGTCTCTGTGCGAATAGGCAGAAGACCTTTAAATGGACACTTATTCCCCTTGTTGTTGGTTTGTTTAAACTCCACTTTCATGAGGTGTTGTGTATGAGACGTGGCATTTCTTTTAAATGTATTCTATCGCAGGAGTGCTGAATGTGACCGTTAGTGCACAGGCCGTGAAGTCTCGGGATCTGTGTGGCATTGAGACTGTGACTGTGCCACTGAGAGGACGCATTGATGTAGTCACTCGAAGTCTACTTGTACAGGTCTGCACATTTAGTAAAGCAGGAATGTCTTCAATATTTATCCTAATTTTAATGTAGAAATATGCATGCATATGTATATTATACAATTTGTCTTGTAGGCTGAAGGTGTTGAAAGGACAAAAACCTACAGTTGGTTGCTGTGTCCACAGGGTTTGTCTGCACCTCCCCATTAGTTGATGTCACAGTTTTTAGATTAAGGTTGCCTTGATCCTGACATGTCTCTTATTCTGCGTTTTGATAGAAAGCAGTGTCTTGGAACAGGTGACTCTGACTGTACCTGCAAATGTGATAAGTGGATCCACCAGATGTTCGGTATCAGTTGTTGGTAAAGTTTTGCAAAAAGAGGGGCTGTGTAACAACTGGAATAAAGGACTTTCCACTGGATGCAGAGCTTTCAGATTGTCTTGTATCTCTCTTGTAGGGGACATATTGGGCTGTGCATTAAAGAATCTTAATAGCCTGGTAAAGATGCCATCTGGCTGTGGAGAACAGAACGCTGCTATATTTTGTCCCATTATTTACATTCTTGGCTACCTGGTGGAGGTGGATGTGGAACAGCGTGGCTCTTTCAACCGAGAGGAAGCCCTTAACTTCCTAAGGATTGGTAAATGAAGCGTGATTTTTGAAGACCACCTTAAATTCTGAGAATGTTTTGGCTTGTGGTTCCTGTAAGTACATTTGATTTTGGGGTTTATTTTGTCTTATTTCCCCATGTTAATTGTCATACAAAACAGGATACCAGGGAGAACTGAACTACAAGCATCCTGATGGTTCATACAGTGCATTTGTTCATGAACAAGGGAACACATGGTATGTAGAATCCTTTTGCAGATGCCTTCTGTAAATTTGAGAAACTAATTTTTCTTCAATCACTTCCAGGTTGACTTCATTTGTTCTGAGGTGTTTTGGCCAAGCACAGATTTACATATATATCGATCCAAATGTCATTCATGATGCAATGCAATGGTTAGTAAGTAAACAGGGTCCAGATGGTTGTTTTGTGCAAGAGGGAGTGCTTTACCACCATGAAATGAAGGTATGATTTATATATAATTTTTTATTTTTTTTTGTCCAAGAGTTAAGGAATTTAAATATTGCTTCCCCAATGCATTACAGGGTGGCGTAGATGATAATGTAACACTGACTGCTTACATTATGATAACTTTGCTTGAATTGCACACTCCAGTCTCTGTAAGTACATCTGCAGGTATGAACTTGATAAAACTTGATCCTCAGATAAGCATTTGTTTTCTAATGCATGGTTTTGTTACAGGATCCTGTAGTTGTCAGGGGTTTGTCCTGCTTGAGGCCTGTCATTGGGACTGTAATGAACCCTTACACCACTGCTCTGCTTGCCTACACTTTCAGCCTTGCTGGAGAGACTAACACTCGACAGACACTTTTAACAAAGTTGGACAATATTGCCATTACGACTGGTGAGGAACCCCTGTAATCTTGACTGTTTCCATAAGAACCTCCAATATTTGTTTTGGTAAGCAAGGTATTGTCATGCTGCAGGAGGTCTTCACTGGTCTCCAATTGTGTCTGGCTCTGAAACAACTGTTTCTTTGGCAGTGGAGATCAGCTCGTATGTGCTGCTAGCTGTTCTCACTGTAAATCCACTCACTGCAGCCGACAGGGGCTATGCTAAACAGATCGTACACTGGATTGTGCAGCAGCAGAATCCCAGTGGCGGGTTCTCCTCCACACAGGTTTCTCGACCCAATTTCATTTTAAAATGCTATAGTTTAAATGATACTGTTTACCTAGGTTGCCTGTATTTTCCACATGTAATATATTGACACATTCTAATGATCATATGTTAGGACACAGTGGTAGCCATTCAGGCTCTGTCTGTGTACGCCAGATTGTTCCGCTCCAGTGGTTCCAGCACAGCGACTGTATCGTCAGTGGCAGAAATGTACCAATTTGTAGTGAATAAGACAAACAAGCTACTGTATCAGGAGAAGCCGCTGAGAAATATTCCAGGCAAATATACTATTGACGTGAAGGGCTCTGCTTGCGTGTCTGTGCAGGTCAGCACTGCATGTTGGCTTCCATCATTGTTCAGCAGCTTTGACTTTTTTTTTAATTATAACTTGATTTAACACTTTAATCAATCCCCTCAATACAGATCGCCTTGTTCTACAACATCCCAGCACCTGTTCAGACCACCAACTCATTGAGTGTTGAAGCTAAGGTCACCAGTGACTGCCTTGGAAAACTGATGCTGAGTTTCACTGTCAAGTAATTCCAACATTTTGGAAAGGGGGTGGGGGTTGGAGTTTATATTTGGAGGCAAATTTCATCAAATTATGAAATGGCTTAATTCTGTACCTTGAGCATAGCAAATGTTAATATATTTGTTCTTGTAGATACAGTGGGACACAAGCCAGTACCAACATGGTAATAGTGGATATTAAACTCTTATCGGGGTTCACAGCAGAGCCCTCAACGGTTGGTTTTAGTGTTTGACTTGATGTTTTGCTGAAGGCAAAGACTGTCACATCAGTCAACCCACTTTAACAACTTGCTGTAGATAACTGACCTTGGACTTCCTCTTCCATAGTTTACTCCACCCAACTCCTTTGTACCAATCGTGGAGCGTGTTGATTATGATGATGATCATGTCCTAGTGTATGTGAGAGCGGTAAGAGACTGGCACTTTAAATGGCTGTGAATACACATGGGCGTGCTAGTACTCATGTTTGTCTCTGTCTTGCAGGTTCCGAAAGATGTTCCTCTGAGTTTCAGGGTCCAACTAACAAGAGCTTTCCAAGTGAAGAATGTCAGGCCAGCTGTGATCAAAGTCTATGACTACTATGAACCAAGTAGGCTATAAAGGAACATGATTGCTCTCATTGATTCCCTGTATACTGTACACCACTGAGCTCATTTACTTTTCTTTTTCTTTAAGGTAACCAGTCTGAGACTACTTACTCCTCCCCCTGTGCATGAGACTCCCAGTTGCTTTTGAATTCAATAAAATATATTTCTATAAATCATGTTGTAGCACCAAATTCCTGAAATTTGACCTCTGGCATATTGTACTTTGTGATTTTGTTTAAAACATTGCTTAATCCGTGCAAGCAGTATACCAATGCTTTGCATTTTAAATCAATTTATTTAAAAGTGGGTACTCCCTGCAGGGGGGAAAAAAATTAAATGTAGTTAACCACTTGCTTGAGCTGAACTAAATGGAAGATTCAAAGCCTAGAATGTGGACTTTATTTAATATCGCTATATGCAATGCAGGTTTTTTTTTTTTTTTTTTAAATTGGCTGACAAATTGTAACGTTTCGTTCATTTAAAAATGTACATTGAAAAAATGCACAAAAGGGAACTCTACATTGAGTGACGGACGGTCCGTCATTCAAAGTATTGAGGTGCTCAAACAATTTTATTTTGTAGTCTAATGAAGCCATTCATTTACAATGGCCAGCCATTTTGAACAGGAACACAACAGGCATAACTAAGTAAAATAAAATGTAAGGGAATTACAGCCCTGGAGAATATTATCCTGCATTTATAAACCTAAAACTGAGAAATTCAAGAGTTAAATCTCCTGACTTCTGCAATACTTGAACACTGAATTGGTCTTCAAGATGTACATTACAAGGAATTGTGCACTGTATTGTGTTCCTTGCATGTATTTACCCTTTACAATACACAGTGGCTGTGTTGACTCTTGTTAGCAAATGACTGAAAACAAGAGACTCCCTGAACCTAGTGTGACAACTGGGAACCATAAGGCATAAAACCTAAAATTGTAACTCGTTTTACATTTACGCCATCCAGGACAGCCTGGAAGTGGTGGCAGATGATCAACTACAATGCCCACATATCAACCACTTTTGCCTTTACAATTTCAGGAAAATTAGATCTTTCCTGTCTGAGTATGATACACCACAATGATAAACCACTGCAGATGGTCCACAATGCAGCAGTGCGTCTGGTCTTCAATCAGCCAAAGAAGCCTTGTGTGTCACCACCGATTTCATTCCCTGGCTGACCATCAAACTCAAGACTTTGGCTGTCCTGAAGGCCAGATTCAAAGGAACAGTGCCCTCTTCAAAATATCAGTGTTAGAAATAAAAACTATATGTTCAAAATTAAGTTTACAAACAGTTTGTCTTTATTTTTTTGGCTCCCAAAGCGGAGCGTTTAATGGTGTCATTTAAAGTCTATCATTTCAATTCTCAGGGCAGTCCTTTGCTACCCTTGTCTTGTGGAATTTTCATGTTTAATTTGAATTGTAAATGTTGCAAACTGTATAATATGGGTAAAGTAGCAACAGACGTTATTCTGCTTCACCCACTCCTCTGCTGTCAGTGTTGTGTTCACATAGTTGATTTTGATAAGTGGTTTCAGGTTGAGCTGTCAGTCTGTAGAGATGAAGTGTCAAAGATCAGGATCAGCACTCAACCCGGTCATTACGAGTCCACCAGGACCAGACTGTGATGGGGTTGTCATGTCACCCTCTAGTACCATGTAGTGGATGGATTTGTCCTCACTGCAGATCTGGAGAGGCTGCAGTGTGATAGAATCGGTCCTGTGATAGATGTGACGGTGATCACTGGAGGAGGCCCATCGAGACATATCCAGCTGCAGACCCGCAGCACCACCAGTTTCAGAACCCCAGTTTCAGAACGCCAGCGCCAGAACCTGAAGTGAGGGGCGGAGTTATTGACAATGAGACAAGCATGGCGGAGAGCATGGTGAGTTGTGTAACGTTTTCTAAAGTTTTTGACATCATGTGGTGAAAAATTCAATGTGTGTGTTCAAGTTTTGCCGTTCAAGAGTTTAATAAACTTGCTTAATGGTTACTTGCATGATGTTCTGATTTTGCATGCTGTGACAGTTTTTACAAGAAAGACCCAAATACTGTTGACTGTGTTTTTGCATGGATTCAGAGCTTCAAACTGTGTGCTGCACAATGTAACTTCATATTAACAAATCTGTTTTATTATTTTTGTATTTTTGTTGCAGTAAGATGACAGCCAAAATTGCACCTGGCACATGGGTGCTACTGAAAAACAAGGTTGTTATAAAGAAGTCTGCTAAAGTTGGGAGTGCTGAAGTGTCAAACCCTTAATAAACTTGTGCTTTTTTTTTTTTTTTTTAGGATATCCCCCAACAGATTGGTGATGTAGACTGTGGAGTCTTCATGTTGATGGTGAGACATTGTTTTGATATAATTAAACCAATGATTGGTGTGGTGGTGTTTTTATTTTAATTTTTTTAAGTTGTTAAATACGGAACAAGGAAGATTTTTTTTAATTTGACGTTTACAGAGATAATGTTCCTTAATTTTTGATGTTTTCCAGTATGCTCTACATCTTGTCTTGGGAGCACCCTTTGATTTTACATCTGTAAGTAATTACCAGTTCAAGTAATTGACCTTTATGATGTTGTAGCAGTTGAAATATCAAGATTTCTCTATTTTTGTCTTCCAGTGCGACTTTCCAAACATACGGAGATGGTGGACTCTTATTCTTCTGGAGAACTTTGGGGTTTTCTCTGAAAGGTAGATACTGGACATTTACTCCAGCCCACCATTACATTTGCACCCTCTTCTGATTAATTTTAAATTAACCAAGATATATATATTCCAGTGCAGAAACCCTACAAGAGTCCCTTCCATGTGAAGAACAAGCTACGCTTAGCAGCAGTGAGGCGGTGTGTGTGTATATATATATATATATCTAATAACATATAATAAATTTATGTCACATTTATAAAGTCACATTTTCCTTTAATATTCTGTAATGAAGGAGCTCCCAATAATCCGGCACATGAAAGAAGCTGTTAAATGGCTCCATTCCAACAGCCATCTGCTCAGGGGTCCAGTGGAAGAGCCTCTTTTCATTCGAATGAATGAAGACCACAAGGAAAAGGCCCACAACAATCTCCTGGAACAGTCAGAAGCTTCCAGAGAGCCCTTTCTATTTCATTTTGTGTTCAGGAATGACATGGAGTTATTTTTACAAGAATGTAAGGACAAAATGGGCCTGAGAGTGAATGCCTCATTTGATACATTTTAAGTTTAATTTATACAGGATTGTCATGATAAAATGGGCCTAGGGGTGAATTGGTCATTTGTTGTATATATTTTTATTGTTTCTTTTAAAATGATGCTTAATTTTCTCTCTTTTTTAGTTTTTTGACATGTTTTATTTTACATAAAGAAAAATGCATGCTGCACATGTTCTTGTGAAATAAAGTATATTTTATATAAAATGCCCATAAGTTTCAAGCATTATTTTTCACCATCATGATCAGGAAGTAACTCTCATAATACAATGAAACGGAGAACTATATACAATTATATTACACAAGATCAATGTTTTAAAATGCTTATTGTACTGTACCTTAAAGAATCATTATAACATACACTCACCTAAAGGATTATTAGGAACACCATACTAATACTGTGTTTGACCCCCTTTCGCCTTCAGAACTGCCTTAATTCTACGTGACATTGATTCAACAAGGTGCTGAAAGCATTCTTTAGAAATGTTGGCCCATATTGATAGGATAGCATCTTGCAGTTGATGGAGATTTGTGGGATGCACATCCAGGGCACGAAGCTCCCGTTCCACCACATCCCAAAGATGCTCTATTGGGTTGAGATCTGGTGACTGTGGGGGCCATTTTAGTACAGTGAACTCATTGTCATATTCAAGAAACCAATTTGAAATGATTCGAGCTTTGTGACATGGTGCATTATCCTGCTGGAAGTAGCCATCAGAGGATGGGTACATGGTGGCCATAAAGGGATGGACATGGTCAGAAACAATGCTCAGGTAGGCCGTGGCATTTAAACGATGCCCAATTGGCACTAAGGGGCCTAAAGTGTGCCAAGAAAACATCCCCCACACCATTACACCACCACCACCAGCCTGCACAGTGGTAACAAGGCATGATGGATCCATGTTCTCATTCTGTTTACGCCAAATTCTGACTCTACCATCTGAATGTCTCAACAGAAATCAAGACTCATCAGACCAGGCAACATTTTTCCAGTCTTCAACTGTCCAATTTTGGTGAGCTCTTACAAATTGTAGCCTCTTTTTCCTATTTGTAGTGGAGATGAGTGATACCCGGTGGGGTCTTCTGCTGTTGTAGCCCATCCGCCTCAAGGTTGTGCGTGTTGTGGCTTCACAAATGCTTTGCTGCATACCTCGGTTGTAACGAGTGGTTATTTCAGGCAAAGTTGCTCTTCTATCAGCTTGAATCAGTCGGCCCATTCTCCTCTGACCTCTAGCATCAACAAGGCATTTTTAGCCCACAGGACTGCCGCATACTGGATGTTTTTCCTTTTCACACCATTCTTTGTAAACCCTAGAAATGTTTGTGCGTGAAAATCCCAGTAACTGAGCAGATTGTGAAATACTCAGACCGGCCCGTCTGGCACCAACAACCATGCCACGCTCAAAATTGCTTAAATCACCTTTCTTTCCCATTCTGTCATTCAGTTTGGAGTTCAGGAGATTGTCTTGACCAGGACCACACCCCTAAATGCATTGAAGCAACTGCCATGTGATTGGTTGATTAGATAATTGCATTAATGAGAAACTGAACAGGTGTTCCTAATAATCCTTTAGGTGAGTGTACGTATAAAGTATGATGTTTCATTTGTAATAAAAGCAAAGTACTCTCCAAAACGTTAGGTGGCGCTACTCGGTTTAGAACGTAATCTCCGCCCCTCACTTCCGGTTCTGGCGCTGGGGTTCTGGCGCTGGGGTTCTGAAACTGGTGGTGCTGCGGGTCTGCAGCTGGATACTATTGGGCCCATCTGCCTCATTACACCTGTTTAGCACAGGCTGACCCCTCTCTCTCAGGGATGCAGTGAAAGTCTTCAGGAAAAAAGATGCATGCATGCAAAAAGTTGCATTATGTTTACAATCTGTAGAGTTGACCTGTTTTCAAGCCAAAATTGTCCAGCCATCCTTCTCTCTTACAACTTTAATAATAAATTGGATTATGCAATTGGAAGAACACTGCAATCTTGTTCTCTACATCTACTTTTTCCCATTGAATGATACTTTGTTCAAAAGAAAAAGTTGAGCAGAATGAAAAATAACGTCTTCAGACCAGGCAGGCCATTTCAGATAAAAACCGCACACATTTTTGAGATTCCTGGTGCATCTGTCCAGCCCACAGAGGGCATTACATTCAGAAAGGATATCATCCCAAACTTCAAGGTCTATAAACATCTGGATGGTGATATGTATATGAATCTCATCAGAGAAGTTAAGAAATTAAACAATTGTGAAACTGATGCAGTAATTATTTGTTATCTTTTTTATAAAAATTGGCCAGCTCTCATTTAGGGAGTTTAAAATGTAGATAAACTGCATGAGAAGCGAATTAAATCACTTACCAATATTACCAGTCAGGATAGCATGGAATTATCTGTTGTGCTGTGAATTTGAGTGGTATGACTGTGAATACTAAATTCATCTAAATTCTTCAGGAAAAAGAGCCAAACCTTTTACAAGAACTGGTGCGCTCAGATTCTTCACCTTGATCTTGAGATGATGGCATTGCTATGAAACAGTAGTGATGGCAGGAAGTAAGGTTTCCAAAACGTCGAGTCAATTAAACTAATTGCTTTGCAAAGTTATTCACTGTTTTGAAGTGCTCAAAACACTGCAGACTGAGGATATAGTATCTGCTGGTCACAGGCGTATGAATGCAGCTGGAAGTCTCAAGTCAAAAGCAGCTATTATGTGGCGTGTTATGGGCACTATGCAGCATTTCTGATGTTGTGGACTTGGGTGTACTAATTTGAAAAGAAAGTGAAGACGCGTAATAATTGAAATTCCAGATTAATTTAGTAAATCTCTTTAAATATCACAAAATATCTCTCAAATTTTTTTCTCATAAACACATTTTTTTATTTCCTGTGGAAAACTCAAGGTGATTGAATCAGTCATTTGAATCAATCTGAATTAATGGACCTAAAGTTATAGCTGAACTAACTCGATATCTGCTACAGCCTGAATTTAGCACTAATTCACGGTTTCACTCTGGGATGAACGCCCCCTAGCGTAACCGCAAAACATTTCAAAACCATTTCGAAACTGTTCAAGTAGGTATAGCAGCAGATCGGAGACCTCCAAATGAGGGGATGAATCTCCAAAAGACACCAACTCCAAAAGGGGGCGTTACAATTCAGAGCTCACGGCCCTTTTTGGAGCTGTGCTTGCAGATACCCTTCTCAAACAGTTTGACTTAAAGCCTAATTTGCTGAAATCACTCTTTGCTCTTACTTCATTGTTAAATTTGAGATTTTGTTTTAATGAAAATTAAATAAATTAAAATGTCCATTTCAATTTGGAACGTGATTAAAATGTTTTTATTTTCCAATTCATTCATTGTTTCAGAGGTTCTTCAAGTCATCCATATTTTGCAAGCAATGACGTCTTTCAAAATACTATTTAAATTATCTTTAAAAAACAGTGCTAGAGTTAAAAATGTACTGAATACTAACGACTAACACTAACTAAATTATACTGAACTGAAAACTACAGGTGATTTAAGATTTTCCAAAGATCAGCATGATTCTGTTTATTCTAATCATTTAGTCAGGTTTCATTTTTAATTCTTTATTTTCCATATGGACCTCCACATCAAAATCCTCCCAGTCTTTAACACTATTGCTCTGATCTTAAGAAATAACAGGTTCTTATTTATTCATGGATGGAGATCTGGTCTGCCTACAAAGCTAAGTTTTAGCACTGTTGTGGAGCTGGAGAACTACTGACATCACCCAATACTGCAGCTTTGGAGAATTTTTTTAGTTAGTTAGATAAATAGTCTGTAAAAATCTGAGACAAATGAACAGTCTCAAAACATTTGCAATATATTTTCATGTTTGATGAGATCTCTGAATAAGGTGAGCATAGTCTCGTTCAATTTTTCTATAGAGGATTTTATTTCTATAGTTATGTCAAATTCATTTTTGTTGTATTTTCTTGTTTGACATATTGTTGGTATATTTCTTTTCTAGTTTAACCACTTCCTTGTTACCTAAATTTTGTTATTTTACAAAAATGCAGTGCTATTTGTCTCTTAACTACACATCTCGTACTACATAAAGGACAAATGGTAAAAATGTTAAATAAATAAAAACAAACAATCCTGCAGACTCGTAACAAAAGATACATTGGTGTGATTCTTCGCAATTATCATAAAAACAAGGCAATACATCCTAAACTAAAATAACCTTAAAAAATACCAAATGTACAAAGAGCTTGAATCTGATTAAAAAGTTAAAATATGTTATTTACAGAAAATAGCCCCCCAACACACACATAGAATCATTCATTATTGCTGTACATGAAATGGCATTTAAGGATATTTGTCCATTATCATTTATCATTACTGAGCAGACACAACACAGTTCTGATTCATGGTCCGTGTGTATGTTCAGCGGAAGGAGGGCAGCGTCACTCTCTGCTCATCCATCCTCTTGGCCTGTGAGCGTATGATGAGACTGAAGAAGTCTTCATCCGGGACAGTCGGTCCACGTGAAGAGGGAGGAGGAGGGGCACATCTCTGATCATCCAGACGAGACCCCTGACAGAGATAACAAAAGGGCAAAAAATTATAAAAAATTAAAGTATCACTACCTTAATGTTTCATTCTGGTCTATCAACTACAAATTATAACAGCCTATCCTACCCTAATACTGATTTTATAGCAAATAAATCAATATAGAGGAGGAAACTGAAAGCGCAAATTCAAAGTACTTTTAAAGCAAGTCATTCCCTCATTGGGAGCTATTTTTTTATCTACTTGGAGACAACAATGGCATACTATCTTTAAGCTCAATTCAAAATGAGAGGTTTCCCATTCATTTTTGTACTCCTTATACGGTCTCTTGTTAATTCAAACATGTCTCTCACCTGACACTTGACAAGCATGTCAAAGAACTGGTCATCAGGCTCGTTGGCATCCATGCTGGCCATGACTTGGCTTAAAATCATGTGTCTGCTGTCAGTGTTACTGTGTTCAGACAGGGTGCGAAGTCCGGGCAGACTGCTTCCTGTTCCCGCCCTCTGTTCGTCCAGCCTCCTGCCCTGAGCGCTCGCCAACAGTCTGAGAAACGGCTCCTGCCCTGGAGACGCAGCAGACTCCGAGAATGCTGGAGAGAGAGTGACAAGTTTAAGTGAGAGTTCACCCCAAAATTTTAACTCCGTCATCACTTGATCACCCATATGACTTTCTTCTAGAACACATATGAAGATGTTTGGCAGAATGACAGCCTTAGCCACCATTCACTTAATTTGTGTGGGATAAAAGGCAATTTTAATATCCAAGGAAGAAAAAGTCATACAGGTTTGGAACAACAGGACAGTGAGTAAATGATGACAGAAGTGTCATTTTTGGATGTTATTTTAAATGCAATTATTTAAAAACAAATTAAATAATGTGACAGAAGAATAGCGACTAACATTTCCTGATGGTTCTGGGTGGGGTGGTGGGTGGGGAGGAGCTAGAATTGACAGACAGATGGCTCCTCCCATCCTGTACTGCACACCGCTGGTCATCCATTCTGTTGCTCTGGAAACGACTCAGCAGGTCAAAAAAGCCCTCATCTCTTAACATGTCTGTACTCCCATGCTGAGGACACAAAGGTCAAAGGTTGATTATTAAACACATTACAGACAATAGTGTGGCAGGCCAGGCAGGACGGAGCGAGTACAGAGAGGAATGTGGGCGAGGTGGGACGAATGATCGCGCCCAGCTATGAGTGATGAGGGCATGATTAGGTGGGGTATAAAGCCGGGAGAAGAGCTGCAGAGTGAGTGACAATGAAGCTGTGTTTTATGTTTAATGTTTTGTTTGGATTAAAGTTTGTTGAATGTCCATTAAGCTCAAAGCTTCCTCCTTTCCCCTCCGAACAGAGGTCCTTCACATATGCTAGACACTTTGATAAGTATATAACCATCTATCTATATACATCTATAGTATACAGTATATCTAAATATATATCTATATATACACTGGTCATATAATATCTGTTAATTATGGAGGGCCAATAATATCTGAATCTAGTTGTAAAGTAACCATGCTGTGTTCAAGTAGTGGTTTCTGTGTGTGATTTTATTACTTTGTTCTGAGGAGTTTCTTGTGTATTGCTGGTATCCTGCAGGATTTTACTGGAGCTGCTCTGCAGCTTGTGTTTCTTTCCACGGAAACGATTGACAAAGGACAGTCTGGAGGACGATTTAGCCAGTGTGGGTTTGGATGGCTTGAAGAGGATGTCACTGGTCCACTTCTGGCCCTGCAGTACAGGGATTAAATGATTCCTTATGAATCGTGATGCTGGGATTTAAGAACATGCCCCTTTACTTTATTGTCTAAACAGGGATTGATGATCTTTCAGAAATTTCAGGACTTTTTCCCCATGATCTTTCAGTCATTTGTGAATATTGGAAAGATTTATTTGAAAAATAAATAAATTCCATCCAGGAACCGTTTGATTCAAGTGACCGTTTTGACCTAAAAGTTGATTCACTTACAAATCAGAAATCAATGTGGCTTGCAAGTTTTACTCTAAAAATCTCATCAGCTACTGCTCGAGTAGTCTCAGGGAAAACTAGAAAATTACTGATTTCTTTGACTGAAAATCACAATTTTAAAATTCCCTGATATTTCCAAGTTTTACATGACTGTGGGAACCCTGACTATGCTTTGTTCCAAAACCTAGTGAGATACCATTTAGGCAACACTTGGTAAAATTAGGAAAACCTGGTAAATTGTAGTAAACTTAACTAGTAAATGTATAACCTCTGCTATTCACACATGCAATGGTTTCAATCTTTTTTCCTTCTGCGACATTCACGCATCAGCACAGAAATGCCATTAAACTCTTGAGATATAGTTAGTTATATTATCAGTCAACAAATTTCTTCATCTGCTGGGATGTAGGCAATTTAAGGCCGGATTACACTAGACCACTTCTAAAATATGAACAGAATCGAAAAATACTTGCGTCAGCAAGTCCTGATCTTGTGCGTACTCAAATAATTAATCTTACAACTCTGTTCACACAAAGTATCAAAACTGAACTTTTCAGGTAATGTTACAACTTCTCATGCAGGGAAATAGCCAGTGCAAAATGTCCTGGCATTTTTTGAAGGGGTCATGTTTAAATTTCTGAAAGAGATGTAGGATACAATACCAAGATTGAGGCAGCCCACTAGGTTTCAGCATAGATCCTTTAAATACTGTATAGCTTGTCAATCAGATAAATGGATACACTTTTGATAAAAAAGAAAAAAGCAGCTCTATATATGTGCTTACACTCACATTGATCTTGTCTGGTGTAAGTTTTAGCAGCTCCAGATTCTCCATACTGTGCCGCCGGCTCATGCTGGGTCTGGCACCTGGAAAGCAACAATTTCTATTTTGAAACCTATGCAGCCTTAAAAAAAGCTTAAAAAAAAAATTCAATGGCCACACACTGTCCCCCAACTCTTTCTTTTGATTAGCCCTCCAGAAGTGCCTGAGGTAGTATGGCACAATGCCTAAAAGGAGTTTGTGCTGTACAGCTGTGAGTGCTATACCGTGCAGTTTGTAGTCGATCTCCTTGTTCTCAGAAATGACAGAATTGTTTGTGCTATAACTGAGGCCAAGCACCATCTGAAGATCTGAGACATTCATGCGAGCAGTGAGCTCACTGCTACGATCTCCTGTCTGTATACAAGATGTTTCAGAGCAGAGATTAGGACACTTATAAAAAAACAACTCAATACTCCACTTTGCCTTAATTTGTGTAGTTAACTAAGCAAATACAATATAATAAACACACATTTTAAAAATATTAGTTATAATATTTTAAAACACATTCCCTTACAGAGTGCATCAGTCAGGTTCTGGAAGTAAAACTTAAACATGAACTGATTTTCAATGATAACTTTAAAAGACAAGACCTACCATGAGCTCAGAGGTTGTTCAAGGACCACGTTTACATGCACTTAAGAAAGCTGCTGTTACTTAAGAGAAAGCGGTTTAACACACCTAGGTTTCTACAGGGGAAAGCTGCTTATGTGGCCATGTAAACACATAAGCGGCGTTCTAACAGGTTTTTGAAGTGTGCGCATATGCGTGGAAAAGACCGAATAACAAACGTCACAGGATGGAGCCCAACAAAAAGTCAACAAAACATTTCTGGGAATACAGTGTGAAAAGCACCTACACTATACCCATTTATAAACACCACTGTAAAATATCGACGGTCCCTTACATTCACATATATGTGCTGGTACAGAGGGAATCCCGGAGCTTCACATGAAAGGGAAACCTAACTTTTGAAGTGCAATTCCACTACAGGTCACCATAGAAAGGAAACAAATAGCAACAACTCTGGAAAATCTGGAAATATAGCGAAGCAACAAAGAATAAAATAGTGAAATCTTCCTCGGTTACCACGTTTGTTATGTACACAAGCATCACAGGGAAATTACGTTGCTTTGGAAAAAGCTGCTTACTGACCAAGCCGGGAGTATACGGGAGTAAAGAGTACATCGCTTATATACAGTGCTTATATAGGAATGCTGCTTTGTGGCAAAACACCACTTTCTCGTAATAGTGTTGTTGTAGGTAAACGTAATAAACGTAGTCATTGATGGTACAGTATATGCTTCTGTTGAAGCCATCCCACCTGCATTATTTCAACTACACTGTTTAAAAATTGTGTTTATAGCAGAAGTCCTGTGGAACAACTAAACCAATGGTCCAGCAGAGAAAGGTTCACCAATCAGAGAACCGTGGCCAAAATAGCCCAGGAGCCACCGCCCACTCCCATGATGCAATTTTTGTCTCCGTTTTCCCTTAAACTACATATAGATTTGTACATATATTTTTTTAAATATTTTGCAGCAAACTTGAAATATATCGTTTCTATACTTATAATCAACAACCTAAAATGAACAGTTTTATATACAGTGACAAGAAAAAGTATGTGAACCCTTTGGTCTTGGCTGGACGGCCACTTCTATGGAGAGTGGCCATAGTACTAAATTGTCTTCATTTATATCTGTCTAACTGTGGATAGATGAATATCTAAGCTATTCAAGATACATTTGTAACACTTTCCAGCTTATGCAAAGCAACAAATCTAAATCATAAGTCTTCTGAGTTTTTTTGCGAGACATGGTCCAAGTCAGCAGATGCATCTTGTGAATAAAAACTCAAAATGTTTGAGTGCCTTTAATAATTAAAAGATCTAACCAACACCTCTAATCTCGTTTCATAAATTGGATTGTCAGGAGTTGGCAAACCTGGCTCGAATTAGCTTTAGTTGATGTCATTAGCCTAGGGGTTTCACTGTGAATGTTTGATATATTCAATAAGTACAAGAACGATACAGTAACTTCAGTTTTATTCGTTAAAACCAATAGTTAATTTAGATGAAGTTCAAACCAGATTTTTAAGACAAATTTATACGGCAACTAATTCCAAAGGGTTCACATACTTTTTCTTGCCACTGTATTACCACATAATTTGCAATGCTTTACAAGATTGTAGTTCCTGCCCTTGTGAAGTACACGGTCTTGTAACATTGTCTTTTTGTCTAATTTTCAAATACTTCTTGCCTCAAAACTAAGTTTGTAAAGTTGTGATTCACCTCTGAGCTGGTTGGTTTGTTTTATTGCTTACGATTCTTCTATGGAGGATTTTATTAAAAGCATATGCCAAAAAATGAATTGGAAAAATAGTTCCAGAACCAAGAAGGCTGAAAAAGTGATGCTCTATTTCAGTTACAAAGAATTTACAGCAGTTTTACCACATAATAACTTTGATATTCTGAATGAACGAAAATTAATCGTTTCCAAGTGTCTAATAAATGTGTTAATCTGTAGGTGGTCATACCTCTTTTGAGATTTCCAAATGCTTCTCAGCAAAGTGCATAGCCAGGTCATGATTCCCTAGTGCTGTATGTGCGTTTCCTAAACTCCAGCAGGCCCTGCCTTCACCAATCCTACAGTAAACATAAACTCCATAAATTAATATGCAATTACTATACCCTGCTCTCTAGATTTCTGTATCAGACATTAATAAAACCATATCGGTCAACCACTAATTTTCTACTACTACTACATGATTCCCTGTGACAGCACACCTGTCGTTGAGATCCTGAGCGATGATGAGATGTTTGAGATGGTAGTCAATGGCTCTCTCATAGTCCTGCAGCAATGTGTATGTGTTACCCAGACTGTAGCAGGCCTGAGCCTCCACCGCCAGATCCTTTAGCTGCCGTGCCAATTGCAAAGCTTTCCTGCACCCAATATACATCAAAACCACTGTCAGAGCTAAGCCAGAAACAAAACAAAACTCATAATAACAAATACAGGCTGATGAAAAAAGACATTTGGGTTGGAGTAAAATATATTTTTCTTGTCTCTAATGGCCCATTAGAGGAAGGTGCCACGTTTTGTGCCTGACAAGCTGATGAGGTCCTAAATCACTACCCCCCCCCCCAAACCTAAATGTTGCTTAATATTACAAAATACAGTTCAGAACATTATAAAGTGTTGCTTATATTAGTGTAGATTATTAACCATTATGGAGTTGCCAAATGCATGAACAGGTGGTCACCTGTAATGTTCTGCAGCCTTCTCAAACTCTCCAAGGAATATGCAGGCGTTTCCAAGATTGCAGTAGGCTCTCCTCTCTGCTGAGCGGTCACCGAACTCTTTAGCGATAAGAAGACGCTGGAAGTAAAATTGTTTATTAATTGTTGATGTCAATTGTTCGATCAGTGCTCTACCAGGTTTGGCTGTGTTGTAAAGCTTTAAGGCACATTCAAAAATTCATGTGATTGACTTCCAGTGGCGAAGAATTCCCCCTCGCAAATTTTGCATGGAGTTCAAATTTGATTAACTTCGACAAGCGAATTTGCTGCTTTGACCAATAGGAAGATGCTTGGTTTGGCAGTGACCTCTGTGTGGGTGGTGCTTAGTACACAGCTTCACTGAATATTCACAATAGACAGAAAATAAATTTAAGCTGCAAGTTTGTTTGTAACTTTACTCCCAGAGTATAAAGTGCAGCATTAAAATGAGGCTGCTTGGCAATTAGTTTTTTGCTGGTTTCACACACGCTCAATATCCACCCATGCCTTCTTCGCCTGTGGAATTTCAACGTGCAAAGGTAAATGTGACTGTGCCTTTACACTGTTGACTATCACATTTGTTTCATGACACAGAGCACTCACCTGTTCGTGTGAGGCCACTGCATCCCGGAAGTTTCCTATAAGGTAGTACGTGTTGCCCAGGTTCCCATAAGTTCTCCCCTGTGCTGCTCTGTCTCCAAGCTCCTTCACAATACACAGGCTTGCCCTGAGCAATTGGAATCATACATTGTAATCTGTGTGAACTATATGGGATCTTATATGGGATGAGATAATGACTCTGTAGGCATCTACACACAAGCGCACACATGTTGGTGATAAACTCACTCATAGTATTCAGCGGCTTTTCTAAGTGCTGTCATAACTTCCTCAGGGAAGTCTCCAGGCTCTGCTCCGCTCCAGCAGACGCTCTTCCCCTTGGCATGATACACATTTCCAAAATTATAAAGTGCTCGGGCCTGTCCGACCTATAGGGAAAAAAATTAAAACAACTTAAAGAAATAGGAAACAAACAGCATACTACTTTGAATATAAACCCTTGATGTCACCCATCTAATACAACTGCATGATCTAAATAATCAGCAAGACTAAATTTATATTTAGAACAGGCTTTCAACAACATTCAGTTGCACACAGAATGTGTCAGTGCAGAGAATAGGTGGCAGTCAGTGAATCCAATCACCATACAAACAAAAGGTTTTTGCACTTCTTTAAGTATAAACCAAGTGACACAGATGTGTTTGTAGACTGGTGAATGGGGGAAAAACAAACAAAAGAAATTAGAAAGGGGGCAATGTTTATAATGCAATTTGTTCTAGATGTAGTATAGGCTTTATTCATGAATTAATTATTATTTTTTTTACCTAATCAGAATGTATCTTCTAGCCCAGTGGTTCTCAACCTTTTTACTCCAAGGCCCCCTACTGTCCAAGACAATATTTGAAGGTCCCCTCACCCGAAACTAGATGTGTCTGATTAAAATAATTAAAATTAATCAATTTTAAGTCAACCTGATGCCCCCTTGGAAGTGCGTCCCCTGGTTGAAAACCACTGTTCTAGCCTACAGTCAATATTTTATTTTCCTTGATAACAACTGACCCTTCGCTAAGACCCGCCTTAAAGCATTTCTGACCAATCTTTGTTTAAATAAATATCAAGAAGAGCATATTATGGATTAAATAGTCTCATTTCCAAATAAGCATGAATAACATCAGCGAGGACACCTACAATTCCTCCAAGGTAAATTAAAGCTAATAACTGAACGTTAATTAATTTATGTATTGATTCATGTAATAGTAAATAAACAGTTCACAGCATCAAAATGAGTGTGTTATGAGGCGTTATAAGCAGTTCTGTTCACTTATAATTAAATGTTATCAGGTATGTAATCACTATCAATTGACACTTTTCGCTTTTCAAGTGACTTTTTCTCTTAAACACATTTTAAAGATTTCTGTTATAAAAAAAAAGAAAAAGAAAACCGTTAGATAAATATGCCTTACAATGTCACTCTTCATTCCAGCCCCCTTAAGAATATTATCCAATCCATTTGAGATTATTTTCCACAAAAAAGTGCCCTACATGCCAATGCCACACATGCTAGTGAAGGGTCAATAAGGGCTAAAAAACAAACAAAAAAAAATAAAAAATAAAACAGAATTTAACGGAAACCCGTGCAAGTAGCATGGCCACATTTTGAGCAGCCCCCAGTCATAGAGAGGACCACTGACAGATGCAAAAAAAGAACAGTAAGTGGCACCTAATGGTTATATCACAACAAGTTGCTTTCCAGAACTTTCACACTCCTTTAATGTGCCTATATCTCTCTTGTAGATTGTCCTTTTCTAGCCAATTTTATTAGGATGAAACGCTTACATTGTAGTACAAGTCGCTTAGTGTAAACGAATAATGTAACATATTCCATAATTTTAATGTATATTTGTAACAAGTAAATGATGGGCAAAGAGGAAGCGGGAACTGGCAGAACAGTCAACGTAAACTTTAATGCCAAACTCAACTTAAAACATGAAACACACACACAGCGACCATGTGCATCTCCCTCTCGTGCAAACTGGCGTCTCCGGCTCCCCTATATTGTCTCGCTCTCCTGCTGATCAGCTGACTATACACTCACCTTGTCGCCAAGTTCCCTGGTGATATCTAAATGCCTCTGGCAGCACACTATCGCTTCATCAAAGCGCCCCAAAACCTTTAATGTGTTCCCCAGGTTACCGCTGGCTTTGGCCTCACCAAGCCGATCCCCTGTGGTCCTGAGTAAACAATTAAGCATCCAGTACTGTTAATAATAATCAATACAAATATAATTAAATTCTCATTAATCCTTAAGACAGAAAAAAACAGCATTGGGATTTAGGTGTTCAATTTGGAGTTCTCTGAAGGCTACTTGTGTCATTTTTATAATCGGTGTGTGGGTTTGCATACCTAGTTAGAGTGAAATCATGGTGGTGGAACTCCAGAGTTTTGCTGTAGTCGTGCAGATGGAAGTAGGCATTGCCCAGTTGACTGTAGATGGCACTAAGAACCTGCAGGTCTTCCGTACCAACCTGCATGGCGGCCTCGAAGAAAGAAACGCCAGCGCTGTAATCCCCGACCTTGCACAGCCGCTCCCCTCCAGAGCCAGGTCCAAACAGGATGCCTCCATCCTGCAGAGGGCAGAATAAACAAATATATTCTGTTTGGTAAAATTTTTTTTTTTTTTTTAGGGATGTCCCAAAATTAGGTGCAATTAGGTCTGATATCACGCTCATGTTCTTGTACTCGTGGTCGTAAAAAACCTCAGATACAAAAAAAAAAAAAACATCTGAAGCACGAACATCATTCCGTAGACATTCAGAGCACACATTAAAAATCACGGTAAAGACCTAGTTTGATTAATAAACCGAAAAAGCTGCAATTTAATGTGATAAATATATAGGTGGCATGTGCTGCGCACTTTTCTGAGATTCTGAATTTGGGGTTTTCATAAGCTGTAAGCCATAATCATAAAAATTATATCAAATAAAGGCTTGAAATATCTTACTATGCTTGTAATGAGTCTATATAATATATTAGTTTCACCTTTTAAGTTGAATTACTGAAATTAATGAACTTTTGCACGATATTCTAATTTTTCGAGTTTCACCTGTATATTTACAACTATACCACACAAGTATAGCCCGAACCTTGTGCTGTGTTCGCGTCATTTTAATGACGATTGCTTTACGAACATGAATGCTTTCAAGTGTGGATTCGCGAGCCGGTTGATACTGAAGGAAGGTTCAGTACCAAGTTTATTTGGATCAGCTTCCTCCTCTGAATCACAACCTGTAAGTAATATTAATAATTGTTGCTTTTAGGTGTTTTTTAGCATGCTTAAGTATTTGTGCGTGTTGTGTAAGTTACGCTCAGCGCAGCTTCTGGTCTCCAATGTCAATTTTTTTTTGAAATATGTGAAATGTTTGTCGATGTTATTGGAGCTGTCATAAAGAATAGAGCAATAACTTGTAATGCAGTGCTTTACCAATATGTTTATGCGTTGGGCTAACGCAAACAATAATTGATTGGGTGTTTACCACCGAACTTTGGGCTATGATCGCTAACATAAATCAACTCAAATTCCTTCTCTGATTTTTTTTACTACAAAAGCAGTGATGGGCGTTCCGTTTCCGACAATCTCTGCACAGAGTATACCAATCACAACTGACTGGGTCATCTGACCAATCACCGCAGATTAGCGTCACGCAAAGGAGGGGTTTGGAAAAATTAGTCGTTGAACGAATCATTTGGAAGTCGGTGAGCAAATCAAGTAAACATAAATGTATATTATAAGACAACAAAAGTGTTTTTGTCATTGCATGCATGTAAAACTGTTGTTGGGGACTCCCAAAACAATATTAGGAACATTTTAAATGCCATAATAGGTGCCCTTTAAAGAAAAGCGAGTCTTAACAAGTGGGTCTTTAGCTGCTTTTTAAAGTGCCCTCAGACCAAGGGGAGAGAGAGTTTCAAAGTTTAGGAGCGACAACTTCAAAAGCACAGTCTCCTTTAGTCTTGAGTGAGCAACGTTCAGCAAACCCTTATCAGAGGACCTCCGATTCCTAATATTATTGTATGACTGCAGTAGCTCTTTAATATAGGCAGGTGCCTGACCATGCAAGGCTCTAAATTTAAATCACAAGAATCTTAAACTGGATTCTAAATTTAATTTGAAGTCAGTGTAAATAAATCAGGATTGGTGGTACATGAGACTGTCAGAAGCTTAGCAGGAGCATTTTGGACCACTTGCAAGTGGCTCAATGATATATTGCTAAGACAGCTGAAGAGGGAATTACATTAGTCAAGGTGGGGGGAGATAAACGCATATATGAGCATCTCCATCTAAGCTATGGACACAACTTGCCCAGGAGTTTAGCAATATTCCTCAGCTGGTAGAATCAGGAGTGAACCAAACAATTACATGCAAATCAAGACTCAAAGCATGGGCCCTAGAGACACCTAGTTTACGCAGAGTAGGTTTAAACTAAGAATTCTCTAAACTAAGAGGGATAAATTAGGACTTCTGTTTTGTCAGTACTTGAAAATGATCCGCCATCCAATCTTTTATAGAGGTGATGTATTCAAAAGAACAGACAGTTTTGAATTTTTTTTAGGCTTACAAGAAATATTCAATTGAATATCATCTGTATAACAGTGGTAAAAGATCAGAGGTGGGTAGTATCGCGCTACATTTACTCGAGTAACTTTTTGGAAAGAAATGTACTTTTAGAGAAGGTTTAAAAGTGGGTACTTTTTACTCCCACTCCAGTATATACCTAATGGAGGGAGAAAGAAAGAAAAAAAAACATATTTTTACTTTGTTACAATGAGCGTTACATTACTAGGTTTAATTTAAATGAATGCAAAACGTATTGAGAGATTACTGAATGGGAGTTTTACGACAGCGGAAGTCCACATTTGCGCGCGCAGTCACAGACTGTCACTCAAGCGGAGTCCATCACGGCTGCAGCAAAATGCTCTAACTCTGAAACACGTCATTCGCTCCAAACAGTGAAAAAAATTATAGATTAGTCACGCAATGCCTTAATTTAACAGCAAGACAGGCAGATATTTCAAGATTAAAATTACAACTCCAATTTAAGGCAGCACGCTGAGGTAAGATGTGGCTCTATTGATAATGCAGGTTTTTCTGTGACATGGTGATGGGTCATTTTCAGGGTGATTCTGTAAATATAGGATCTTGAGCCATCAGCTTTTAAGTGTTCATTTTTATATCTGCAGCAATATATCAGTGCGCTTTGTCCCGCATGTCATAAGCAGTATTAATGCATTTACCCTGCACCCTCGTACTGGAGTGGAAACTATCACAGCTACTTCAGGCTGATTAACAGTAAAAATCTATGTAACCATCCACATTAAGAGTAAATGCCTTTTGGTCTGCCGAACCTGTAATAGACAACTGGCTATGCAGGCTGCGCACTCTTCGTTTAAGGAGCAGTGAGTGGTACTGTGTGCAGAACTAATGACTCAAATTCTTTTGACACTGAAAACTGTAACTACACTGAACAAACAACTAAAAGCTACGAAATAGCAAAAGTTGGCATTAATAAAACATGATCTTGCTTTGGTTTAAAGTTCAACATTATATATAATGTCCCAGTGGGACATTGAAAACTTTCTAGTAATTATTACGGTGAAAACGTGAACAAAGCCTCTCTTCTTATTGAAAAATTCATCCAGATCTGATGATAGTGATAGTTCACCCAAAACTGAAAATTCTCTCATTTACTCATCCTCATGCCAGATGTGTATGACTTTCTTTCATCTGCTGAACTCAAATGTAGCTTTTTAGAAGAATTTCTCAGCTCTTTTGGTCCATACAATGCAAGTGAATGGGCACTAAGATTTTAAAGCTAAAAAATAAAAAGATCACATTAGTCAGCATAAAAGTAATCCATAAGGCTCCAGTGGTTAAATAAATATCTCCAGAAGTGATGTGGTAGGTGTGGATGAATAACATCACTTTCACATTCTTCTTCTTTTGTTTTTGGTGATTCACATTCTTCTCTGCAGATGGACCCTTGCAGGGCTGGGAGAAGAACTTCTAGCTTTAACTTCTAGATTTAAGACCATTCGGTCTTAAATCTCCTTATTGTATTGCATGGAAGAAAGTCATACAGGTTTGGAACAACATGGTGAATAATGACAGCATTTCCATTAACAACAACAACAACAACAACAACAACAACAACTATAATTCTGTAATATTATGAAATGGAAAGTAGGGAGTTAATGTCCATTATGTCATTTGTGAAAGTAACAAGTTACTCCCTACTTGAGTACTATTTTAATTGGATACTTTCTTACTCTTACTCAAGCAATTATTTATGCTAGCACTTTTACTTTTAAAAAAAATACCCAAGTAGAAGTAATTGTACTTTTACTTGAGTATGTAAGAAATACATTTAAAAAAAATATATCAATTGTCATAGAGGAAGTAAATGTAAAGCAAATAGAATTGGGCCCAGAACAGAACCTTGCGGAACACCACAAGACAGAGATTCAGCTGATGAGGCATAATTATGAACAGTAACCCTGAAAGTCCTGTCTGTTAAATAAAAGGAGGACCACTACAAGGCTCTTCCAGAAATACCCACCTAAGTCTCTCAACTAATATACCATGATACACAGTATCAAAAGTGGCACTGAGATCTAGTAGCACCAATACATTTCCCAGCATCACCATGCATTAACAGGTCATTTAAGACTCTGAGAAGAGCAGTTTCGGTTGAATGCAACTGATGAAAGCAAGACTGAAACTTATCCAAATCATTGTGTTCAACCAAGACAGCTGTACACTGGTTAGAAACCACTTATTCTAAGACCTTATCTATAAAAGCACTTAATTTGATAATATTATATTGTTTTTATGTTGAAAATCAACTATTCTATTTTCATCTGATTCAAGTTAATTAATTTATTTAGACACCATTTTGATAACATTTTAATAAATTGTTGATAAAGAATTCAGAAAAACAAAACAAAACCGGTATCGGTGAACCAAAAAGGAAGTATCGATACTCATACTTGTTCTCAAAAAAGTGGTATTGGGACATGATCCATAATTGTTTTTTTCATTCCTTTGGCTGTCTTACATGAATATCAGCAGAAATAAAATTGGGTGTAGTCCTCTAACCCAGAAGGAATTTGAAACGCACTCAACAACATGATAGTGTGGCAATCAAATCGATTTCTTTGGCTAATTCTACTGCAATAGAGGTTGTACACAAAGCACCCATAAAATGTTTATTAGTGTAACCCATTCACAATCTAAACAATTTAGTGTCAACCTTTGTGGTTAATAATTATGCAAATAACAATTGAGCCCGTTAAATGTCTTTTCCCCAGCACAAACCTGAAAAGTGACTAAATGTATATCCTATGTCAATATTCTTTTTGACACCATTTAATGTGACTATGTTTCAGGGTTTACTGGTACTTCATGATCGCACTGGTGCATTACAGTACACATCATAGAGATGAATTATCCACATGTTAAAGAACACAGTGCAAACCCCTTTAAAACCAATTACAGCTTTAGTAAAAATGTAAAATACTACAGTAAAGCAGTGAAACTACTTAAAGGATCCAATACAAACATCAAAGACCAATCAATCTAGCATTGCATGACTTCTGTGAGGTAAGAAACAGGCCAGAAATTTTCTAAATAAATAGCTCTATGAAATAACTAGCCAATTAAGAGTTTGTAGAGGCCCTACCTGGTGCCTCTCCGCCTCACACAAGCAAAGCAAACAGGACATCTGAAAGGCATCTAAAGTGCTTCTGTTGTCTCTTTAAAAGCTGTAATCTCCAAACACACATTTACCAGCAGCAATTATACCATGAAACAATGCAAAGTTAAATGACTTTAAAAAGAATATTCTATAAAGCAGTTTCTCATTTTACAACGTCACATTGGATGTTTTTGAGGGCAGAGGTTTATGATGGCTTTGGTAAAACCTGCCATGCTCAGCACTTGCACAGATAATCTGATTGTGTTTTTGCTTTCCACTGTCATATGTGATTAGCGTGCACTAAGAGCGCCACTTCAAGTCAAGTCAATTCAAGTCATAGTATAAGCAATATTAAATACACAGTTCACAGTATTATAGGGAGTGTGTTTCTAGACATTATGAGCAGACGTTTATGGGTCTAATCTCCTCAAGACAAATACCCGGTCTCATAGCAGTCGTAGTACGCCTGTGCCAACCGCATATGTATGTGTGCACAGTTATATGGAGTATGCTTTGACAGGCTTGCATTCGACTGTATGCAGACGTGGAGCATTTGCATACAAATTTAAGTACCTTGGGCTTAATCGATATCAAATAAAAATTTTTCTCTTTTCAAGTGACTGTGATATTAGTTGGTCTCAATTCTGATTCACAGTCTTCAATCAAATTACCATTTAATTTAACAATTTGTTTGACAAAAAACAATGAATATACCTTGCAGTGTCAGTTTTCATTCCAGTGCATGTAAGAATATTATCCATTTCATTTATGAGAATATTTTGCCATAAACTAAGCTCATCACACCATCTCCCATTCATTCCTATGGGGAGTTCTGCAAAGCTTGTTAGAGTGAGCAACAGTAACCGGGGATTCAAAAGAACCAGCTCATTCAAGGTGTATATTAGTAAGGCGCGTCTTCCACATGCAGAAAACTTCACATTCTGGAACCAAAAAGTTATGAACATCAAGTTCCGGATAAAAAATAAATAAAAATAAATATATATGCCACCAGTTCTGAACAAGAATGGGCTTTCAGTTCCCAAGTCTACTTCTGAAATAATCAAAATTGGTATGAGATCTCAAAAGAATAGCTCAGACAAATATGACAATTATGTCATCAATTATTCACCCTCATGTCATTTCAAACATGTAAAAGGTGTAAGGCAGATTCCTGTAAAATTATTTAGTCTAGACTGGGTGCAAATACATAGACATTTTGTCAGAATAGTGATAGAAGATAATTACTTTTATATACTCACTGAGCACTTTATTAGGAATACTATGGTACTATAATACTATGATTTTAAGCATTGCACTTCTGCTACATGATTGGCTGATTAGATAACCGCATGAATACGCAGGTGTACAGGTGTTCCTAACAAAGTACTAAGTGAGTGTATATTCCCGATAATAGAAATAAACAGTGATACAATCTAGAATTTTAAACGCTTCATGGAAAATCAGGCATCAAAAAATTATGTACATTTTTTATAATATATGTATATTTATGAGTGTGTGTATAAAGAAAATCAGACCAATGCAGATCATTTAAAATGTCACCAATAGATTCCATAGTGTATAGACTATGCTCTTGGAGCTGACATGGATCAAAACAGACCTTATCATCACTGTATAACATAGTCCGAGTAAAAGATGTTTGCCAAGGAAAAAGATAAAAGCAGCCCCAACACACAGGCTGACCAACAGCAAAAGACAACCATCATAAATGATTTACAGCATTATTAAATATTGAGTAAATTGACACAAGCACCCCTGGCTATTTCTCTACGGCACACCTGTGGTTTCTCATATAAGCACAAGAGAGTAAACTTGTGTATTTGTACTGCTTTAGATAAATAATAATAACACACACACACACACACTTTAGGTAACATTTTCCTTCTGAAGTCTCTTATATTGTATGGACGGACTAGAAATTTTCATATTTCCTTGAAAGCCATTTACACCAATAAACAAAAATGCAAATGAGTAAGTGAAGAGAAAATTCGCTTTTGGAGTGTCTTTAAGAAAGCATCAGCGTAAATTTATTCATTAATTTTGCATTTGCTCCAAAGCATTAAAAAGTATGATTTTAGTTGCATGCTTTAAATGTCGAAAACCTACCTGTAGTGAACATGAAAGGTTTTGTCCTCATCCTGCATGCTAACCACTGCACTACTCACAGCCATCGAAGAGCATTATCTGATCCAAGCCAAATCCAGAAAGTAGTCCATCAAACAAGAAAAATTTACAGAATCCCAGGACAGTGTGCAAAAAAGGGGAACTTTTCACAAGCACTTATGAAGTCTCTCTGAAGTTTTCTGGTCGTGGAGCCTGGTGTAAAACAACAGTTAGGCTCATCCACACCGATATATTTGTCACAGGCTCTGGCTATTCCCAGCAGTGGGTTTGGGAACTGTGTTTGTATGTATTGTGTGTTTTGTCCAGGACACTCTTCCGGAGCTCTCTGTGAAGAGAACACAAGATGCCGAGTGTGAAGCCTCATTCTGAACATAATGCCATGGCAACACCCACTAAGCAGCGGATACATGCAAGGGAGGCAGATATTAAATAGGTTTGGGAATTGTAAGGAATTTCATGACTCCAGTTCCAATTCCTCTTTACGATTCCAGTTCCTTAACGGTTCAAGCAATGATTCCATTAATTCTTTTAGTACTTTTTTTTTTTTAAGAATTAGTAAAAAAAAATAAATAATAAAAAAAAATGGGAAATGCAATTTGTTTTTTTTAAAATACTACTCTCTGCTGTCTGTTACCAAATAATGAGATCATTTCAGATTTGTACAGAGCAGATATAACAAATCACAAATACATTTAATACAGTTCTTGTAAAAGGTGTGTTTTCAGACTTTTAAATACATAAATACAATCCAATAATAGATCCTTACTCTATTTTAAATAAAGAAATCTAAAAAAACATGAAATGTGATGGCATATTTAATTTATTCATTTATTATTTTATCAAATTCTGCTTATTACAACAAAATTTGTTTATCTTTAATAATACATTGTCATATGAACTGTCAGAGACAGCTTTAAAAGATAAATAAAGGGAAAACAAAAATATAAGAGAGAGAGCAAGAGTGCTGATAATATGCAATGCGTGCAGGCCAGAAAGCATGTCTTTGAGTGCAGAAAGAAATAGTATTCAAGTCTTTTGTCCCTGCCTTCACTCCATGACAATTCACCCCTCTCTTACATAGCCATAGAGTTATAGAATCAAGGCAATAAGAACAAGACAAATTTCAGTGATCATCTCACATCTGTATGGCTGGTGCCAGCTTGGACAAATGAAGCCCATTGCCCATTATACGTTTAGTTTTTGTTCTTGCCATTTTCCCTTATGGCTAATAAGTATAGCTAGAGTAGTAGTCGATCACTAATTTGACTATCATCTCTAAGTCTTAATCAGGCGTACGCCAAAACAAGCTTCAACAATGTACTTTAACAACTCTAAAGGTGACTGTCAGTCACTTTCAAACATATTACAGCTCTGTGAAATTTGGAAAGCTGATTTGCCATTGCCAAACTAATCCAGGAAATAAGATAATCAGATTGAGGAGCTACAGAGCCATGTTGACTGAAACGCTCACATTTTTATTTACAGACAAACAGTGCTGTCAGTAAAGGGAAGTTAACATTGGAATAGCCTACCACTTGGAAAAGGGTTGGCTCTACACATCTCACTTTTAAGATTCATCACAAACAATGGCTTAAGGCAAACCAGATCTGTGATCACATTTAACTTGGCATGCTACACAATGTACATTGCCGCTTTCTACTTGTGTATTTGACTTTTTACCACTTTACATATGAAATTCATCTCCCATGACCCATTTCAAACAAGGGTTTAAGGGAAACCATATCTGTTATCACTTTTAACTTGGCATGTTGAATAATGTATTCTGCCCTTTTCTACTTGAGTATGGTGTATCTGTAACTGTATGTTGTCACTTATGTACTGTATATTTGTATCTGTATATTATCACTTGTAATGTCCCTGTTTTTGTTATCTGCCTAGGACTACGGATATAAATTAGCAATGTTGCTAAAATCCGGCATGTTTACATCTTGTACTTTATACTGATGTTCATTGACTTGCACTGTCCCTATTAAACAAACAAATAAATAAAAATAAATACATATTTCAGAAACATATGGATTTAGAGACAATTGGGTAATTATCACTCTTAAAAGTAATGCAGTTTTTGTAGATCGTTTTGGTATGAAATTTTCCAAGAACATATTTTCAAATGTAAGCGGAGTTTTTATTTTATTGTGTTTAAGTTAACATACCTTAATGGTTTGTGCATTCACAACATATTTTACTTGCATAACGTGCCATATTTCTGAGCCAAACTGGATATTCAAGGTATAAATTTGTAGTGCGGGACTGGATTTTAGCCGTTTCAGAGGCAGACCAAGTTCTTTCGAACTTGAAAAACAACAATTAGAAAAACAAATTTTTTTTTATATGCACTGATGAATCATTCACAGTGACTACGTTTTCATGCGTGGCTTATTGTGAGAAAGTGGCTTTCCCATTTACAAGCACTTCATAAGCAGCATACTCTTTACTCCTGCATACAAGCAGCTCAGTCAGTAAGCAGCTTTCTCCTAACAACTTAATTTCTCCATGGCATTTGTGTAAATAATAAACATGGCATTCAAGAAAGACTTCACTATTTTATTCAATGTTGCTTTGCTTCATTTTCCAGATATTCCAGAGTTGATGCGGTGTTTGTTTCCTTAACTTTCCATTGCGACCTTCAGTGGAATTGTGCAGCTATAGTGGGGTTTTCCTCTAATATAAAATTCTGGGATTCCCCCAATGTATTTGAGGGCATATACGTGAATGTGAGGGACCATCGATATATTACATTTAAGTGTATAAATGGGTATAGTGTCTGCATTTCCCATTGTACTCCCAGAAATGACGAATTCTTTCCTCTGTGTTGACTTGTTGTTGGGCTCCATCCTATGAAGTTTGTTATACGGTCTGTTCTTGTGATTATTCTGAGATGGTTTGCATCAAACTACCACAAAAATATAAGCAAGGATTAGGGTTGCAGTGGTATACCGGTTTCACGGTATACCACGTTATGAAAAGTTACGGTTTTCATACGATGTACATTTGCTTATCTACAGTATTGAGAAATAAAATGCAACCGGATGGAGAATCTAACCTGCGCGTGCGCATCTCCTTTCCTCCTCGACTGCCTGTCAGACTCGTCAACTTGCTCTACAAACACACATGCAGCGGACAAAATGTCAGAGTGAAGCGAGGCAAGGGAGTCAGACATAAGGGAGTGTGTGTGTGAAAGCAGTGTTTCTCAACTGGTGGGTCGTGACCCAAAAATGGGTCGTATGTCTATTCGGACTGGGTCGTGGAGAGCAGGGAAATGCGACCCAGGATACATTAAATACAGATTACGTTTTTACAATGGTGGGTCGCCACTTGATTTCCAATGTAAAATATGTCCTGAAGCAAAACCAGTTGAGAACCACTGATTTAAAGGTACAGACAGGAGCAGTCTGGCTGCACTGTCGCTGCACCTTCAGTTATGTTAACTGTTAATAATCATAGGACATTACTTTAAAAGCTCGCATAGCTGATGTTGTTTTTTCATTTAGTATTTAATTTAACATGCTTAAGTTATATAAAATGTTATAGTTACATGCTATTATTTTATCATGTTTATAATTCAGTTTATTATTATAATTCTGCAAATTTTCTTATTTATTTTCATACTTCCATTAAAAAAAAAAAATGGGTTGAAGTTTCAATAATAAAGTGTTTGTTCGACCAAAAAACAAACCCTTCCGTTTTAACTCCTTTAAGGTTCATTGCAACCGATAATAATAATTGTGTAATAATGTATTTTATGAAACCGTGATATTTTCTATGATGGTTATCGTACTTTGAAAATCTCATACCGTTGCAACCCTACATGGAACTCGGGAATATTGTGGATAGCGCTGATGAATTTGGGGGGCGGAGCTTCTGAAGCAGCACTGAAGGGAGGGGTGTGTTTGTTTGGCTGTTGAGTTCAAATATCAAGTCATTCTCAGGAATCGCTTACTCCACCTTTAATTTTTTTATGAGGAAAAATAGGAACACTCTCTGTTGTCAGGGCTTATAAACAAAATAAAAACTTTATTTGCCAAAAACTTCAAGTGCATTGTGCGGTCTTGTTCATTATGAAGAACAAAGAGGACTCAAAAGCAGAGCCAGTTACGAAACTGGTTTATGTCATCATCATCGTAACAGAAAAACAGTTGCGTGGTTCTTAGCACAGCTCAGTGGCAGGTTAGCTTGAGACATGAATAGAGGTAAAAAGATACAAGGCTTTTTTCACACTGCCGAAAAAATCCGATTTTTTTTGAGTGACTGTTAAAACTGCAAGTTATATTTTTTTCTTTTCAGACTAGTCGCTTATGCCATCTTGTCCACATTAGCTGTCATGGTGATGCAGCAAACTTGAGTATGTTCATCATGCATGAGATTTTAGCGATGGATGTTTGACCATTGATTATGCTTTTCATGATCACTCTTCACAGACAACGGCTTAAAATGGGAGAGGTGGCATATGCAATGTTTGTTGCCGCTAGTGTTGTTGCTGCCCATTTTAGTGGGGACATCCTGTATTTTGTCCAAAATTACAACATCTCATACAAGCCTTTTATCTTGGAGTCCTGTATTTTAGCAGAGTGTGAAACATCCCGTATTGAAGGCTTTGTGTCCCGTATTAAAGCATAAAAAAGGTCGGAAGGTGAGACGAGGACCTGTGTCCTGTGATGAAATGCTCAAAATGCTCATGTGTCCCGTATTCGCGTGACATTAAATAATTTATCACGCTGTGGTTTCTTGCAACCAGTATGGGTTACTGCACCTTAGAGCATCTCTTAAAGGGGTCATATAATTGTACATGCACTTTTTCAAGTTGATTGTACTGAAATGTGTGTTGGCTGTGCCTGTACACAACCATCGTATTATGATAAAAATCCATCCAGTGTTTTTGTTTTAATCTCCTTATATATTTTCCCCTGCCTTAAATCGAGCCGTTCGATTTAAATCGACACACGGTCGGACGCCCCTCCCAGGATTGTTGATTGACAGCAGTGTTTCAACACAGACCCGCCCTCGCTCGTGAGCGAGCTGTCAATCATAGTCCGTCATCATTGTTGATACACTGGAGCAGAATAGCGCCTAAGCGATTGTGGTGTTCTGTTCTTCGGTGTAATAACGAACACAGCAGTCATTTTGATGTTCCTAAATCTGAACCGCTGAAGACGCAGTGGCTGAGTTTTGTTTACGATGGGAATATTCCCCACGAGCAACGTCAATGCGTTCATGTTTGCGCGAATAATTTTTCACCAGACTGCTTTATAAACGAGGGTCAGTATAAAGCTGGTTTTGCTAAGAAGCTGCTGCTGAAAAAAGATTCGGTACCAACTATTTATATTCTCTCTGCACCTCCAGAAGAAGTAAGTGTAACGTTTTATTAACCTTTATATTAATCTTTGCAAATCGCTTGCACGCTTCACAATGAATGTGGCTAATGTTTACACTCAGGGTACATTACGGCATGTTTTCCATAACGTTACGACGTTCTCAATATAATTCATAATCCCACGTTTATAATGAACAACGCGTTATGGTTATTGTGTTATTAAAAACTGTGTACGCAGGTGTTACAGTTAACATGGTAACACTAAGTTACACCTGGTTTACTTGTATGTTACTGATTAAGAAGTAATGTCAAAAAAACAGTTATACGGAGAATAACTCCAGAACGGAGGGGCGGGGTGACCAAAGCTCATTATCATTTAAAGTCATATGCTCTGAAATGGCGTGATGAAAACAGAGCTGTTTTTGAGCAGGTAAAATTAGTGTTTTCTTAAAATACTAATGAGAATTTTTAATAAAAGTATATTACAAAGTTTTCATTTAGACCCTAAAGATTCATATTAACTTGTACAAAAATGGCATTATATGACCCCTTTAAGGCAAGTTAAGCCAATGTATGTATTATTATAAGAGGTTTGAAGTGCTTTGCATGTCCTGTAACATATAAATGGCATATGGGTGTGATTCATTCAGAAGTGGTGATCTCTATGCCCCGTTTACCTTCCACTGTGAGAGTTTTGTAGGGCTGAAATGTGTAATAAAACAGGCTGATCTGATCAGGCTTGAATTGTTGTTATAACGTAGTTTGTCCAGCAGAGTGCGCTCCAACATCATTGTTTACTGAGCTGATGGTGGTTCTGCAGACCGGGTGGAGTTAAGCGGTGCGGTGTAAAGCTGCCAACTATTTTGAGAAATACATACTGGAAAGTTAATAAACAATGACCCATCATTTCCCATTTTCAATATAATGTTAACCCTGTCCCTGACAACTATGTCACTCATGTTTATCACATCTCTTTGCTATAGTTTGTCAGTGCAGTAAGTAATGTAGCAGATTGAAAGGTAAACATCAGAGCATGTTATTGCAGCTCAGCAGACAACGGTGCGGTGGTGGATTGTGTCTGTTGAGTGTTGATTTCACGCTATGCTGTTGTTGACCACGTAGCTACTTTCAACCGTTTTATTCAGGATTCGCAGTTTGGTACCCTCTTCAACCAAACAATTCCAGTCGTTGCATTTACAAAATGTAATATTTCAAAAGTCTGGGTTTCCACCGTTGAAAGTTTCCTCTGAACTTGTATAGCAGAATACGTTGCAACACCGCTGCATATCTCTTGACTCGGTAGGCGTAAATGCTTCTTGTTTTACAACCTGCCCCTAATTGAATGGCAGTATTAATATAGTCAGCATTTGACATACTAAACAGTATGATGTTTATTTAGCTATTTAAATGGTCAATAATTGACTGATACTGAACATACAATACTGATGTTTGTTAAACGATTTATTGTATTTTTATTTATTCTTTATTTTCCCAGTGTTCTCTTCTAGAATTGGTTGACAATGTTTAATACTAATGTCAAATATTCTTTGATAAAAACATTTAAGAAAGCAGCCTTCTGAGTACCTTTGCATAGTCATATCAGTGCAAAATCAGTGCACAATCCGCATAGAAAAGGTCTGTTTTCATTCCAACTCAAAAATGATCTATATTGGCCACCATATCTTTCTTTTCACATTTTCATTTCATATCATGTAATCCGATCTGACCGTTCAGACTGATACACATTAAGTAAAACTAGATTTTAATCGGATTCCAAACCACCTATGAATGTGGGTTGGATGAGGCTTGTAAAAATCTGGATTTAAAGTGTTTTTGTCCTGTCTTGTCAAACTACAAAATCCTAAATGGATTTGCGTGACAGTGTACAATTTTTTATTTTGATTTTTTTCTGCCTGTGTGAACTTAGCCAAAGTCATCAGCACATCCTCCAAGACACACAGGATGTGATTATGACTTCACAGTCATCACAATAAATGACTGTCACTTGACAGCTGAAATTGAAGTACACCCTTTTTATAGACTACCTTACAAATACTAATCAAACACAAAGTGACCTAGTAAGCAATTACTAACAAATAGTTGCCAGATTCAGCAATGAGTTTTCCAGTATATTGAGCCAATATAAATATAAAATGACAGATGGACATTGAGACAGCTAGATACATAGATAATTAAAAGCAAGTAAGTTAGACAGAAACAATACTGTATGGCAACGTAAAAATCTGAAATTCTGGAAACAGTGATTGAAAGCAACAGCCAATAATACCACTCAACCATGTCAGTCCCCATGCATAAAGCAGCATAATGACACTCCCAAAGCAAACAGTATAATCAGGCCCACGTTCAAGCAAGAAAAAACATTTAAAAAGCACATACGGAGGAATAAAAGTATACATAATATAAAACACATACCTGAAATATGTGTAATACTGACTTCTGGACAAACCTAAACAAAACCAGATGAAAAACACAGTCATGACAATTCAACAAATCTTACAATAAACCAAATACCACTTGTTTTATTTAATCATAACGGCTACAAACAGAAGCTAAATAATTTTTACATTTAAAAATCAAACTATAAACGTAACATCCCCCTATCAATGAAAGCACTGCTTATGTCAGGAACAACGCCGAAAGGGTTTTCCGGTTTTTAAACATACGTTTTGTTTATTCCGCGCTCGCTGCAGTTTAATTTAATATTTCAGCTGTTTATTGTTCATTTGGTTGTGTTAGCCAGTTAGCGCGTACGGCACTCTGTGTCTTAACGGCCGTTACGGGCCAAACTTCACTCATCATACTCACTCAAACTCCTCAGAATTCCCACGGATCCTCCTCTTGGCTCAGTCTTTTACAAACAACGGGGAAATGTATAACAACTAAATCCAAGCACGTGGTAACGATCGAAAATTTAATACATTTTTAAGTTTACAACGATATGTTCGGAGACCTCCGAGTTGTTTGTTGAGAAAACTTCACCCAGACAGAAGGGGCGTGTCTAAGGCGTAGTTGTGACGACCAGCCAATCAGAAACCATAATTCAAATATAACCACACCCCCAGAGTGATGACCAATTAAATTTGAATGTCCAGAAACTCTTGTGATTCTCTAACTAACTTTTCGCATCTCTACGGAAGCCCTGAACCGCAAGGTGGAAGAAATAAAATAATAAATAAATAAATAATTGCCTTAGTTCCTTCCTGAGCCTAAGAGCCTTTTTTTTTTCTCTTCCAAAAAATTTTTTTTCTCTCTCTTCCAACATTCTTTTTTCTCTCTTCAAAACAAAAATATTTTTTCTCTTCAAAATTTTTTGTTTCTCTATTAAAAAAAAGGAATACGGTACCAACCTTGTCTACTAGGTACCACTATCAGTAAACATGTAATCTTATGCTTTTAATGCTTTCTCTGTTGCTATATGCTATATAATTAAAACCACAAAATGTAAAATTAGACCATACGTTATTTATAGCGTGTATTTTACCTGGCGCCTATCACACATAGAGGTTACGTCCTTTAGGAGAGAAAAAAAAATATTTTTTTTGGACGAGAGAAACTTTTTTTTTGAAGAGATAGATACTTTTTTTCAGATTTAGGCTCAGGAAGGAACTGAGACACAACTTTTCTTTTTACATACATCCGTACATCTCAACGCCAAGCACACATATTGAAAACCGCCTACTGTCTCCGACATTCGCATGCGACTGTCGTATTTCTCCCTCTACTGGTAGACGTGATGAATTGTCATTTTGCTCTCAACTGATTTTTTTTCATAAAATAAGCTACCAAAGGTTTTTCTCAGAATGACATTACTGTGTGTGATTTTCTTGAGCAGATGAACATATTCAAGAAAATTCAGGATTAATATTCACTCAGTATTTATTATTAATTGTATCATGATTACGTTTTTTATAGTTAATATTATTATAATTAAGAGCAACAACAACACCAATTCAGCAAATATGAATAGAAAATTCATAAATGGGATTTTAAATATGTAGGTTTTGTGTGTGCAGAAATAAATGACACATGTACACATTTAATCACAAGTTTACTGTAATTCCAAAATATTTTTGTGAGACTTGCATTGTAAACAATCACTTCTGACTTCTACTTTATACATTGTACAAAATACAGAAGTATCAGGCGTTTAGAAAAAATATATATTTATATTTCTCGTTTCGTGCTGATAGTTTTGTATGAAAACATCACTTCCGGTTGGGTGGTCGCACGAGTTGAAATATTTTAATGCTGGTGCCTACACACTGCCAGCGACTTTGTCGCTGCAGGTCGCCAGTGGCTGGCGGTGAAGTCGCCAGTGGGTGTTCCCACTACTGGTTGCCTAGTAACGTATAAATGACATTCACGGATGTCATTCCATTGCTGCTGACAGAAAATCTCTTTTCTTGCCACTAAAAACAAACATTTTGGAGGGAAAAGACTAAATATAAATGGAATCAGTACATAAAATGCGTTATATCAAAGATGAATGAGAAACAAGGCGTGCTGTTTGCCATAGTGGCTGTTTATCTGCGGCGAAAATGCAAATGCCGGTCTGTCTGGGTCTGAGCCCGTGATCTCAGATACACATTTCCACGCGGTATTTTTCTTACAAATGTCCTTGTACATGGGAAGAGACATATCATAGAGCACTGGAAAATTTCTAACAGCAAGAATTAGCCTTTCATTCATCTTTCCGTTACTGCAGGAGCTGAGAGTTGGCTGTCGCTTCCGTTAGTCACACTTCATTTGAATAAAGTTGAACTTGTCTCAACTTTGTCGCGTCGCTGGACACGGCCACATCTAGTTGCCAACGGTCGCGACAGCTCGTGTCGCCGGAAGTCGCTGTGCTCGCATTGAAAATTAATGGTATGGAGTCGCTGTCGCACGCGATGTCGCTGGCAGTGTGTACGCACCTTTCGAGGCTCGAACCGAATCCGAAAATGTCACATCCGAAGACGGTAGGAACCCCACGCAGCCTCAGTGCGACTCTCTCCATTGGAAAGGAATGATTTCCGTCTAGTCTGTCATTTGTCAGAGTTGCAAAACCTTATTGTTTTTATTTGACTTTGAATCAAGTATAAAGTAAAGCCGTGAGGATCACTGAAATAATATGGTTTTTAATTCTCTATCTCAGTAATTCTTGTTACATAAACTCTTCAAATTATTATTATTTTTTTCTTTCTTTTTTTATTCAAAATTTGCACATTAATGAACTGTTGGGAGCAATGTTGATTGACAGATGACTTGAGGACTTCAAGTCAAGTCAAGTCAAGTCAAGTGGTTTTTATTGTCGTTTCAACCATATACAGTTAGTACAGTACACAGCAAAACGAGACAACGTTCCTCCAGGACCATGGTGCTACATAAAAACAACAAAGGACCAACACAGGACCACATGAGACTACACAACGAAATAAAATACCTATATAAAATACCTATGTATACCTATATAAAGTGCACGTGCAAACATGTGCAAAAAGTACGGGACAGTACAACAAATTTCTGACAATGAACAGGACAATAGACAAAGTGCAGCGCCGACCAGTACACAGTAGTGCAAAAAAGATGACAGTTTCTAAAAGAAAAAAAAAAAAAAAACTTAAACATAACATACTATGAGATAGTGTTCTATGCACATAGCAGTTATTGGGGTAGCAGACAGTTATAAAGTGACAGTAATTAAAGTGCAACTCAGGACACGTGTGTGTGTGTGTCAAACCAGTCTCTGAGTATTGAGGAGTCTGATGGCTTGGGGGAAGAAGCTGTTACACAGTCTGGCCGTGAGGGCCCGAATGCTTCGGTACCTCTTGCCAGACGGCAGGAGGGTAAAGAGTTTGTGTGAGGGGTGTGTGGGGTGTGTGGGGTCGTCCACAATGCTGGTTGCTTTGCGGATACAGTGTTTTTTGTAAATGTCTTTGATGGAGGGAAGAGAGACCCCAATGATCTTCTTAGCTGTCCTCACTATCCTCTGCAGGGCTTTGCGGTCCGAAACGGTGTAAGTCCCAAACCAGGCAGTGATGCAGCTGCTCTCAATAGTCCCTTTATAGAATGCAGTGTAAATGGTGGGTGGGAGATGTGCTTTCCTCAGACTTCGAAGAAAGTAGAGACGCTGCTGGGCTTTCTTGGTGATAGAGCTGGTGTTGAGGGACCAGGTGAGGTTCTCCGCCAGGTGAACCAGGTGCTCTTGACGATCTGCACAGAGGAGCCGTCGATGTTCAGCGGAGTGTGTTCACCTTGTGCTCTCCTAAAGACTTCAGGTTCCACCTGTCATAGCAACCACCTGTTTCAACCTACCCCTTCCCCTGTGCGCATGCATGTAGCATCTGCCCAGAGTTGCAGCATCAGATATGGCATTTATTATTTAAAGTGCTCAAGATGATCTTGCTTCATAGCCTGAGGCACAAAAAAGAGCCTTCATTGCACCTTTACAATGGGCTGTTATGTTATCCATTAATTTATGTGGAGAGGAGCACGTATAGAACTCCTTCTGGACCCATAGAAACTGAGGAAACAAGCATCAAAAAGTGCAACTTCACATTTTATATAGTTTGAATTTTCTTGTAATTTTTTATGTTATTTTATTCCTCTGGTGGATTCATTTTTTTAATGTTAGAAGCTTTTTCCTAGAATTAAAATGTAAAAAAAAAAAAAAAACACCCTCTTACCCACCTTATTGTACTTGGGCTGCCTCTGAAATGTGTTGCCAAACTACTGGGAGTCTCTTGAGCAACATTGTTTAGGAGGTTGACTGACAACAATATGTCAGTTAGAGCATTATATAGCACCTGTACTGATGATGAGTTGATGACAGAGGTGAAAAACTTGATTCAAGATGTTGGATATCGGATGGTCTGAGGGGCTCTCCTGGCACAAGGACACCATGTGCAGTGGGACAGAGTGTGTGCATCCAAGTACACGGTGCATATAGACAACAACCACAAACTAATCAGGTATGTCAGCATGCCATTCTTTATATCACAATTGTAACGTGTATTCACATTGGGGGAATGATACTGTGAGGTAACAGTATGTATTAAAATAGAAACTTTTATATTTGCCAACCTTTACTGTTGTCACACAATACTGCTGTTATCTCTACTTAACCTGCTAGTCCATAATCTATTGCGTGTAACTGTAATGCATTGTAATGTTTGATGCTGTGTTTGTAGACTGAGAGGTGATCATGGAGGTGAAGATGTAGAAGTAGCACAGCTTATGTTTTCAGTTCGTAGCACTGACAACTACAGCTTCATTGCTGGTAAAAGTGTTCATAATCAGAGGTGATTTTATTTTTATTTTATTTTTTTACAATTCCTGACAATTTATCGTAGAAAACATTCCCTGTCTTGGTCAGTTAGGATCACTTCTTTATTTTAAGAATGTAATATATCAGAATAATAGTAGAGAGAATTATATATTTCAGCTTTTATTTCTTTCATCACATCCCCAGTGGGTCAGAAGTTTACATACAATTTGTTAGTATTTGGTAGCATTGCCTTTATATTGTTTAACTTGGGTCAAATGTTTCGGGTAGCCTTCCACAAGCTTCTCACAATAAGTTGCTGGAATTTTGTCCCATTCCTCCAGACAGAACTGGTGTAACTTGAGTAAGGCTTGTAGGCCTCCTTGCTCGCACATGCTTTTTCTGTACTGCCCACAATGTTTCTGCCAGATTGAGGTCAGGGCTTTGTGATGGCAACTCCAGTACCTTGACTTTGTTGTCCTTAAGCCGTTTTGCCACAACTTCAGGTATGCTTGGGGTAATTGTCCATTTGGAAGATCCATTTGTGACCGAGCTTCAACTTCCTGGCTGATGTCTTGAGATGTTGCTTCAATGTATCCACATAATTTTCCTTCCTCATGATGCCATCTATTTTATGAAGTGCACCTGTCCCTCCTGCAGCAAAGCACCCCACATCATGATGCTTCCACCCCCAGGCTTCACATTTGAGATGGTGTTCTTTGGCTTGCAAGACTCACCCTTTTTCCTCCAAACATAATTATGGTCATTATGGCCAAACAGTTACATTTTTGTTTCATCAGACCAGAGGACATTTCTCCAAAAAGTTAGATCTTTGTCCCCATGTGCACTTGCAAACTGTATTCTCTTTTTTATGGTGGTTTTGGAGTAGTGGCTTCTTCCTTGCTGAAAAGCTTGTCAGGTTATGTTGATATAGGATTCATTTTACTGTGGATATAGATACTTGTCTACCTGTTTCCTCTAGTATCTTAATAAGGTCCTTTGCCGTTGTTCTGGGATTGATTTGCACCAAACTACATTCATGTCTAGGATACAGAATACATCCCATGGTGTTTATACTTGCTTACTATTGTTTGTACAAATTAACGTGGTACCTTCAGGCATTTGAATATTGTTCCCAAGGATGATCCAAACTTATGGAGGTCCACAATTTGTTTTCTGATGTCTTTGCAGATTTATTTGGATTTTCCCATGATGTCAAGCAAAGAGGCACTGTTTGTATGCTGTGAAGGTTAGAAAGGGTGTGGGTTGTGTGACTGGGCTTTTCAAATCTACAGTAAAACACATTCAGGTTGTTAGCCAATTCCCTACAGTGTTGGGGATGATGACTTGTAGTTGTTAAAGACTTTCAGGCTTCTCCACATTGATGAAGGTTTGTTAGCTGAAAACGTTTTTTTTTTTTTTTTCCAGCTTTTCAGAATAGCTTCTTTTAGTCACTCTAATCTCAGTTGTCAGTCTGTATTTGGCCTGATAGTACAAGATTTTATCCCCACTTCTGTAAGCATCCTCTTTGGCCTGACAAAGCTACTTTTGCCATAGAGAGATTTGCTGTAAACATTGTTTGTCATTGTTGTATGTTAAATAAGTCCTAGTAGGAATGCACATATCCTTACAGAAACTGATATGAAGCAGTTGACACAGAATCAACTGTTAAATCTTGGATAATCAACTGTTGGATAGCTTGAAAGTGATATGCAAGAGGTATCAAGATACTGCAGCATTACAAATGTTTCAAAAGAGTCAAAATCGTCTAAGGATCATCGCAAGACCAGCATAAATTATGCAACTTAAAGACCAGGGGATGATGAAGATGATGAAGAGGAGTGTCCTAGGTGAAACTGCAGTGCTAGCTCTCTAGATCTGTCAACAGCAGATGCACAGACGCATAAGACTTGCTTCAGCAGGACCAGATCCTTCAGTGAGCTGAAATATAGGCAGGGACAGGTCCATTACCCTACCTGACTTTTCTAAAGTGGCACCTAAAGTCAAAATACCTAAAGCTAATGGATCTGTGTAATGGGGTGAGGTAGGCAAGGAGGAGCTGGGAACCAGTTGAACAGTCAACGTAAGTTTTAATAACATAAATTAACTCAACTTAAACACACACACACACACACACACACACACACACACACACACACACACACACACACACACACACACACAGTGGACGCATGTGGCTCTCTCTCCCTCGAACTGGCACCTACGGCTGATTGGGCGTGAGTCCTCATGGCCCGGTCCCACTCTCCTCCTCGTCACACTCCTCCATCACCTGACTCGGGATGGGGAAATGGACACGCCGTCGCCTGATCCTCAACCACTCCTCCAACCTCTGAAGGACGACAGCTCGCTCCTCCCCTGGTGGACGACAGCGAGTACTCTGACAACTGGCGGACGGAACGGCTCCTCCCCTTTCTCGGCGGACAACAGCAGATCCTCCAACTCTCGGTGACCGGCAGTGACCCCTCCATCCCCAAGCAGATGGCTGCTGCTGCTCCCCTGGCGGATGGCAGCAGCAGGGACTCTGTGACAGCGCATCCCTCCTCCTTCCCTGGTTTTGGCACCAGTGTAATGGATTCAGGATGGGCAAGGAGGAGGCAGGAACCTGCAGAACAGTCAACATAACTTTAATGACATAACAGAACTGAAACATAACTTAAACACACAGAGGCCACATTTGGCTCTCTCTCCCCCGAACTGGCACCTTATGCTTGTCTTCGTCTTCCGGCCTCACGGCCCGGCCCGCCCTCCTCCTCGTCACAATCTGTTAAGCCCATCAGCCAATCACCAGCTATGGCCCAAACATAGTCATCCAGGAATACTGGCTAAATCCACCGCTTCTTGTAAAGCCACTGTTGATGTCATCAGCAGAGTTTTAGAAGACACCATCATGCCACCTGAGACACACAATGTGTTCACACAAAAGGAAGAACAATCTGGACAAGCACATAAATTATAGGTAAATATATATTCGTTAGACACACTTAAGTAAAGGTGCACTACATAAATGAGAGGTATTCAAATTTGTGACCCTTTGGTTCATTTAGAGACTGAGTTTGTCAGATTACTTGCCAAATGCATAGAAGCCGAAAACCTAAACATTCACATTTGTGGATCGCCCATGTTGCCTTATTTTATGAATGCCTGAAGATTTTGTAAGTGCTAACTTCACCACCAAACTTGACATTCTACTGTATGTGCTCACTCGTTAAAATGTTTAAATTGAACTGCCTTAAATTACATAAAATTTACTTTGAGTAATCTCAACTTTCTCTACATTTGATAGTTCAATCAACTTTTTAAATTGAGTTTATCTGACAAATGTTTTTACACCACTAATTTAGTTTTTGGTCTGATACCAAGTAGTATCAAGGCCAATACCAGTACCTCTTATCAAATGTATTTATTTATTTTTGGTATTAAATATAATATTTTGACTATTTAACATTTTATATTTAAAATCCTTAATGTTTTTAATTAAAAGGCCTGAATTCCAATCCAATGTGCAAATGTGTTGTGTGTATGCCCGTTTACATTTTGACATCAAAAGCAGAAAATAATCCAATGATTTCAAATGTCATCTTAAAAAGTATTTGTAGCTAATATTTGTGCCACCCTTCTGGCCCCGCCCCTGCTTCACAGTAACGTCTTGTTTCAACATGCATCACCACGGACTAGTGGAAGGTGACATCACACTAGTAGGGTTAATAGAAAACTTCTATAGCGGTGAATGAAAGACCACAGCCATTATTATCCTTGCGCTCCCAATTGGTCCAACAGGAAAATAAAAAAAAAATCACTATAACGTTTTCACGACTTTCCAAAAGAGGAACAAATTGAGGGAGATTACAGCAGTCAGAAGGGAGATATATTGTCACTTTAGTAAATATTTAGTCACTTTAAAACCCCATTACAGCAGTGTGAGTAGTTAATTAATTAATGCCAGAGTAATATAACAGAAAGAATAATGTTATATATGTACAAAAAATAAAAAAGTTAAATAAATAAAAACTTCTGTTTCATGCATTTCTGTACACATGCATTCATATGTAAATTGTCCCATTAAATGTGAAGAATGGATTTATGAACAATTTACACAGAAATTCAGTGTGATCACGTTTTATAAATGAGGCCCAATATGATGACAGTATTTAGACTTTTAAGTCTTATCATGTAATTTATTCCATGCGGAGTAGCATGTTTGATTTATCATGTTAAAGTGCAAATATAGTTCTTATGTTATAAATATTTTGAATATAGTTTGATATACAGTACTCTTGTGATTTATGCTTATATTATGTATTATATTTATGCATTTGGCAGACGCTTTTATCCAAAGCGACTTACAGTGCAATTACTACAGGGACAATCCCCCCGGAACAACCTGGAGTTAAGTGCCTTGCTCAAGGACACAATGGTGGTGGCCAAGGGGTTAGAACCTGTGACCTTCTGATTAACAGCCCTGTGCTTTAGCCACTACGCCAACACCACTCTATTATTAGGAGGAATCGATACATAAGACATTGGACAAGGCCTTGCAGGCCGTTCTTGTGATGAAGCAAACCACAGACAGGTTGGCAGTCGCTCTTTCTGCTAACCTGGCCAAAGCTGAACTGCAGAGGATCAGGGCCGTGCAGAGACCTTTGGAAAAGGTCATCATCTGGATCATTTTATTTAAGGCTAAATTATTAATCATACATTTTACTAATATTTAGATTTGGCATAGGCATTCACAAAAGGGCCTTTAATAAATAAAAAAAAATGAGAGGAATTTTTTCTTTGACAAAAGGGCACTTTGGGCACCAAGGGGCAAAGGGGCTGGTGCTCAAGCTGTACTACTGTTGATGTACAGTTTAATACTGAAGAGAACATTTTTCAATTAAATTCTAATGTATTTGTATTGCACCCTCACAATATTGCTCCAAAGCATCTTTACAGAGAATATTGCCATACAAATTCCAGTAAGAAATCTCAAAGACAAGAAACTGCCTAGAAAGAAACAAAACAAGTACAAACTTTTCTATAATAATGAGAAATTTTCTGCAAACCCCCTAGAACCCCCTTGCTGCACCCAGTTTAAAAACCCCTGGTTGACATATTTTTTTACTAAAAATCAGAGACAAAGATACTGATTAAAAATAGGACAGTGTGGCAAAGTCAATAACCAAGGTCAGTCATCTCAACTTGGAAAAGTTCTCATGGCTTTTTACTGCTTTCCTGGACCTCAGGAAACCTGATATTTGGAGGCTTAAGAGTCTTTGGAAGAAAGATTTGTATAAACATTTAACACTCCAATGCATGACATCTGGAGACAATGAATGGAGACAACAAGACAGGTGGATTCTGTCTTGTAACCTATTTCAACTTCTCACCTGGGGGAGTTACTACAAACCATCTCCTTGAGCAATCTCAGTGTAAAATACAGTAACTTTAGAGACGCTTAAAATGAAAGGGAAATATGAACATATTAGGTGTCCTTTTTTTCACATCTTTCATGAATATGCTCCCACTCTGCTCAACACTCTATTCAAAATCAGACAAAGCTGAGGCAAATGTAAACTGTCAATGACCCAGATTCATGTGATTTAGTCTGTGGGCTTGTGAGTAAACACAGCCCCTGTCCACAAATATGAAATAGATATACTATATCCTTTACTTCTTACTTGACCTTGGCCAATTTTGATGTAATGCATTTTTTTAAACTTCTGTTATGCCTTCGTTTTCCATTGTAATGTGTGTAGGAGACACAATATTTTTTACATTTTTTTTTTACATGGCTCTCTGGAATTCATTTATTTATTTTATATATTTAATGTATTTACCAGTAAGTTGCTATGTAATTCAGTACGCTTTACGTTTGTTTTACTGATTATTTTTTTTATTAGATTTTTTTTGTGATAGTGACCTCCTAACCATATATCCAGTACATATATAACCTTTGAACTAAAACACACCATGACATTTTCTTCTATTTTGCTCATTGTTTCATTTGGTTCTCCTATAGCACACTCAAAAAATAGAAATGCTCAATGAAAATGTACAATTTTTCCAATTAAATTATTTCAACAAAAACACATTAATTCGACTGAAGTTGAGTCTTGTTCGAATATAAATTAATTTAGTCACATCTACTAGATAAAAATGTGTCATAGTCATAATTTTAATTATGTTGAGGCAACTTAAATGATACAATATGCATATGTTGTTGTATATGTAAAAAGTTGTAAGCTTGTAGAGGGTGACATCTTGCAAATGAGTTTCAAGTCAAGCTTTCCAACCAGGCATGCAGGGTCCTTAACATCCAGCATACAAACAATGACTGTGACACTCAACAACCATATTTAAAAAAAAAATAGATGCACTCACATGACACAAAACCCAAAGGGACAACAAACACAACACCACCAGTGTAAATACTGCAATAAAAAGCCATTTTTTAAGGCATTAATTTACAACAGTTACTCATGCCGTTGTACATTCTTGGAACCTACAATCATGTACATCTTGTTTGGCCAATGAACATTATTTAAGTTGTTGCAACTCAAATTGAGTGACCTTCCCTTTTACAGATTTACTGTAAATTGATAGCACACAATGATATCAATTTTAAGCTAATTTTTAGTAACTAAGTTCAACAAGGTGCAAAAATCCATTTTTTGAGTGCATTCAGAGTATCTAGACTGAGCACACAATGTTCAAAGCATCTCATAATCAGATCTGGCATATATGAGTACCAGCCTGTGCCAGCCCAGTTTTTTCAATGAGGTGTGTGCCTTCTTGCTACATTCTGTATACCTCAGTAACTATAAGGATTTGAATCAAATGTCTAATTGCACAAGTACTTGTTTTCTCTAGCAATGGCTTTGTACTGTATGTTGGTTTCAGGGTTGACTACGTTTAATCTCACACTATTGCTGAAGTTTCTCAAAGTTACCTCTGCAGCCTTTTGTTTCAATTGATTGCAGGTAAATATCCACTTCATCCAGTGCTCTGTTTGTTCTATGTGTTTTAAAGTATCCTGATACTGTTTTACTGAACGAGAAAGTGCTCCAAATGATTTTCGGACTGAATCGAGTGACATTTCAATCTATTATATTTGTAATAGGTCTTGGATTCCAACAGACCCATATTTTTGCAGAAATGAAGACGTTCCATACAGGACACCTATTGTCTTTTATAGGCACATATAAATAATGTATGTGCCAATACAGACATGTAAAGACTATAGTCCAGGTTCAAATCAAATCAAGTTGTTTTTATTGTCGTTCAACCATATACAGTTAGTACAGTACACAGTGAAACGAGACAAAGTTCGTCCAGGACCATGGTCCTACATAAATCAACGTAGGACAAACACAGAACCACATGAGACTACACAGACTAAATAAAATTTGTGCACATGCAAACGTGTGCAAAAAGTATGGGACAGTACAATAGGCACAGTAAGAGACAGTGCAGCGCCGACCAGTACACATTTGTAATTGAGTAGAGCCAATTAGTCAAAAGATGACACTTTCTAAAATCCATCCATCCATCTTCAACCGCTTATCCGAAGTCGGGTCGCGGGGGCAGCTGCTCCAGCAGGGGGCCCCAAACTTCCCTATCCCGAGCCACATTAACCAGCTCTGACTGGGGGACCCCGAGGCGTTCCCAGGCCAGTGTGGAGATGCAATCTCTCCACCTAATCCTGGGTCTTCCCCGAGGCCTCCTCCCAGCTGGACGTGCCTGAAACACCTCCCTAGGGAGGCGGCCAGGGGGAATCCTTACCAGATGCCCAAACCTCCTCAACTGACTCCTTTCGACGCAAAGGAGCAGCGGCTCAACTCCAAGCTCTTCACGGATGACTGAGCTCCTCACCCTATCTCTAAGGGAGAAGCCCGCCACCCTTCTGAGGAAGCCCATTTTGGCCGCTTGTACTCACGACATAGTTCTTTCAGTCATGACCCAGCCTTCATGACCATAGGTGAGGGTAGGAACAAAAATTGACCGGTAGATCGAGAGCTTTGCCTTCTGGCTCAGCTCTCTTTTCGTGACAACGGTGCGATGGAGCAAGTGCAATACCGCCCCCGCTGCCCCGATTCTCCGGCCAACCTCCCGCTCCATTGTCCCCTCACTCGTGAACAAGACCCTGAGGTACTTGAACTCCTTCACTTGGGGCAATACCTCCTAAATACTTTCTAAAATGCCAAATGTAAACATAACATACTATGAAATAGTGTTCTATGGACATAGCAGTTATTGAGGTAGCAGCCAGGTATAAAGTGACAATGAATTAAAGTGCAACTCTGGACATGTGCAAAAGTTGGATGGTGTACAGGTGTGTGTGTGTCAGTCCAGTCTCTGAGTATTGAGGAGTCTGATGGCTTGGGGGAAGAAGCTGTTACACAGTCTGGCCTTGAGGGCCCGAATGCTTTGGTACCTCTTGCCAGATGGCAGGAGGGTGAAGAGTTTGTATGAGGGGTGTGTGAGGTCAGCCACAATGCTGGTTGCTTTGCGGATGCAGCGTTTTATGTAAATGTCTTTGATGGAGGGAAGAGAGAGACCCCTATGATCTTCTCAGCTGTTACATTTAGCTTTAGGTTACATTTAGCTGTAATTTAATAGACAGTGCATTACAACCAGTGGATATAAGATAACAAAACATATACATTTCTGTTGTTTTCTTTAATGACCTAAGGGATTTTCAGACTGTTCCATTTAAATGTCACTGGCCTTAGCAAAACTGCAAAGTCAGTTTTGACATTATTTATGACAAATAAGGTATGTTGATGGCTGTATAGCATAACAGCCCTGATCTGAAGCAACCTAATCCAGCAGTTATTTGTTGTGCTATGCAACTTTAATTGACACTTTGGTCTAACTGCTATGAGAACATAAGAGCGGTAAAATTCCTGCATGTCTCCCAGCGAGGAAATTAAGCCCTGTTAGATATACAGTTGAATATCTATCTTACACTGACTGTTACGGGTTCTGAATTTTCCTCTGATCATTTGGCTACAGATGGAATTTGTAAATTACACAGCATTTTTCTGAATGTACTACAATATGAGTTCCCATAGGAACAAAAAATTACAAAAAAATATATTTAATATCTTAACTGTTTCTCCTAGATTGCAATAACATTTACGAAAAGTAAATGGATACTTTCATTAACAGCTGATGTATGAAATGTTTTCTATGTTAAAAATGACTTCTCGTTTACCAGCTTATTATGCAGAGTCAATTATGAGGCCCACAGTTTGACTCAAGACTCAAGTTAAAGGGATTGTTCACCCAAAAATGTAAATCATCTCATCATTTATTCACCCTCATGCCATCCCAGATGTGTATGAATTTCTTTCTTCTGCTGGACACAAACTGAGATTTTTAGAAGAACATCTCAATGCAAGTAAATGGGTGCCACAATTTTAAAGCTCCAAAAAGCAAATAAAGGCAGCATAAAAGTAGTCCATAAAACTCCGAACTCAGAAGCGATATGATGTGTCAATCAATATTTAAGTTTTTTTTTTCTATAAATTCCCCTCCCTGTCCAAAAGTTGGCAATATATACAAATAATGCAAATTACCCAAAACAAAAGAAGAATGTGAAAGTGGAATTTATAGTAAAAAAGGACTTAAATATTAATCTGTTTTACACCCACACCTGTTATATAACTTCTAAAGACATGGATTTAGCCATTGGATTCATATAAATTATTTTTATGCTGCCTTTATGTGCTTTTTGGGGCTTAACATTTCTGGCCACCATTCACTTGCATTGTATGGACCTACAGAGCTGAGATAGTCTTTAAAACACTATTTTGTGTTCTGCAGAAGAAGGAAAGTCCTACACATCTGTGATGCATGAGGGTGAGTGAATGATGAGAGAATTTTCAGAATCCGAATCAGCTTTCACATACAAGGAATTTGTCTTGGTGACAGAATCTGCCAGTTAACAAACAATACAGCAACAAGACAGAGATAATAATACAAATAATAGAATACAAATACAAAATTAATAGAAAATATAAGTATATATAGAAATATATACATTAAGACAATATATATATGTGTGTGTGTTGTGTCTGTGTATGTACAATATACAAATACAAATCTGTTATATACAGATGTAAGGGAATGTACATTTACATTTATGCATTTGGCAGACGCTTTTATCCAAAGCGACTTACAGTGCACTTATTAAAGGGACAATCCCCCCGGAGCAACCTGGAGTTGAATGCCTTGCTCAAGGACACAATGGTGGTGGCTGTGGGGATTGAACCAGCGCCCTTCTGATTAACAGTTATGTGCTTTAGCACACTACGCCACCACCACTCCACTGTATGTATGGCAGAAGAGGTATGGTATGTTGGATAAATGTGTATTGTACATAATTATTGCTTGTAAAGGTATTAATGGAAAGGAGGAGGCGAGAACCGGCTTAACAATATAAACAAAATTTAATTAACTAAAAAGACACACGCACAAACACACACATGCAGCTGCCCGTAAACGTTCTCTCTCTGTCTCACCACCGTCCACAGTCAGCCTTTATCCCTCTCGGAGGCTTGATTAGCCTGATAAGGGGCCAGATGTGCAAAATCATGACCCGGACCCGCCCTCCGCCCTGTCACATTGCTCAATGGGGCAGTTTTAACTGTTCATGAGATGGATAGCCTGAGGGAAAAAACTGTTCCTGTGCCTGATGGTTCTGGTGCACAGTGCTCTGAAGCGTCAGCCAGAAGTCAACAGTTCAAAAAGGTAATGGGCTGGATGAGTGGGTCCAGAGATTTTTCCAGCCATTTTCCAAAACTCTGGAAGTGTACAGTTCATGGAGGGCAGGGGGCAACCAATAATCCGCTCAGCAGTCCGAACTGTCCATTGTAGCCTTCTGATGTCTGATTTTGTAGCTGCACCAAATCAGACAGTTACTGAAGTGCAGAGGACAGACTCAATGACTGCTGAGTAGAACTGTATTAACAGCGCCTGTGGCAGGTTGAACATCCTCAGCTGGTGAAGGAAGTACAACCTCTGCTGGGCCTTTTTCGCAATGGAGTCAATGTGGGTCTCCCACTTCAGGTCCAGTGAGATGGTAGAGCCCAGGAACTTAAATGACTCCACTGCTGCCACAGTGCTGTTTAGAATGGTGAGCGGGTCAGTGTTGGGGGTGTTCCTCCTAAAGTCCACAAAGCTTACATCACCATCGTTTTGAGCGTGTTCAGCTCCAGGTTGTTTTGACTGCACCAGTGAGCCAGCCGTTCAACCTCCCTTCTGTATACAGACTCATCGTCATCTTGGATGAGGCCGATGACAGTAGTGTCGTCTGCAAATTCAGGAGCTTGACTTTTTTTATGGTGAATTATTATTTAAATTATTCCAACACCAAATTATGCTCTAGAGTTATACTCTATAGCTCTATAGTCTTACTTTATGTTAACAATTTTCTCATATGTTACTATTTTTATTTATCCAAACGAAAATTGGAGAAACATAAAAAAGAGTGTAGCAAATTCAATGAACACAACTGAAAATCACCTGAGCCAAGTAAACAAAACCTCTCAGTAATTCTTTTGAGTTGTCATACAAGTATGTAATATGATATAAATGCCTCTTTTCAGATTTGTGCCACAACTTACATGTTCATAAAAGGTCTTAGTAAAATGAAACAAAGAATACAATTCTATTCAGAAGTATCAACTTGAATGAGGCCAATATAGGCAAAGTTACTTAATAGGCTATTTAAAATCCTGTGAGTAGAGAGAATGCTTGATTCTTCGTATAATTGACAACAATAAGTAGAACAATATTGAACAGCCCAGTCTTTGTGTCTGTCCTCAAGTGTATTGATGTGTACCTATGCAGCACTGATAGGTCCACTTTCAATCAGAGGGAGGGGGCATACGTGAACTCTCAGTACTCACAGAACAATAAAATATCTGTTGGATGGCAATAAGGTCACAACCCTGCAGTTATACAAAGTCAAATCCACAGGATAGAGTCTGCCCTCAAGGCAGCGGAACATCATCAAATTCAAGGCATGGGGTCGAAATATTGACATCTATCCGAAATGTTCTTATTGTTTATCACTGTTGCAGAGGTAAGAACAAATATTCTACTCTCATTGTGCATGCAGTTAACAATACGTTAGAAAATAGCTGTATAATTTTGGATGATAATTCAAAAGTGCATTGGCATTCCAGAAAAAAACTATTATATAGCATAGAACAAAATTCTAGAGTTATAGCATAGAACAATAGTTCTTATTAGTTATATGACTGCCATGTGTTGCATTTGTAACCTACTTTGTACAGTGTCATTCCAGATAGAAAGAGAAATAGCTCTGGATATAAAATATGTGCTGAGTGATGCTCAAATAAGCTTCCATTGCCACTAATGGCACAATACCATATGACAGTGTAATAGGGGAGCCTGAAATAAGAAAGAACGAATGGATACTTTTTGACTTCCTTTATCTTTCTTTAAAAAAATTATTTGTCTTTCTATACTTAATTTTACAGATATGCGCAGCACAAAACGGTACGAAATGTGACATAGCTATTTATCGTATTATGCGTAATACATCTCTGAATACTAATAAATAATAACAGTGGGGTCTATAAGCTAATTGCTCACCTTCTCTTGGCAGGCATCACTTAATCAGTGTTTACCGTCACCTCTAAAAGTATAACGGTGCGCTGGAGTGGACATGTAGGAGCGAGCTCGTACAAAATCACCGCGACGCTGCAAAACTTGCCCGAGCCGTCTGCGCAGTTCAGCGGCAGCACGGTGATGGGTTCCTTGAACTCTCTGTCACCGAACACCGTGTACAGGATGCGGGTCGAGGCCATGGACGACGCGGTGAGCGTGCTCAGTAACGCTGAAACAGAGACGACAGGTGCCATCACCTTCAAAGCACAAGTTGGCAAAACGAATCCAGGGTGCTTTTCTGATATTTAAAGGGACAGTTCACACAAAAAAGAAAATTCTGTCATCATTTACATACATAATTTACATACACTCATGTTGTTCCATACACGTATGACTTTCTTTCTTCTGTAAAAAACAAAAGGAGATGTAATACAGTCTCAGTCACCATTCACTTTCATTGCATCTTTTTTCTATAGGCTACAATGAAAGTGAATGGTGACAGAGGCTGTCATCTTCTTTTGTGTTCCACAGAACGAAAGTCAAACGTGTTTGGAACGAAGTTAAGTTAAATAACTTACCCAGCACTGCACATAGGCTATATTATATTTTATTAACAAAAAGGGCTAAAACCCTGCTGAAAAAAGAGATGGTTTATCTGGTCTCCCATCCTGACTAAGCTGTTTTTCAGATGGTTTAGTTGGTCAAACACATGGTCTCCCAGCCTGAAAAACTGATAAATTCCTTAAACCCCTCTACATCCACTTTACCAGTGGAAACCAACTTGGTGGCCAACTAAGACCAGCAAACCAGGCTGGTTTAATATGTATTTGGTCTCAGCAGGGAAAATTAAATTAAAAAGAAAGAGTTTGAGGTGTTATAACAGATATGTCTATTCTGTATCCGGCTCATGTTATGAGCAAATGTAAATGTATAATGGCTCATGTTAGAGCAAATGTAGAAAATTGGCATACATTACAATCTAAAGTTTCAGGCAATCTCAAAACCACTATTTACAGCCATCACTTTCCTGACTTAATATGGATTATGTAAAGTCCTCATGTCATCCTCAATCCATGACTTAACACTATAAGGCTTACATAACAAAAATGAAGCATGCCTTATAACTTTCCACAAAAAACTTTGGACATTTTATATTAAGCTTTTATATTAAAGAAGATCAAACACTATAGAATAGCAAGAAAACTGAGCCCTACTTGCTGTTTAAGTGACAATGAATTGGGATTTAAAACCTGTTGCAATAATACAGTATTGTTAAATCCAGCTATTATGCATGTGGGTACCTCAGGCTCTATCGACTATTGATGTAACTGCATCTTTTACTGGACTTAGACCCAAAACTGAATGAAAAAATAGACCATGTGAACTAGGATGTCAACTCTCCCCAAGGAATGGCTTGATGTACTGTCACATAAAAGGGACAGATTTTCAATTACGTTTCACCCTGCAGGCATACTGCAGGTATCTGTGTCCTTTGTCTGTTTCTATCAGACATTTTTACATGTAATAATTGTATATCTAATTGTTTTCTACCCAAAGATAAACCTTGATAGAGCTCAAATTAACTAATTAGATAATAGTCTCTTTGTTCCTAAGTGTTTGATGGGAAAGGCTGAGCAGGATGGAGCTGTAATGTTCGAAACACGCCACTAGGGGCAGTAATGGTTTACATTCTTATCATTCACCCTGCTGATGATATTATATTGTTCTGTCCAGAAGTGACATTCCCATTGACTTTGAATGCAACCTTTGTCTCTTTGCAATAATTCTTTGATTAAAGCTGCACTACGTGACTTTGTACTCTCTAGTGAGATATGTGGTTGAAACTTAAAATAGCAAGCAATTTGCAGAAGAACACTTGACTGCTCTTCTGGCAGATGAATCTCATGATTTGAGCTTTACCTGTGTGTGATCATGACTGGAGGTATTCAGAGCCAGAGTCATAATGTGTTATATTCATGTTGATATAATGTTATACGATTAAATGTTTAAATCTGAAATATTGCTTGCTTTAATGAAGATAAACAACACTCGTATTCACATTTTTTTATTGAATTAATTTTACATGTACGTATAGCACTTTTCTGACGCTACACTCAAAGCACTTTTACATAGAGTAAAAGGGGGACTCACCCGAAGTACATTTTAATATTATTTTCAAGTGTTTTATCTACTATTAATATTTGTATTGAACTACACTTATCAATTTAAGAGGTGATACTCATGATATGGCTGAAAAAAGTTCAATGGAAGACTATTATTGTTATATTATATTGTACAGCCTGAGTTCATAATGCAAGTGAACAGTAATACTACAGTAAGTAGTATGTCTATGTAGTGCTCATATTAACACAGTAAACTAAAAACATAAAACAAGGATTAAGTAATAATGGGGATAAAATATACTTTATTTAACATGAAAATAATATGCTTAAATATGCAACATAACAATTACAAGTCAATTTCAGAAGTCATAAATATGAATAAACATGTCACAGTAACTTCCCCCAACAATTTAGATACAATGCATCTAGAAAGTATTCACGTATTCAAGAACCCGATGGTCACTCTGACAGCGCTCCAGCATTTCTCTGTGGAGAGAGGAGAACCTTCCAGAAGAACAACCATCTCTGTAGCACTCCACCAATCAGGCCTGTATGGTAGAGTGGCCAGACGGAAGCCACTCCTCTGTAAAAGGCACATGACAGCCCGCCTGGAGTTTGCCAAAAGGCACCTGAAGGACTCTCAGACCATGAGAAACAAAATTCTCTGGTCTGATGAAACAAATATTGAACTCTTTGGCCTGAATGGCAAGTGTCATGTCTTGAGGAAACCAGGCACCGCTCATCACCTGGCCAATACCATCCCTTCAGTGAAGCATTGTGGTCGCAGCATCATGCTGTGGGGATGTTTTTCAGCGGCAGGAACTGGGAGACTAGTCAGGATCGAGGGAAAGAGGAATGCAGCAATGTACAGAGACATCTTTGATGAAAACCTGCTCCAGAGTGCTCTGGACCTCAGACTGGGGTGAAGGTTCCTCTTCCAACAGGACAACGACCCCAAGCACACAGCAAAGATAACAAAGGAGTGGCTACGGGACAACTCTGTGAATGTCCATGAGTGGCCCAGCCAGAGCCCAGACTTGAACCTGATTAAACATCTCTGGAGAGATCTGAAAATGGCTGTGCACCGACGCTCCCCATCCAACCTGATGGAGCTTGAGAGGTCCTGCAAAGAAGAATGGGAGAAACTGCCCAAAAATAGGTGTGCCAAGCTTGTACTCAAAAAGAATTGAGGCTGTAATTGGTGCCAAAGGTGCTTCAACAAAGTATTGAGCAAAGGCTGTGAATACTTATGTGCATGTGATTTAAAAATAAATAAATAATATTTTTTAAATTTGCAAAGATTTCAAACAAACTTCTTTCACATTGTCATTATGGGGTATTGTTTGTAGAATTGAGGAAAATAATGAATTGAATCCATTTTGGAATAAGGCTGTAACATAACATAATGTGGAAAAAGTGAAGCGCTGTGAATACTTTCCGGATGCAGTGGTGGCTCAGTGGTTGAGGCTCAGGGTTACTGACCAGAAGGTTGGGGGTTCAAGCCCCAGCACCACCAAGATGCCACTGTTGGGCCCTTGAGCAAGGCCCTTAACTCCAGGTTGCTCTGGGGGGATTGTCCCTGTAATAAGTGCACTGTAAGTCGCTTTGGATAAAAGCGTCTGCCAAATGCATAAATGTAAATGTAAATGTAAATGGATGCACTGTACATCGCAGTCTGTTAACACATGAGTATTATTTCATACATACAAGCATGACAAGCAAAATAAGCTTCAGCAACCCTACCAGACAACATATCCAAGCATTATAGCAGGTAAACATCCATCCAGATTGTTGCGATGCTGTCCTGAACTGTGTGAGAGTGACTGACTTAACTGTAGTTTATTTCTTCTTTTTATTAGTGACTCGCAAACCAAAACAGTGGATTACCGTCATCCACTTTTAACATGGGAACGATACAGCCGAATTTTCTTTCCTATGCTAACGGACATGTCATAACGACGTAAGGATGTACGTCATAAGCCAGTGATTTTATGCCAAAAGTAATTTTTACAGGCTTACCGTAGTGAATCAGGGTAAGTTAAGAACATTGTTTTGAACACTGGATGTTTATGTATGCAATCAATAATGGCAATTTGTAACATTTTCACCAAAAACATCATACGTAGTGCAGCTTTAAGCAACACAATCATCGTAGGTTAAAAAAAGAGTTTGCACATTAGCCAAACTCTTCTGTTGGAACACAAAAGGAAATATTTGTATATATATATATACACTCACCTAAAGGATTATTAGGAACACCTGTTCAATTTCTCATTAATGCAATTATCTAATCAACCAATTAAAAAAATTAAGCAAAAGAAACACAGAAGTAACATAAAAGTAGTCCATATAACTTTCGCTCTAAATACAATGTTTTCTGATACCATATATAATAGCTTATCTTCCCCTCTAGTGAACAGTTAACAGCTGCTATTGAATCCTTTCAGACCGGTTGTGACTCAAAAGAGCTATTCGCAAATGACATTGCTAAGGAGAGCTAAGAAAGATGTATAATTACCTAAATTTGGGTCTTTTCCTCTCACAAAGCTATCATATGACTTCAGAAGCCTTTTAATATAGCGTACAAGTAATATGGACTACTTTTATGATACTTTTTTCATACTTTTTCAACCTTTTTGAAGCTTGAAAGCTCCAGTCCACTTTCATTGTAATTGTATGGAAAAGAGCAACCACAATTCAGGCCGTGACAGAATTTTCATTTTTGGGTGGACTGTTTCTTTAAATTCATGTTTATAGTTGAAAATAGGCAATGTATAATAATGTTTATTCCTTTTGTCTCTTTAAGGCCCTGTTGTCCTGATACTCTGACTGTGGAACAGGTGACCCAAGCCATGACTAATGTGACTTGGTCGTCTGCTACGGGGCGCGGTCCTATGTCACCTGCTTGACATCACCCAGAGGTCACGCTAAATGCCACGCCATGGACACCCACTGCCTGATGGGACGTATCACAAACTACAGTGTGTCCCTAGAGGCCATCAGCATCACTGGCCATAAAACACAGTGCAGGTACAATGGTTTCTCCTCAAGTGAGTAAAGATGACATCTTAACAGGACACGATGTGACAAGTTCAGGTTTCCATAATGAAAACGAAAATACTGCTCTATGCAACACTGCTTATCAGAACATAGCCAACCGATGTATTGCACAGTTATGTGGAGCAGAATTTTGTACTAATGAGATTTCCCTGTGGGTGGAGCTACCCAGCATGACAAAATTTAGATTAGTTTTTTTTCAAATGACATTGAAAAAAGATGGTTCCCATCTTAGCCAATATCTCCTGTATCACTCTTGCCAGATAACCTGAAGTGTAGTGATAAACTTGCTGTTTCGTGTATTGCAGCAGCGTTTATATTTTCCACAAAGAGGACATGATGTACTTTTCATTCAGAAGTTGTTGTTGTTCCAGTAACCAGTTAAAGAATATTGTTTGATATTATATCTTAGTGGGAGTGTTTAGACCCCTCCTACACCTACAATTCTTCACAATGTGCTGCTGACCTTCTCCTTTTAATAAGCTTTTATTAACATATAAGCCATCAACAATATAAGCCATCTGATCCTGAGTACTGATACTGTAATATGAAAATCATGTGACTAAGCAGAGCCCAGTCCTTTCCTTTTCCCTTTTGAGAATCAGAATCTTGTCCACTGTAGGCCACACTAGCTAGAGTTCTTTTGTTTTCATTTTGTGAGGATAAAGATACAGTATTTCTCAGTATTTATAGGGCCAATCTCTCAAAAACATGTCATATTTCATCACAAACTCGAAAGAAGAAGAAAATAGACCATTGTTTTCAGGACTATTAAAGATGTTTGTCCTCCTCAGTTTATCATTATTAAATGTATCCAAATAATGTTACCTTTACTTAAGATTTTACTTTTTAACTTGTTTGTCATTTTCATTATTCTCAATGGGGATTCTCATTAAATTCTCATTACATTAATACACTAATGAGAAAACAAGAGATAAACTAATGCATTCAAAGAGATCTGCATCGTTACAATGGCACCTGTCAAGGGGTGGGATATATTAGGCAGCAAGTGAACAGTCAGTTCTTGAATTTAATTTGTTGGAAGCAGGAAAAATGGGCAAGCGTAAGGATCTGAGCAAAATTTGACAAGGGCCAATTTTTGATGGCTAGACGACTGGGTCAGAGCATCTCCAAAACGGCAGGTCTTGGGGGGTGTTCCCGGTATGCAGTGGTTAGTACCTACCAAAAGTGGTCTAAGGAAGTACAACTGGTCAACCGGCGACATGGTCCAAGGCTCGTTGATGCACGTGCATGCACATTGATGCAATGGTTTGAGGAACATGGCAAAGAGTTCAATGTGTTGACTTGGCCTCCAGATTCCCCAAATCTTAATCTGATTGAGCATCTATGGGATGTGCTGGACCAACAAGTCCAATCCATGGAGGCCCCACCTTGCAATTTACAAGACTTAAAGGATCTGCTGCTAATGTCTTGGTGCCAGATATGACAGGACACCTTCAGAGGTCTTGTGGAGTACATGCCTTGACAGGTCAGAGCTGTTTTGGCTGCATGAGGGGGGCCTACACTATATTAGGCAGGTGGTTTTAATGTTGTGGCTGATTATGTATATATATAGATAGAGAGAGAGAAAGCGGGATAAAGAGGGGCACGAACCTAATCTCTTATTAAAAGTGAGAGGAATTTCTGTATCTTTCTTTAAAACAAAAATAAAAAATTGAACATTTAAAAAAACAAAAAACATTTATTTGCCATTTTCAAAGACTTTTATGGTGATAGTGAGTGTTTAACAAAAGCCTCACAACTTAATTTCTTCACCTTCCATTTTCTGAACTTATTCTCTTTATCTTTAACTTCTCTCAGGTGCGTGTTGTCCATCCAGTGTGAAATTGTACCAGATGGTTAACAGCACCCTGCGGGTGTACTGGCGTTATTCCCCCGGCCTGTATAACTACACTGCTGACCTGTACGGTACCAGGTCCAACTATACCTGCAATGCAGCACAAGGGTCCAATGTGTGTGATGTGGCTGAGATACTGTGTGGGGAAATGTACACAGTCGTGGTCTCTCCTTTAACACAGGACGGCTTGAAAGTCATGTTCTGCCCCAGAAGACTCTACTCAGGTTTAGAATTATATTAATAAATGAAGAAGGGGAAATTGTTTTTAACAAAATATCAGAGTTAGAACTAGAGGCAATAGTTAATGATTTGCGTTGATAGCAGAAAAGACTAAAAAGATACTTTCAAAAATGTATGTTGTTTCAAACCTGGATGCCTTAATTTTTCTTCTGTGGAACACAAAAGGAGATGATGGGCAGTATCTGAGTCTCAGTTCCAATATACCTTCATTGCATCTTTTTTTCTATAATTCTGTATGAAAGTGAATGGTGACTGAGGCTGTCATTCTGCTTAACATCTTTTAACAAACATGTTTGTTAGTATGTGTAATGCTAACTTTTACACATTTTAGTAGCATTAAATATAATAAAGGGGAGACACTGTGTTGTTACTTTAAAATTTCTATTTAATTATATTTTTCTTCTTTTTTTTTTATCATTATTTGGACTGAATTACATTTCTTTGTCTTTTCAGTTTCCTGTTCTGGAAACACTGTGGGAATGGGTATGTATTGTCAGTGTTACTTTATATTGCTAATGCAAGAATTTTAGTTTTTATTAACTAGTTAATTTAATAACTAGTTCATTTATATGAAACTTTTAGGAACATGTACCACATGAATCACCATAAGTCTTTTTTTAGAGGGTGGAGGAGTATGAACTAGACCCCTAATGTGAGTTTTTCCTATAAAATACGAACTCACACACACGGTCTCATGGGACAGGTTTACGCTGTAAATTACCCGCGTTTGGGAACAGGGCATTAGTTACTGGAGCCTTTTGGATCCACGGTAAGATAAACATTATTGTATCATGTGACCACGTGGACATTCCAGATTGGCTTATTGCTGTACAGTCTGAGACAATACATTGTAACACGTGCACTCTTGGGAATCAAGACGCGTATCTTAGTCTGAATTGGCTTAAACGTGACAGAAAAAGCGACAGATATCTTTACATTTATGACCAATAAACGTGACCCAAAGTGTTTGGAAAAATTAAGAGACTAACTAGTGTTTCTGAAATATGAAACATAAAAACTGGTGGACTAAAATGTCTTAACAGGGTTAGCTACAGCTAAAACACAAGACTTAGATATTTTCTAGTAATAGATGTGAACGTTAATGTTTTTATCTATCTGTAAGTGAAACAGATTTTCTTTTTTTTTACCAAGCTTTTTGGTTATTTAGCTTATTACAGAGTAATAACATAGTAACTCATTTGTAAAGTTTCTCTACATTGGTTCTGCATTCAATGTGCATTTTTATCAGTATGTATGCTCCCTGTGAATCAAACCCTTGATTTTAGTGTTGCTAACACCATGTTCTTGTAGTTGTACTAGAGGAACTTCATGATTGGCTAACCACTTTGCATGCATTCTTAAGAGTTGTGTGTTTGTTATCAGGTCCAAAATATTTGACACATATGCATTTTGCTATCTGACACCTTTCTAAGATCATGCAAACCTATTTAGTAACAAGACATTTTGATAAATTCGTTTTAGCAGACAGCAGTGGCGTAACTACTGGCAGTGCAGGATGTTTAGGAGTACTTGGGCCTGGGGTGAAAGGGGGCTGACCGTAAGGGAATCATGGAAGGGACTATGGGCCCGACAGTTGATGAAAATGACTGAGGGAATGCCCACACTCTCGGAAGGCGAAAACAACCGAGGGGAACTGATGCTGTATTCCAATGGTTCCCAACCCTTGTCCTGGAGTAACCCTAACACTGCACATTTTGGATGTCTCCCTTATTTTACACACCCAGTTCTGCTCATGGAGCCTCTACTAATGAGCAGATGAGTTGAATCAGGTGTGTTAGATAAGGGAGACATCCAACTCATTCAAATGATTCACAACAGGGCATCAACAAATTGCTCAACATCATCTTCAAGTGCCGCTTTGAAGTTTAAACTCTACATGAAAAGGGCTGCAGACAACAGCCATGTTTGAAATGGCATACTACCCATACTACTCTTAATGCTTCTGCCGTATGGCAGAAATAGCAAGAGTAGTATGGTAGTATACCATTTCAAACACAGCCAATTTCTTGTTCTGCATTATAGCACTGGCACTGCCCACATAACAATTCTTCATCCGAATTGTCTGTTAATCATTAGCTGACGCTTCGAAAAGTAGGGTTCAAAATTTAAACCCCATTTGGGTTTGTTTTGTACCAAAGATTACCTGTTAATAGGTCCTTTCTCCATAACTTGCTCATTTACCCTGAATCATTGAACACTGATTATGCTTCATAAGCCGGCAACACGTGCAGTCATGTAAATGCAATAAACCCTGTTCCTTTATTGCCGTAAAGGCCATAAACGGCTTATGAATAACCCAATCAACATGGATAGATTTTTGCCCATTACACAGATTTCGTGTTACCCCATGTTGTTACCGGTTCATCCAATGTGCGCACGAGTTGAGTGCAGAACTATTCACGGTTTGACGTCAAAAGTAGACAATAATGTGATTATTTCAAATGTCACGTAAATGCAAATTCTTGCCTTGTCAGTGTCTTTATTATTGCTGAAAATTGGTTATGTTTAGGCGTAGGGCAAAGTTAGGTGCGCAACAATATACAGTAGTGTAATGTAAATTAAATTATTATGACTAAATTCGGTGACGCCTTTACGTGAGTCGCAATGAGGAGTCGCAAACTCTTTTTTGAAAAAGAGAAAAATTTGCATTTCGTTTAGTTTTATTTGACTCATTTCATATATGCTAAATTGAATATGGCGGTAATCTTGATCTGTTGTTATAATTTCTACATTTGAAAGTCTTGATTAAGATCTTGAAAGAAGACTTGCATAGTCCAACAGGGAGTTAAAGGGAGTTGTTGTGGGATCCATTACTTAAAGTGAACAACACTAAGATTGAGCACTTAAGTCATGAAATATTATGAGTCCTGGATCAAAGTTGAACCGCCCCAAATGTCCCAGTCTAATGTCTTTTTGTGTTCTGTTAAAGGTCACAGCTGAAAGAATATGGTACTCTGACGTCATCATCATAAACAGGAGGACAGTTTCTTCTCAACACGAAGACCTTTCATCTTGCCCCATTTATATACCGTTTGCCACAAATAGAGATGATTATTGGCTCAATGAAAATTGCACAAAAAAAAAAGTGATACAAAAATGTACATAAAGTATTTATTTCAGTTACATTGTTACCACTTTAAAATGTGTCATGGCTTTTATATTTACATTTACACTCTCTTTTTATTGGGATTTTTTAATTTTATACTACAAATTATATTACTCAATGCATGCAATTAAAGCCAAACTTTTATGTCCAAAATGGCAATATGTTTTGTTTGTTCAATGAAGCACAATTACATGACATATTCTGATAAACTTTACTGTTTTTACTTTTTACGGTTAAAAGTTCTGTGCTAAATGATAAAATTATTCCAGCAACACTTGAAGAAAGCTTCAAAAGGACTGAACCAGTGTCATGTACAGGGTTGACCTCTACTAAAGTGGGTTAGAGAGAAATCTAAACAGCACAAGTCTCAGGAATCGCCCCAGGTCGTGTCCTTTGGTTGATACTTTACATTGAATTAGTTTTATGTGTTTGTTTATTGATGGCCTAAAGCCTAAGTACCTCTACTGCAATTACATGTAAATATAATAGCAACCTTTAGCACTCTGAATAAACCATATGAAGCATTCATTATTTAGACTTTTTGTAAATAAGTAAATAAAAAAATGTATACAAATTCTTCCAAATTCTCATGTTAACATTATGAGAAACCAGTGTAAAACAGTTTTTATTTCTGTTATATATAAATGTTTGTAACATACTAAGAAAATGGTGCCACTAACTTTGTATCTTAGAATACTTAGTTTTCTTTTATAGGTGCTTTGCATTACATTCTATGAATTGAATAGGCAGGTCTATTTTCTCCCTCCCATATTTTCTTCATTGTGAGCTCCGTAAGAGAGCTAGACAAAGACACTGCAATCCTTCATTATCTCATAGACGTTTTAAATAGACTGAATTGTTCTAAATATGGCATGGAGCCCATTTTATGATATTTAAACATCATTTGATATTGAGTTACCAGAGGTAAAGGTCAAAATTCAAGGACCCATCCAAAGGGGGATGGAGGGGGCTGTCTCCAATGATATTTGCATGTTCCAGAAAGTAAATAGTCAATTGTCAACCCACTGACTTCTCCTTGTATTCCCCCTGTAATTCTAAATTAATTTCTTTACAATATTTTGCAGTTGCTACAGGCTGATTCGGAAGAAATATAAAAAGAAATAATATATTTGTTATTGCCATAAACAACTCAGTTCATATATACATATATATATTTAATTTTGTCTTGCCAGTAAACAATGGAGAAAGACCTCAATGGCAAATGTATGTATTAATATGAATTTAGACAATTAAAACAGGATGGGACATTCTAACAAGTCATTTGCATTCAACAAAGAGGGAGTTCAAACAGAGAAAAATACAGTTGGTGCAGATCCTCCACCTGACACCACACCTCGAAGACACTGAATCAAACACAAAAGAAACACAGCCACACCTCATTTAGCTCAGAGACAAACAGTCGCCTGGAAATAGAGAGAGAAAAATAGGCCAAAAAAAAAAAAAAAAGAGAGAGCTGTGGGAGGAGCGAGGAACGCGATGAGATATGCCTGTGTGGGAAGAGAGAGACCGGAAGGTGAGGTGTGTTATGAACACAGAGTTCCTGATCCAATAAAACAGTCCTGGTCCTGGAATACCCCAATACTTCTCCTTGAGTTAACACACTTGAAATCATCAGGTGATGCGGAAAGAGGAAGCTATAATATTGAGTATTAACAACTGAATTCCTTCACGAAGGGAACTTCCAAAAAGACCATTGACAAAGAGTACATGGGATGGTCAATTAGAGGAAGTCATTTTGCCATTTATAATCATGTGATGCTGGGTGGCGTGTCCACGCAATTCATTTTGAAAACTGAAAAATTACACAAGAAACATATTTACATATGTTAATATTTGTTTTTACACAACATGGCAATACACAAGTTAAAATAAATAAAAGACATGGACGCTATACTGGATCAAAGGTTTGCACAATCTTAAAGGAATAGTTCACCCAAAAATGTTAATTCAGTCAGTGTTTACTCACCCCTGTGTTGATATAACCCTATATGACTTTATTTCTTTTTCTTAACAAAAAGGGAGAAATTGTGAAAATATTTTGGGCTCGGTAATGTCATACAATGGTAGTTTATGGTGACCAACTCTTCAAGCTTAAAAAGAATGCAAAGGTATAATTCAAAAGTCTAATAAATTATTCCATGAAATTGTTATGAAAGCATACAATTAGGTATGGTGAGAAACAAACCGAAATCTAATGCATTATTTAGTGAAACTGTGGACCGACCGTTGATCTGCTGTGCGTGTTCATGATAGGGCATGTGAGCAACAGTTCACGCAGTGCCCTCGTGACATTGGGCCATTTTAGAGAAATGGGGATGTGGTTTGTCCAAAGTTAAATGTTTTGTTTATATGCATCAAAAATGTATTTTCAAAATGACATTGATCAAATTTAGCTCAGCCTTGCATTTTAATAATGGAAGTGTACTTCCTCTATGGGTCTAAATTAAGTTGGTTGGAATCCGGGAATTTTGAAGAGCTGAGAGAAAGAAAGACACTGCTCCTGGATATAACAGGTAAAGCTAACCGGATCAGTCCTAGACACTGTGTTAGTCTTCATGACACTGGCCGTTATCACCATACAAAATGTAAGCTGGCTGGATGCAGAAGGGGGTGTGTGTTTCAGGCTTTGAATGGAGGGAGTGATTCACTTTCCATCAAAGCTTTTTCCTTCTGAGATCAGCGAGAGCCAGACAAAGACCCTCTAATCCTACATTATCATTCCTTATAAAAGCCACATACTGTATTAGATGCATTCATGTTTTTTGAGATGGAAAACATTCCGTTACATTCGTCATTCTCAATGGGAAAGGCTTGGGAAATCACATTCTGAGTTAAAAATGCTGTGCTCTGGTTCTAGACTGAAAGTTTATAACAAAGAGTTAGAGGAAGAGAACACGTTACTGATGAACTAACTGATGTGCTAGTCAGTCATTACCCACTCCCATAGAGCAAACTCAATTATGATGAAAGGATGTCCAAAGAACAAACAGAATTTTTTTTTTTTTACATTTTTGAATGCCCATTTCCCAAATCACTCCAAAATCCTCGTGGTGGTGTAGTGACTCGCCTCAATCTGGTTGGCGGAGGACGAATCTCAGTTGCCACCACGCCTGAGACCATCAATCCGCACATCTTTTCATGCGTGGTGAGTTGTGTGTGAATAGTGTGGGCCTGAGCTATTCACACACAACTCACCACGCACCCCACCGAGAGCGAGAACCACATATTATAGAGACCCCGAGGAGGTTACTCCATGTGACTCTACCATCCCTAGCAACCGGGCCAATTTGGTTGCTTAGGAGACCTGGCTGGAGTCACAAACAGAATTGTTTCTTACAAGATGATAAAACTAGCAGTTGGAAAAACCTGGTCTAATAGAATCCCATTACTATACTTTCTTTTTTGCAAAATGATTTTTGTGTGAATCATTCCTGCTGAAATGAACACTAGAGGCGCCACAACAATTGTATTCCCTTTCACACAAATCACAAGTAAAAGAACAGAATATCCATTCATAAACAATTACTTTTCACACGGTTCCTCACACAATGCATGAAATCTTATGACATCTCAACATTTTTACTTTCGGGCATGACATTTAAACGTTTGCATTACATAACCAATTACATTTACAAGCTTGTACAAGCATGATAAAATTGTGCGGTAGCTCAACTGATAAGAGAATTTCCTTTGCAGTGCAAAGAACAGGGATACGAGTAGGAGTCCTGAAGAGCAAGTGAGTTGACACGTGCACATTTCACCGTGGAAATGAAAGCATAAGCAATAGTCCTAGCAAGAAGACTCTTGATTCTTATACTTTCATTCAACCATGCATCTCATCCAATCACAGTACAGCCTCCGCTTTATAAGCCTACATACCTGTCTCTATTATTTGCATACTTCCATTGGTTTCACCCCCCTCCACCCCATCTCCACCAGTTTAGGTCCCTTCCCTGGGAAGAGGTAAGCTCTGATCCCCTGCCGCCATCACCTCTGGCAGGATCTGACGGTTCAAGCAAGTATCTAAGCAATGAACCGAAGGATGAGGCTTTCACCAAACTTTTTCTACATTCGTAATAATTTCAATCATTCCAATCCGAGTCTTTTCTGATAGATCTGCCTCGATATATGTAAGGAGTCACATGATATCATTTTGCAAAAAGTTGACATACTTTTACTGTGATCAGGCTCAGTTGGACAGATGACAGGGTAGATTTTCACTTATATGGATGATAAAAACATTTTTAAAGATAATGCTTTAGATAATGCTTTTAATTGGTTTACACACTGGGGTTATTTAAACACAGAATTAAGGTGAGATATATATTTGATATTGTCACGAACCCCGCTCCTCTGCCCCATCTCCGCTTCCTCGAGCACGCACACATGCACTCCGCGAGCGTGCTCGCTTCCCGCTCCCTCGCTCCGCCCCTTGAGCTCGTACGCTCCTTTTCCTCCCTCGGGCTTCCACGCCTGGTTTTGCTATTACGAGTTCTTGCTCGTAAACTCTCTCCCCCCTCTGACTCACAGGCTCGCTTCTCACGCTCTTCCAATCAGCCTGAACATTATGACCACCTGCACTCACGCGCTTCCTATCCCCACACATTAGTTTCACCTGCACTCGTCTCGTCACCTTCATTGTTCACACCTGCACTCGCCCCTATATAACTCACTATCCTTTCGTTTGTTTGGGGTTGGTTATTGTATTTAGATTCCCGTGTTTTGACCCCCGCTAGTCTCGTCTAGTTTTGCCCCCCGCTAGTCTCGTCTAGTTTTGCCCCTGCTAGTCTCGTCTAGTTTTGACCTCCCCACTGATTCGTTTCCTCTTAGCTTGCCAGCCCCCCATTCCTCTCGTCCCCCTGTCTTCGTTCCCGCTAGTCTCGTCTTGTTCCTCGCCCTAGTTGTTAACTGTTTTCCCCGCTATCGTTCACCTCCCTCATTAGATCTGCCCCCTTGTTTATATCTTTGATTCCCCGGCTTTTGACCCTACGCTACCCTGACCATTCTTCACTGGATTTGCCCCTTGTTTGTACTCTTGCCTGGACTGCTTTTATTTAATAAAGCAGTTTTCACTCAACATTGTGACTGTCTCTTTTTGTGTGCGCGTTACAGAATAACCAACCTCACCGTAGACAGTCACAATGCGTCACTCCACGGATTCGCGCAGCTCAATAGAGCGGATTGTCGCGGCGCGTTCTGTGCTCGGATTTGCAGCTGGGAGTGATGACCACGCGCTCACGGCCCAGGGGCAGCAGGTAAGCACTATTTCTGATTTATTTCACCCGGTTTCACCTGTGTCTGCCCCTGAGCCCGTTTATGCGTCCTATGCATGTCCGAGCGCCGTGAGCTCTCCATCCCCGGAGAGGTTTTTCGGCTCTTCAGACGCTGACCAAGGGGTTTTTATGCGAGGCAGCGGTTGTGTAACCCATAACCCCGCCCTCGGCATTGTGGACCCAGCGGCCCGACTCGTGGGTTTGCGTCAGGGGAGCCAAACCGTGGAGGCTTATATTATGGATTTTTGTGTCCTGGCGTACCAGGTGAATTTGAATGAGGTGGCTCTGAAGACCATTTTTCAATGTGGACTGAATGAGCCAACCTCATCATTAATGCCTGGTGGTCGCTGCCCCCTTAACCTGGCTCAGTTTATTGACCTCGCCCTACTGTACTCTGGTTCCTTGTTCACTGTGGGGGAGGCAGACACCGAACCAGCGCTCCACACCAAGACCCCCGTCTCGAAGCCTACCACGGCCCCCGTCTCGAAGCCTACCACAGCCCCCGTCTCGAAGCCTACCACGGCCCCCGTCTCGAAGCCTACCACGGCCCCCGTCTCGAAGCCTTACACGGCCCCCGCCTTGAAGCCTTACACGGCCCCCGTCTTTAAGCCTTACACGGCCCTAGCCCCGAAGCCTGTAACGGCCCCAGTCTCGAAGCCTGGCACGGCCAGCGAGTCAACGCCCATGCCCGCCATGGCCAACGAGCCAGCTCCCATGCCCGCCATGGCCAACGAGCCAGCGCCCATGCCCGCCACGGCCAACGAGCCAGCGCCCATGCCCGCCACGGCCGGCGAGCCAGCGCCCATGCCCATCACGGCCGGCGAGCCAGCGCCCATGCCTGCCACGGTCAGCGAGCCAGCGCCTGTAGCCTCGACCGTCCCCTTGGCCACGTCCCCTGTTGGCCGAAGATGTAAGAGAAGGAGGAGGGCCCCTTCTCCCCAGTCTCGTCTTGTGCTCAAGACCGCAGAGAGTCCCTCAGAGTCTTCCACGGCTCTGCAGACCTCTGCTCTGCCCTCAGAGTCTTCCACGGCTCTGCAGACCTCTGCTCCGCCCTCAGAGTCTTCCACGGCTCTGCAGACCTCTGCTCCACACTCAGAGTCTTCCACGGCTCTGCAGACCTCTGCTCCGCCCTCAGAGTCTTCCACGGCTCTGCAGACCTCTGCTCCGCCCTCAGAGTCTTCCACGGCTCTGCCAGGCTCTGCTCCGCCCTCAGAGTCTTCCACGGCTCTGCCGGCCTCTGCTCCGCCCTCAGAGTCTACCACGGCTCTGTCAGCCTCTGCTCGCCCCACAGAGCCCTCCCGGGCTCCGCCTCTCGAGCCTCCCAGGGCTCCTCCTCTCGAGCCTCCGAGGGCTCCTCCTCACGAGCCTCCTAGGGCTCCTCCTCACGAGCCTCCCAGAGCTCTACCCCTCAAGTCCCTCAGGGCTCCCCCTCCTTCCAAGCCTCTCACGGCTTCACCTCTCGAGTCTCTCAGGGCTCCATCCCTCGAGTCTTTCATGGCTCCACCCCTCAAGCCTCTCACGGCTTCAGCCTCTCGAGTCTTTCAGGGCTCCATCCCTCGAGTCTTTCATGGCTCCACCCCTCAAGCCTCTCACGGCTTCGCCTCTCGAGTCTTTCAGGGCTCCATCCCTCGAGTCTTTCATGGCTCCACTCCTCAAGCCTCTCACGGCTCCATCCCTCGAATCTTTCATGGCTCCACCCCTCAAGCCTCTCACGGCTTCGCCTCTCGAGTCTTTCAGGGCTCCATCCCTCGAGTCTTTCATGGCTCCACCCCTCAAGCCTCTCACGGCTTCGCCTCTCGAGTCTCTCAGGGCTCCTCCGCCTCTCAGGGCTTCCCCTCTCGAGTCTTTCATGGCTCCACCCCTCAAGCCTCTCACGGCTCGCCTCTCGAGTCTCTCAGGGCTCCTCCGCCTCTCAGGGCTCTGCCCCTCGAGTCTCTCAGGGCTCCTCCCCCTCTCAAGCCTCTCAGGGCTCCCCCTCTCGAGTCTTTCAGGGCTCCTCCTCCTCCTCTCAAGCCTCTCAGGGCTTCGTCTCTCGAGTCTTTCAAGGCTCCCCCCCTCAAGCCTCTCGAGCCTCCCAGGGCTCGGCCACTAAAGGCTCCTATGGCTCTGCCTCCCGAGCCTCCTACGGCTCCCCCTCCAGAGCCTCCTAGGGCTCCACCTCCCGAGCCTTTCATGGCTCTGCTCCCAAAGACTCCAGAGCCTCCCAGGGCTCAGCCACTAGAGGCTCCTATGGCTCTGCCTCCCGAGCCTCCTACGGCTCCCCCTCCAGAGCCTCCTACGGCTCCACCTCCCGAGCCTCTCATGGCTCTGCTCCCAAAGACTCCAGAGCTTCCTAGGGCTCCGCCTCTTGAGCCTTCCACGGCTCCACCACCCGAGCCTCCTACGGCTCTGCTCCCTAAGACTCCAGAGCCTTCTAGAGATTCGCCTCCCGAGCCTCCTGCGGCTCCGCCTCCCAAGCCTCCTACGGCGCCACCTCCCCGGCTCTGCCTCCAGAGCCTACCAGGGCTTCACTCCTGGAGCCTTCTACTGCGCCACCTCCCACGGCGTCACCTCCCTCGGCTCTGCCTCCAGAGCCTTCCAGGGCTTCACCTCTGGAGCCTCCCTACGGCGCCACCTCCATGGGCTCCACTTCCTGAGCCTTCCAGGCCTTAGCCCCTAAAGCCCCCTTGGCTCCATCTCCAGAGCCTTCCAGGCCTTGCCCTAAAGCCTCCTTCGGCTCCACCTCCAGAGCCTTCCAGGCCTTCGCCCTAAAGCCTCCTCGGCTCCACCTCCAGAGCCTTCCAGGCCTTCGCCCCTAAAGCCTCCTTCGGCTCCACCTCCAGAGCCTTCCAGGCCTTCGCCCCTAAAGCCTCCGTCGGCTCCACCTCCGGAGCCTTCCAGGACCCCAGCTCCAGAGCCACCTACGGTGCCGCCTCTGACGGCTCCGCCTTTCACGGCTCAGCCCGGACTTCCTGACCCTCTACCTGTCCTGTGGCCTCTTCCCTGGCCTCCGGACCCTATTCCTGTCCGGTGGTCACCTTCCAGACCCACGGACCCAGTCCCTGTCCTCCAGTTGCCTTCCAGACCTCCTGACCCAGTCTCTGCCCTATGGCTGCCCCCTAGACCTCCCGACCACCCGCCTGTCCACTATGTTCCCCCTGGCCTTGCCTTGAACTGCCCATTGACCCCCATGGACTGTTTCATTTCCCTTTTGTGCCTTCTGCCCCTTGAGCTTACACGCTCGTTCTGTCCCCCATGAGCTTACACGCTCGTTCTGTCCCCTGAGCTCACACGCTCATTCTGTCCCTCGAGCTCACATGCTCGTTCTGTCCCTCGAGCTCACACGCTCGTTCTGTTCCCTCACGCTCCTGCGCAGCCGGCGCGGCCGTCAGGAGCCGTCCTATTCAGAGGGGAGTACTGTCACGAACCCCGCTCCTCTGCCCCATCTCCGCTTCCTCGAGCACGCACACATGCACTCTGCGAGCGTGCTCGCTTCCCGCTCCCTCACTCCGCCCCCTTGAGCTCGTACGCTCCTTTTCCTCCCTCGGGCTTCCACGCCTGGTTTTGCTATTACGAGCTCTTGCTCGTAAACTCTCTCTGACTCACAGGCTCTCTTCTCACGCTCTTCCAATCAGCCTGAACATTATGACCACCTGCACTCACGCGCTTCCTATCCCCACACATTAGTTTCACCTGCACTCGTCTCGTCACCTTCATTGTTCACACCTGCACTCGCCCCTATATAACTCACTATCCTTTCGTTTGTTTGGGGTTGGTTATTGTATTTAGATTCCCGTGTTTTGACCCCCGCTAGTCTCGTCTAGTTTTGCCCCCTGCTAGTCTCGTCTAGTTTTGCCCCTGCTAGTCTCGTCTAGTTTTGACCTCCCCACTGATTCGTTTCCTCTTAGCTTGCCAGCCCCCCATTCCTCTCGTCCCCCTGTCTTCGTTCCCGCTAGTCTCGTCTTGTTCCTCGCCCTAGTTGTTAACTGTTTTCCCTGCTATCGTTCACCTCCCTCATTAGATCTGCCCCTTGTTTATATCTTTGATTCCCGGCTTTTGACCCTACGCTACCCTGACCATTCTTCACTGGATTTGCCCCTTGTTTGTACTCTTGCCTGGACTGCTTTTATTTAATAAAGCAGTTTTCACTCAACATTGTGACTGTCTCTTTTTGTGTGCGCGTTACAGATATTATAAGTAATCCAATCTTTCTTTAACAGTACACCAAAATGCTTCAGGCAGGTCAGTGTTGGGTCACTCTCTCAATTATCCTAATCCTGTTTTCCTGAAACCCAATGACTTCAGCAACATATCCTATATCTTTTCCCACTCAAAAATAATCCACAACACCAATATGTACTGCATTTTAATGCACAGTATTTTTCATTTGAGGAATTAGTAAAATATAAGACTGATTGTGTTATAGACAACATGGTTAGTTTTAAAGTTAATAGTCTTAATGAGTCGAGGAATGACCCTGAGTCCACCCACCCCACCCCTTACTCAAAAGTACACACACAAACAAAAATATGATGTCTTCTGCCCAGAGGCATCAACCTGTCCTCATTTTGGAAGCACTGATTGGTTCTCGCAGGCCAGGTATACTTGTAAAGAAGCACAAAAGATTTCAGATTTCACTTAATGTATTGGCAAGTGTATATACCTAACTTATTTGCACCTTACAGGTTAAACCAAAGATGGGTCTACAAGGGACACTGTGTTTTTTTGTAACACTGTTTTCACTGACACAGGTATGCATTAATCTATCAGAAGCAAGGTGATTTTATAATGATTTATGTTTACTTTATGTTTTCAGTCATTAACCTTGTATTATCTGTGTCATATATTTGTTTTGGTTTAAGGTAAAGAAAGCTACTGCAAGTGAGTATTTATTTTACTATTAAATAGCAGTTCTGAATACAGTAAATAACACTGTAGTGTTGTAGTTTTATGTATATTAGTAGTATTTGCCATTAAGTACAGTACTTACTGTAGTTCAATGAATCTACTGTAATTTATTGAGATATTTTCACCAAAAATATATTAAAGTAACTCTTATAAATACACTCTTATAAACTCTTAAAATATAACAATTCATGGGAATTTTTTTTGTGTCCTCCAGACTGTGACATCACATCAATATCATCACCCGGTGCATCATCTCTCCTTGTAAAATGGACCAGTTTTCCAGGAGCAACAAGCTATGTTCTGGATGTCAGGGCAGTGAATTTAACCAGCATTGCACCAGTTTTGACTACTGTCTCTTCGTCCAATACGGAGAAACTAGTCCAAGGCTTAAGACCAGGACACATTTATCTAGTGACTTTCAAAGTGTTTAATTTCTATTATATGACATGTATTAGTTCACAGATAGCACAGACAGGTAAGTTACTGAGTCACACATATCTTGACAAGTTTTCAGACTCTTGAATTGAATTGAATAGTTAATCCTCATGTCAATCCAAACCTCATATGACTTTCTTTCTTCTGTGGAATATAAAAGTAGAACTGTACTAGTTAGTCTTCTCAATGTCATTGCAATGAATGAGGACTGGAGTGTTCAAGATTAAAAAATGATGCAAAAGCACCATAAAAAAACGAGTCCCCATTCATTCCCCATACAGTTACTGCATGAAAAAGAGCAACCAGTATATTCTTAAACTATTTTTACTAAAAAGAAAAAAGGCGAATATCATGGTTACAGTAACGCAATTACAATGGAAGTCAATGGGGCCAATCTATAAACAGAACATAGTGACTATTTGTGCTTGGTGTAAATAGCACCTGCCACACAGTGTGGCTATTTGCTCTCCAATAGTCTGGTGGAAACAGAGGAATTGAAGTCAAACTGCACCTGTAGTGTCGCTGCAGTGGCATGAGGTGTAACTACAGCTTGGATGTGTTTTTGTCATGCAGACGACCCGGGTTTGATTCCACCATTTGTCTCACCTTTTCCCACCCTGCTTCCTGTCACCACTATTAATATTTTCTTTAATACTACTTCTAATAATAAATAAAAAATATATATAAAAGTTTATTTCCTCGCAGTGATTTGGTCACAGTGAAGGTCGGGAGTTGAGAGAAAGGCTTAAACATGTAAAATGAAACCTGGTTTTACTATAATAATATTGTAGTAACCAGGTTTTTTTTTGGCAGAAGCCATAGTTTTAGTGCAATCAACCATGGTGTTACTACAGTAATAATGTGTTAATATAGTAATCATCTTTAATTTTGAGGTTACTATGATTTTATTACTAAATAACACAGTGATACTCAGGTTACTGCAGTAAAACCATGGTTAAATTTAGGTTTTGGGTTAAGGGTTGGTTTAGGGTGTCTGTGGGACTCTAAATAAACAGTGATTCCCCTATACTGTATGTTAGTATTTAATTAGGGGTACAAATAGACTCTAACACTATTTGCACTTAGTGCAAAGAAGATGTTTTGGTTGCTATTTACACAAGTGTAAATGGCATCTATTGCATATTTTAGTGCACTAAGTGCAAGTAGCCTCTGCCTAATATACAACATTTCAAAAGTATAGACACAAAATGCAAACAGTATACATGTTAACATGATTTTAGCGCGATTAAATCTCTTTCCTACACAATTTTACTGAGATAAAATCGCTTACAGGCTTTACCTGTCAATGCGTTATCACGGCAATGAAGTTGTTAATATTGGATATAACTTTTATACCAATATGGTTACTAAGAGATTTTATCACATTAAAATCATGTTAACGCTTATAATGTTTACGTCATGTTGCTTTTATTTTTTTCAATAAGCAAGGGAAAATTCGAAAATATTTTTGTTGTAATCAAAATGATTCCACAAATGCTGTCAATTGCAAACTTGTATTAAAAATGTCTCTTTCTATGTTCAATGGCAGACAGAAAGCCATACAGGTTTGAAACAAAATAAGGATAGAGTACATTTAAAAATTAGTAAATTATAGAATATATATATATATTTAACCTTTTGCATGTACTAAACATAATTATATCTGTTGGACATCAGTCAATAATTGTTCTGTGTTTTCCTACTTCATTTTTCATGCAGTTCCTGCCACCTCGCAAATAACGTTTTCTAAAGCAATATCAAGCACTTCCATCAAGTTTGAGTGGTCCAATGCATCTGGAGCCGATAATTACATTTTGGTTGTGAACGGAACATTCCACACTGAGCTCCATAACCTCACATTCACCACACTTAACGGACAAATGGACAACCTCAAACCGTCCATGGCATACAATTGTTTCGTTTATTCCTCTAATGCTGCAGGACTTGGCGCCAAGAGCCTTGTTAAAACCATTAGGACTTGTAAGTCTATCTGGTTCTTTCCAATTAGGTTTTATGATTAACGGCTATTTTACTATGTTTGTTACCCTTTGAATTGAAAGCAATCATTAGCATAATGTCTAACGCTTTTATTCTACAGTGGTGCAGCCACCAAGTGGCATGAATGTGACGGAGTTAAGCCAGAGCACAGCTCGCGTAACATGGTTGAGTGTCCAAGGAGTCCTGCTCTACCAAGTGACAGTAACCAAAAACAAGCCCGGACTTGCCCCTGTATATAGGAATACCTCCAGTACTGTTTTGGATATCACAAACCTGGAGCCATGTTCAACATATACAGTAGGGGTTTCATCCATCAGCATGTTCCTGGAACCAGGAGAGGCATCAAACTTCACATACACAACCTCCAGTGAGTCACACCTACATCAGAATGAAGCAGGCCATTTTAGAGAAAACATTTCAAATCAAAAAGATAGATTGATTTTTGTTAGATTCAAGCAACCATGCTTAAAACAGCCAAATGTGGTTAGCTGGTCTCCAGCCTGGTCTAGCTGGTCAGGCTGGTCTGTTTTGATGGGTTGAGCAGTTTTTAGCTGGTTAGACCGGGAGACCAGCTGGTTGACCAGCTAACACCAGCTTGGTCAGACTGGGAGACCATTTAGGCCAGCTTAAACCAGCTGAGACCAACAAACAACCATAGGCTGAATTAATAAGGTGGTCTAAAATGGCATTTTCAGAAGGCTTGGCTAATTTGTCTGGATATTCAGAAATTTAATTTGTAACTTCTTGTTTCATTTAGCCATTCCAAAAGTTTCTTCAATCTCGGTGGAGTACAGCTGCATTGATGCTACGGCATCAGTAAGCTGGGAAGTGGTATTTGGTGCTACGTTGTACCGCGCTATAGCTGTGGATGCTAAAGGTACGTCCTTTAACTGCACATCCACTGGCACCACCTGCCAGATCTCCAGCCTGCCCTGTGGAGAGCGATACACTGTACGGATTACAGCCATTTCTGACTGTGAAAGTACTTCTGACACCAACTACATCTTTGAGACAGGTAAGGATGGTTACTCTCTCAAAGGTAGGGATGGGAATCATAAGGAAATAATTTAATCTTGATCTGACTCCGATTCCACTAACTAACAATGCCTGTGTTGTGCCAAAATCTGACTCCCTGTCAGATTCTTACTTCCTGCTACCTGATCGGTCCTTATCCCCTAAAGCCCAACCCTACAACAATCTCTAACTCTTACCATAGTAGAGAGTCATTGTTCCCTGTCCCTAAAGCCCACCCCTAAACATAAGAATATAGGGAGTGAAAAATAAGCAAGACACTGGTTCCTTAGTGATTCTATTAATGATTCTTCCAGGCACCCTTAAAGAATTTGGGATCCCAAAACTCTGTCCATACTAAACAAAAACTCCTTTTTTAAACAAAGAACCATTTATCGCAACAAAACTTTTTTTTACTGTATATAAACAAACAGTGTTAAATCAAGTGAAATAAACCAATAGTTATCTACAGATGTTTTTTGGCATTCTTTCGCAAGAGTTTTGTGTTCCCCTGCAATAGTTTAAGTGCCTACGTAAAACGTTTAGCATTCCCACACAATGGTTTTGTGGTCCATTACATTTATTTTGGGTTCCTTTGCAATAGTTTTATTCATGGTTTTACAACAGGAGCCATAATTGAACTGTGAACATGGTATTTGTAGTAAAACCATAGTAATCACAAAATGTACCATTGTTTAACTATAGCAGCCATTTTTAAACCATGATACGCATAGTAAATCCATCGTAATAATATAGGAAAACCAAAAATGGAAATAAATGTCAAAATCATTCTGCCAAAAACATGACTAGTTTTACTATAATAACATCATGGTTAAATTGTGATACATGTACCATGGTTTTTAAAACTGGTTCTTGGTATAAAAATGGTTAGTGCAGTTTTATTACAATGGTACATTTTTGGAAGGGCATGTTTTTTGGTGGAAATCATGGTTTTAAAATCCATGGTACTTGTACCAAAAATAACCACTGTGTTAGTAAAACTGTAGTAACTTCATTTTTGTTGTTGTTTGGCAGATTAAGATTGAGATTTTTCATACCATAGTTTTGGATTACCTGTATTATTTCTATAGTTTTACAACAAATATCATGGTTACAATTTGGTTGCAAAGGGATGCAAAATTTAATTTAATTCCAGTGAGCACGGGGAGAGCGGCATAAAAGCAGCCACAGAACCTCCTCCTTGCCCATCCCTTAACATTGTTACATTGGTGCCAAAACCCAGGAGGGAGGAGGTTCTGTGGCTGCTTTTATGCCGCTCTCCCCTGCTCACTGGAATTAGAGACAGGTGTTAGACATGATTTAGCTCAGGTGCAAGCGCCCTTACTGCTTCCTCTCCCCGACGGGCGCTTGACACGCCCCCGCTGCCACAATGATGTTTTTACCTTGTGAATTTCATTGTTTTTTTGAAAATGCTCAGTAACTTCAAATGAGATGATTGTAACCAGCACCAAAAAAGTTGAGACGGGCACTTTAAGACAATTTGACGAGTTGAAATAACAAGTCGATGTGAAACAGATGTTAAACAGGTGAGAAGAAATGGTGATGTTTCACAGTGTTAAACACTCGACTGTCCCAACTTTTCTGAGGCATGTTGCAATCATCTGATTTGAAATTACTGTACATAAAAAAAAAATATATGAAATTCACAGGGTAAAACATCATATAATGTGTACTTGTAGTGCTTTCAATATAGCAAAGTTTGAATATAATTACTCATTTTTGTTTTTATTAGCATTTTTCATTCTGTCCAAACTTTTTCGGAATTGGGGCTGTATGCTGTTGTGTTTAAAATGCAAAGGCAACTTCATATAAAGTTATTTATTTGTCTTTCTATTATTTTGCACATCCAGTGTTTCTCCTTCATTGCATTCAAATCAGACAGGCAAGCTCTTTGCTTGGCTTAAACTATTATATTCCAATGATGCTGTAAATTCAGAGGCAACCGACTATCAAAGTAAATTATTGTAATTTTCTGTCCACATCAGCTGAAGGCCAAAGGTCATGCTCATACCTGATCTAGTCATCTGGGAGATTCTCTCACAGTGCAGACTGTGCTCTTCCCAGGTCTAAGGAGGGAACACGCCCAAAAATTACTGCCATTTAGAATACATGATCTCCATATTCTATTGAGACTGGAAGTTTCTTTGGTGTCAGGTAGCTGACTGAATTGTTTAAGTATTCCAGAATCTGTCCTAGCCCTCAAGTTAGTAAATCTACCTGCCTTCTCTATAGTTGCCTTTCTCTTGGTCTATTTAATGTATATATGTTCTCTCTCTTAATACCTTCCTCTTTCTCACAAGGGACCAGTTCAACCAAAAATGATGTCATTATTTATTCACCCTCATGTTGCTCCAAACCCAAATTAGTTTCTTTCTTGCATGAAACACAAAAGGAGACATAATGCAGAATGTTCATGCTGCTCTTTTATACAGTGACACCGATTGGGGATGCTCTTGAGTTCCAAAAATAACAAATAACACAATAAAAGTAGTTCATGTGACTTGTGTGCTGTATTCCAAGATTTCTGAAGTGATACAATAACTTTGTGGGAGGAACAGATAAAAAATTGCAGACTTGTTCAATCTGAAAATCTTGCCCTATGCAAAAGCTCCTAAATCTCTTGTGTTTCTGCATATTGGCAAGCAAAGACTCATCAGAGGGTGAGATTTTCAATGTATGACAACTTCAATCATATGGCTTCAGAAGACTTGGAAAAAGTCACATGGACTACTTTTAATTGTATGGTGTTTTTTAAAGCTTGACAACCATCTCTATGAACTGTAATTGTTTGTATGAGGGGAGCATGTACATTCTTCAGAATCTCTCCTTTTCTGTTCCACGCAACATTATGCAGGTTTGGAACGACAAGAGATTGAGTAAATACAGAGACCCAAGCATAGAGATTAAAGATATATAGAATTCCCCTTCTTGATTATGTTTTACGGAAGCCATTTATTACAAAAGTCCTGATTTTTCAGTATATTTTGTTTTAGGGATGACAATGACAAATAATTTTAAGCACATCTTGCACTGAGGTGACTATTGTGTGACTGTAGCAATCTGTGACATCCAATATGCAATTTGTTCCCAACAAAAACTGTTATCTGTGGGTCGTTGGGTCTCTGAGACTCTCTGAGAGTAAAAAAAAAATGCATATCTCAATTGTAAGAAAAGATATAATTAATATTATAATTTCTCTCCATATGTTTCTAATCCCCCCTTTTCTCAAACAAACACACAGCACCCTGCCCACCCAAAGACACGCAGTTATATCGTGAGTGTTCCAGTAATGTGATTTTGTTCTCATGGGCTTCCACCAACAACACGGCTTACTACATCGCTATGGCTGTGGACTCGGATGGCGAAACGAGGGAATGCCTCACTGTGGACACCTCATGTTACTTCATCAACACAGCCTGTGGAAAAAGTTACAGCTTTACTGTTAACTCGGCCTACTCTGGAGGACAAACCTGCAACAGCGGAAACACAGTGCCTGTGGTTATCAGGACAGGTGATTTCTAAATAAAAATTTAAAGCATCACAAAGTTGAGGGCGAAGTTGCTAAAATAGACAGGCAGCAAAAATAAAGCAAACATCACTGAATTGCCACTGAAATAGCCCCTTAATTCAACAACACATGCTCTCTCTAAAATCTTACCCTCTGAAGACAGTAAGTTTTATTGAATAAAAAAAAGGATTTTTGCTGCTTGTTCAATTTACTTAATTAAAATGAACTAAGGCAACACAATTCTATTTCACTGCATTATATCAATTGAAATGTTTACAATTTAAGTTTACTTAATCAAGTTGAGTTGAGACTACATGAATACTTTTTGTGGTGTTAATTTAGCATTTATGTAACTGGGCAGGGGATTTCCATTTCACAACATGCTTTGCATGTGGACTGGATAGGGTGAACAAGTGTTTAAATGAAGTGTTATTTTATGCATTTTTGAGCAAGATGAGAATAGTAGGAGATTTGTTCATTTTAATGTTCTTTTATATGGGTATTTAAAAAGAGAGTCTGTTATGCTGGAGTTTTGGGGGTTACTATTGTGGTGAAGAATGACTCTTGTGCTTGGGTTGAGGATGAACTTCAAGCAAGTAATACTTGATTTGAGGTCTATGAGCATTTGTGATTAAATAGACTCTTGCTCACCTGGCACATACTTTCTAAAATAAATTAAGTTGGACTAACATAAGAAAATTAATTGAATAAAACCTTGGTAAATTGAGTTTGATTAACCTAATGAAGTTTAAATAAAACTGCTTTAGTACATTGATTTGACCTATTCCAACAAAATTATGTTGGCTCAATGAAACTGAATCAATCTTAATACATTTCTCGTAAGAACTTACCCAAATTCTATGAAGGAAAATTACTTTTCAAGTAATGTTCAATGTGTTATCTGTCAGTTAGTAGGATTAAGGTATCTTAATTTGATTTATGGTTGTGGTGTAAACCATGGAGATTTTGGAACGAGATGCATTTGCTGCATAGTTCCAATAAATTGTCTTTTTGAACTCAAAATCTGTTATTCCAAAAATTTAAGGAATATTAGATTTTTCATGATAGGACCAGTTTATTGTGTAATATTATGTAGTAGTCAACTACAATGAAATTTTATCACTCTGGTTCTTCACAATCAGTACATTCAGAAAGAGATTGACCTCTGAAACTCTGAAGCATTTTTAGGCTGCCTCTAGCAATCTTTCTCACTCAAATTTAAAAGTTCACCATTTTTAAATACTGTTGAATAATTGCAAAAAGTTGGTCTCATTTTTCAGAGAACCCCCTAAATAATAATAAAAAAAATACTCCAGTTATAAATAATATTGTATGTGTTTATAATCTTATGATAAACAGAATTTTGTTTAAAAAAAATGTATTGTCCTAAATTTGTAAGCATGTAATTTTGGTTCTATTCACCCCATCTCCCACCAAATAGTCTTATTTTATTGCACTAGATGGCAGGAAGTACCTTCCTTCACAAAATGCTGATTTGAAATGTAGGTAGCACCACAATGCATTTTAGCCATCGCAGATGTGTTCGTCCATAGACACGCATCCAATATCTCGGCCTCTGAGTGGACTAGAAGCTCAATCTAGGTGTCATTAGAAAGGTGTATTTATTTATCATTAATAGTCAATAACATATAATTCTGATTATTTTTTAGCATGCTTTTAATGCAGCCAATGGTGTAGATTTGGCTTGAACATTGGGGGGTGTTGCAGCGTGAAGCATTTACATGTTTTCATTGATCATGGTATAAATATTGCTTGTTTTGATTATTGGGCGGTTACCTCCCCCAATCCCCCCTGGAATCCAGCCTGTGGCACTGCACATTTGGTTCTGGACATCTAAGATATAACATTGGATTATTCACAGAAGCAAGCTAACGGACAAGTAAACAATGGCTAATTTTATATAGAACTTCCTAAGGTAAAAGCAGATATAAAGTTTTAGCTATTTGGGGCTTACAGCAACAGTTATTGGTGCATAAAAGAGACATTTGTATTTGATGTTTTACAAACATAATATTTCACTTTATGATTTTCTTTTCAAAACTTTTTATTTTTTTATTTATACTATGGTATTACTGCAACACAATAAACTATACAGTCATGTTCCTGAGAATAAGAGCTTTCATTTGATTTATGATTTGTCTATTTAAGTGTTAATTTAAAGACTTTTATAATCATATTAATATTTCTACCATATAACCACTAGGTGATGCTTATTTGCTTATTAAAACTGGATGTTTTAAGGCCTTATTTTGTTATTTTACATAACATAAAAGTAGAAGTAATGGTTATTTATGAAAATGTCAGATTTCAAACGATACCATATATGCCTGACTTGTATACGTGGACTTTTTTTCATGATATAGCACCCCCTTTTGGTCCACAGTTTAAGAGTTTAAGAGTAAGAAATAAGCCTTTGTTTTCCATTTATTGCTATTAATGTTTAATTTATTATCTTAATTTATAATCTCCTGTAATCTGCCTGTAGCCCCATGTTTGCCTCAGAACATCCATACAACTGGGGACTGTAGCATTGGCAATGCTCTCACTAGCTGGGATGCGGCTGAAGGAGCCCTGACCTATGTTGTGGAGGCCCGCGGTAACCGAAAAGATTTCTACAACTGTTCATCTCACAACACAAGCTGCACGCTAACAGGTCTAGACTGTGGAGAGAGTATAAGTGTGTGGATTACTGCCAGTGATGATTCCTGTATGACTGATCGTGTGCTTGCAGAGGTGGCAGATACAGGTGTGTACAAGACTCTTACAGAAATGAACCACCCTATTACCATATTTTCACAGTGTAGGGACATCCACTATGAAATATCATGGCATTATTTGAAGTTTCAATTTAAATACCATGGGAAATTTATATGGTAGCCTACTGACTCTTTCACTTAAAAAAAAAAAGTAAAGTCGTGTTACCATGATATTTTGGACATGGTGCCAAGGTAATACCATGTTTTTTTACTAGTACCATGGTGTTTTTGAAGTACTTTGTAAATGATATGGGACAAGCATATGGTAATCAAACAGTAATATGGTGTATATTGAAGTTATGTAGTATAACCATCTGATACCATGATTTTACCATTGTACCTCCACTGTACTTTCTGTAAGAGCTCTTTTTATCTCTCGGCATAGTTCCCTGCACACCTCTGAATGTGTCCGCTGTGGAGACTTGCAGTTCAAACTCCGCCACTCTTTCATGGCTCACTGGCAACGGTGCCATCTTCTACATCGGTGTGGCAACAGCAACGAACGGCTCAGTGTACACCTGCACTGCCATGGGAACAGAGTGTGAGTTCCAGGGCCTGAGATGCGGGGAGACCTATGATGCTTACGTCATTGCAACAAACTTGGCATGCAACAGCACTGAGAGTGAACACGTCACCCTGCAGACAAGTATGTACTTAAATGACATCTTCATTTCTGATGCCCTCTGGTATGTTTTGGAATATTGTCAAGACAATCAAAAGGTATATTTTAGAAAATAATATCATCATTTACTCAGCCTCATATTATAAGACTTACTTTCTTCCTTGAAAGCTCAAGATGTTAGGCAGAATGTTTACGCTACTCCTTACTCTCCATTAAAAACATACAGTGATCAGGAGTTAATATATATAAAAATGACATAAAACACCATAAAAGTAGTCCAAACGACTCATGTGCAATATTCCAAGTCTTCTGAAAGCATACAATAACTTTGTGAGAGGAACACACAGAAATTTACATTGTTGTTCACTAAATCTCTTCCCCTTTGCCGTAGCTCTCAAATCTTATTTACACATGAGAATATTCAAACTTGAGTAGTCAAGAAGTGTCACACCAGGTTTGACATCAATGCCACCAAATGCACACAGCTCTCAAATGAGATTTGAGAGCTGTGACGGAGGGCAAGATTTTCAGTGAATAACTAATACATTTTAGTCCAATCCTCATACAATGTGATCATATGGCTTTAGAAGACATGAAATGTAATTTTGTTCTGGAAAATAATAATAAATTAAGTTCAAACAATGTTTTATTATATGCATAGTAAATCTCACATACCTTCCTTTGTAGCCCCATGTGCTCCGGTCGCTGTAGGGGTCACAAGAGACTGTGCAGCTAATTTTGCAACCGTAAGCTGGCAGACTGTTCTGGCTGGTGGTCTGTACACAGCAGTGCTGGAAGATCAACATGGAGCTACGCTTAACTGCAGCAGCAACTTGAACACATGCACAGTCCCGAATTTGCTGTGCGGAGCGACCTACAATGTCACAGTCACACACCATGATGGTCACTGCAGGAGCATGCGGTCCACAGCCATTAAGATACAACCAGGTAAAAGTCATGTGATCAAACACCCACTATACATTCTATACAGATATTTTCTATTGAAAAACAAAAAAACAGTAAGATGCTTACAATGGAAGTGAATGGGGCAAATCAATAAACATTAAAATACACACTGTTTCAATATAGATTTGGTATAGTTACAAGATGTAAACATTACAAGCATTAATATCATTGAAGTGTGATAAAATCACCTACTAATCACATCTGATCTGTTTAAAATGATATGGAGTAATATATAAGTTTTGTAAATAAAATAAGCATTTTTCAATGACATTGGCTGTTGGTAGATTTTGGATCTAACACTAACTTACACTAAAAGCTAACCTTTCTGGTAGTCATCTAATCATGCCCATGATTATCAGCCGATACAGTTAATCTCAAATTGGCCATATATTGGCATGGCTGATATATTTTGCTTTATTGCTAATACTAACAACTCTGAAACTATTTCATGTTTGTGTCTCCTTTAGTTCCCTGTGATCCTCAAAATGTTACAACACTACTGCAGTGTAACACCAGCGTGGCCACGGTGACATGGAATGCCAGCGCAGGAGCAAGTGGGTACACAGCGATTGCAAACACAGATGGGCAGCAGCAAAACTTAGCTTCCTGTCACACTATGGGGACTTCCTGTCAGCTAACCTCTCTGCCATGTGGAATGAGGTTAAATGTGACTGTCCTAGCTGAGGGTGCCACCTGCAACAGCAGTTCTCAAACTAGTGCTGTAATTTTAACAGGTTTGAGCTCATACAATTAACTTTTTGCTGATTTCAATGATTCATTACAGCGTAATGCAAATCATATTTTAATATACAAAATATATTTTAATATATAACAATTTCATACATTTACAGTGGCAAGAAAAAGGATGTGAAACTTTTGGAATTGCCTGCATTTATGTATAAATTTGTCTTCATCTAAGTAACAATAATGAACAAACACAAACAGAGTCAGAGCCCAGACATGCTGTGGAATGACCTCAGTAGAGCCATTCACACCAGACATCCTAATAAAGTGGCTGAGCTGAAGCACTTGAAGTTCTGTAAATAAGAATGGTCCATAATATTCCTTCTGAACATTGTGCAGGTCTAATTATTGGCTGAAGTTATTGCTGCCAAATGAGGATCGACCAGTTATTAAATCCAAGGGTTCACTTACATTGTCCACAACACAGTTAATGTTTAATGGGATGTGTTCAATAAAGACATGAAAGATTATAATTGTTTGTGTGTTGTCAGCATAAGCACATTGTGTTTGTCTATACTTGTGACTTTGATGAAGATGAGATCACATTTTTATTATCTTACTTGTCAGTGACCTATTACCATTATTCTAGTGTGCACACTCCTTGGTTTTTCCATGAAAACATACTATGTGATCTCTTTGTCATTTTTTCCTCCTGTCATATAAAATAGGTTGTTCCCTTAAAGGTGAAGTGTGTAAACTTTGCGCCACTAGCATCACCAAACGAATTGCAAAAATAATTATGACTGTTTCCAAAGAGGTTTCCAGAACTATTTCCCCACTTGCCATTGGTCCAAAAACAAGAACAACAACATGTAGTCCTGCTCCAAACTCATAGCATTCGATGAGCTCAGGATGTTAAAATAAGCTGTTTTTTTAGCACTATAAAATGTAAAAGTCTTTACACTTTTCAAGAGAATCAACCAACTAATGGCTTACTTATACTTACACACTTCACCTTTAAAAACAGAATGAATGTGTTGCCAACTCTATTTGCAGGTAAACTAATTTTTGGTATTTACAATGCTTTTTATGTACACACATTTATACTATTCTGTGTTTACTGTTGATTTTCTTCCACCTTTCCCCCAGCACCATGTGTACCTGTACTGAATGATGTGGCTCTGAACTGCAGCTCACGTTCTGCAGTGGTGATGTGGTCAAGTTCAGGATCGAGTCCAGATGTATTCTCGGTCAGCGCAGTGAGCATTCAGAGTGGACAGCTGGGTTGTGGTCCCCTAAATGGTCACTCTTGTGTGGTAGATGGACTGCAATGTGGACAGATGTACACATTCAGTGTGAACGCAACACTGGGCCAGTGCACCACTTCTGCTAACAACACACTACAGAGACAGACAGGTAACAAGACTGACGGTTCTAATGGATAAAATCATATACTGTCCAAAAAATGTCTCTCTCACTGACCGTCCTGTTTCACTTTGAAAAAATGTATGTCTCATTACAGAAGTCAATTGGGTTGTGAATGTCATCTAACGTTGATTTTAATTGGAAGCTTTATACTGATTGTGTTTTTTATCATTTGACCAGCTCCATGTGCACCACAAAATGTGTCAGCCAGCTTGAGCTGTAGCAGTAACATAGCAACAGTATCCTGGGGACGCAGTCAGGGGGCGGAGCTCTACTCAGTGACCGCCATCAGCATTAATGGTCTCTCTGCAAACTGTACTTCAGCGTCCACCTCCTGTGACCTTTCAACTTTGACTTGCGGAGAGACATACACGATCACAGTGAAGTCAAAAGGCAGCAACTGTAGCAGTGAAAACAGTACAGCTGTACAGGTCCAATCAGGTAATCAAATATGCCAAAGAGCTGAACATATATGTTAGCATTGAGGCCATATGTATGCTTTTGTACTCCCAACAGTTGACAAAACTAACTTTTAGCATATATGGGGGAAATTTACATGAAATTCCAAGCAGATTCTCCAGTGTCCTGTGGTGAGACATTCTGTAATTTATCTAATATTGATGTCTTCTCTCCAGCCCCATGCCCTCCACAGAATATCCAGTCCAGAATAAACTGTGGCAACAACACTGCGAGTGTGTCCTGGTCTGGTGGAAATGGAGCTCTCTCCTTTACTTCAACACTAGATTGTTCTAATGGACAGACATATATCTGCAAGACTGCTTCAACAGGATGTGACATCACAAATTTGCCATGTGGACAGACCTGCACGGTTAGGGTATTGGCAGAGGGACAATCCTGCAACACCTCTATTGCCACTGGATCCAATATCACAACAGGTTTGGAAAAAGCTGAATTAATTGGGTAATATTATATTGATTTGTCCTTGCTGGTGGTTTTTGAGTCAACTTGAAATAAATATGTCTTTATACATGTTCCATGACTTATTGTGTATAATATATATCAGTGCATGTTATCTGAAAGAAACAATGTCTTTGTAATTTATCATTGAAATGTAATAATTGGCTGACTTTCACTCAACTGTATTTATTGTCACTTGACGTTAATGTGAGTTTACAGAAATATTAGAGAATCATGATAGATTTGACAAAGTAGTATTACTATTGTGACACATTGAGATATTCCTGAGAATGAACTTGACTTCCAGCATTCATGTCCAAAAAAAAAAGCCTCCTTAAAATGTGGTACCAGCAGTGTTTCAGGAGGATAGTCCTCCAAAATCAACAGCAAACATTCATTTTAGTATGAAAAGCTAAATTTTCACAATCCAATCAATTTCTAATGGATAAAAACAAGGCCTGACCAAAACATTTTCTCTCTCATTGAACGTCCTGTTTCACTTTGAAATACCGTATGTCTCATTGCGGAAGTCAGTTGGGTTGTAGATGTCATTTAATGTTGACTTTAACTGGAAGATTTATACTGATTGTGTTTTTTATCATTTGACCAGCTCCATGTGCACCACAAAATGTTTCAGCCAGCTTGAGCTGTAGAAGTAACATAGCAACAGTATCCTGGGGACGCAGTCAGGGGGCGGAGCTCTACTCTGTGACTGCCATCAGCATTAATGGTGTCTCGGCAAACTGTACTTCAGCGTCCACCTCCTGTGACCTTTCAACTTTGACTTGCGGAGAGACATACACGATCACAGTGAAGTCAAAAGGCAGCAACTGCAGCAGTGAAAACAGTACAGCTGTACAGGTCCAATCAGGTAATCAAATATGCCAAAGACCTGAACATATATGTTAACAGTGAGGCGATATGTATGCTTTTGTACTCCCAAAATTGAAGAAACTACAATTTAGCATATAGAGGGGAAGTTGACATGAAATTCCAAGCAGTTTCTCCAGTGTCCTGTGGTGAGACATTTTGTAATTTATCTAATATTGATGTCTTCTCTCCAGCCCCATGCCCTCCACAGAATATCCAGTCCAGAATAAACTGTGGCAACAACACTGCGAGTGTGTCCTGGTCTGGTGGAAATGGAGCTCTCTCCTTTACTTCAACACTAGATTGTTCTAATGGACAGACATATATCTGCAAGACTGCTTCAACAGGATGTGACATCACTAACTTGCCATGTGGACAGACCTGCACGGTTAGGGTATTGGCAGAGGGACAATCCTGCAACACCTCTATTGCCACTGGATCCAATATCACAACAGGTTAGAAAAAGCTTATTAAATTGGGTATTATTATATTGACATGTCCTTGCTGGTGGTTTTTGAGTCAACTTGAAATTAATATGTCTTTATACATGTTCCATGACTTATTGTGTATTATATATATCAGTGCATGTTATCTGAAAGAAACAATGTCTTTGTAAATTATCATTGAAATGTAATAATTGGTTGACTTTCATTCATCTGTAATTTAATGTCACTTGACGTTAATGTGAGTTTACAGAAATATTAGAGAATCATGATAGATTTGACAAAGTAGTATTACTATTGTGGCACATTGAGATATTCCTGAGAGTGAACTTGACTTCAAGCATCCATATCCAAAAAAAAGCCTCCTTAAAATGTGGTACCAGCAGTGTTTCAGGAGGATAGTCCTCCACAATCAACAGCAAACATTCATTCTAGTATGAAAAGCTAAATTTTCACAATCCAATCAATTTCTAATGGATAAAATCAAGGCCTGACCAAACATTTTCTCCCTCAATGAACATCCTGTTTCTCTCTGAAATATGTTTCTTCGGTTGTAATATGGTTTGTGAATGCCATTTAACGTTGATTTTAATTGGAAGCTTTATACTGATTGTGTTTTTTATCATTTGACCAGCTCCATGTGCATCACAAAATGTGTCAGCCAGCTTGAGCTGTAGCAGTAACATAGCAACAGTATCCTGGGGACGCAGTCAGGGGCTGAGCTCTACTCAGTGACTGCCATCAGCATTAATGGTCTCTCTGCAAACTGTACTTCAGCATCCACCTCCTGTGACCTTTCAACTTTGTCTTGCGGAGAGACATACACGATCACAGTGAAGTCAAAAGGCAGCAACTGTAGCAGTGAAAACAGTACAGCTGTACAGGTCCAATCAGGTAATCAAATATGCCAAAGAGCTGAACAGATATGTTAGCATTGAGGCCATATGTATGCTTTTGTACTCCCAACAGCTGACAAAACTAACTTTTAGCATTTATGGGGGAAATTTACATGAAATTCCAAGCAGATTCTCCAGTCTCCTGTGGTGAGACATTCTGTAATTTATCTAAAGTTGAATTCTTCTCTCCAGCCCCATGCCCTCCACAGAATATCCAGTCCAGAATAAACTGTGGCAACAACACTGCGAGTGTGTCCTGGTCTGGTGGCAATGGAGCTCTCTCCTTTACTTCAACACTAGATTGTTCTAATGGACAGACATATATCTGCAAGACTGCTTCAAAAGGATGTGACATCACAAATTTGCCATGTGGACAGACCTGCACGGTTAGGGTATTGGCAGAGGGACAATCCTGCAACACCTCTATTGCCACTGGATCCAATATCACAACAGGTATGGAAAAAGCTGAATTAATTGGGTAATATTATATTGATTTGTCCTTGCTGGTGGTTTTTGAGTCAACTTGAAATAAATATGTCTTTATACATGTTCCATGACTTATTGTGTATAATATATATCAGTGCATGTTATCTGAAAGAAACAATGTCTTTGTAATTTATCATTGAAATGTAATAATTGGCTGACTTTCACTCAACTGTATTTATTGTCACTTGACGTTAATGTGAGTTTACAGAAATATTAGAGAATCATGATAGATTTGACAAGGTAGTATTACTATTGTGACACATTGAGATATTCCTGAGAATGAACTTGACTTCCAGCATCCATGTCCAAAAAAAAAAGCCTCCTTAAAATGTGGTACCAGCAGTGTTTCAGGAGGATAGTCCTCCACAATCAACAGCAAACATTCATTTTAGTATGAAAAGCTAAATTTTCACAATCCAATCAATTTCTAATGGATAAAATCAAGGCCTGACCAAAACATGTCTCTCTCATTGAATGTCCTGTTTCACTTTGAAATACTGTATGTCTCATTACAGAAGTCAATTGGGTTGTAGATGTCATTTAATGTTGACTTTAACTGGAAGATTTATACTGATTGTGTTTTTTATCATTTGACCAGCTCCATGTGCACCACAAAATGTTTCAGCCAGCTTGAGCTGTAGAAGTAACATAGCAACAGTATCCTGGGGACGCAGTCAGGGGCTGAGCTCTACTCTGTGACTGCCATCAGCATTAATGGTGTCTCTGCAAACTGTACTTCAGCGTCCACCTCCTGTGACCTTTCAACTTTGACTTGCGGAGAGACATACACGATCACAGTGAAGTCAAAAGGCAGCAACTGCAGCAGTGAAAACAGTACAGCTGTACAGGTCCAATCAGGTAATCAAATATGCCAAAGACCTGAACATATATGTTAACAGTGAGGCCATATGTATGCTTTTGTACTCCCAACAATTGAAGAAACTAACAATTTAGCATATAGAGGGAAGTTGACATGAAATTCCAAGCAGTTTCTCCAGTGTCCTGTGGTGAGACATTCTGTAATTTATCTAATATTGATGTCTTCTCTCCAGCCCCATGCCCTCCACAGAATATCCAGTCCAGAATAAACTGTGGCAACAACACTGCGAGTGTGTCCTGGTCTGGTGGAAATGGAGCTCTCTCCTTTACTTCAACACTAGATTGTTCTAATGGACAGACATATATCTGCAAGACTGCTTCAACAGGATGTGACATCACTAACTTGCCATGTGGACAGACCTGCACGGTTAGGGTATTGGCAGAGGGACAATCCTGCAACACCTCTATTGCCACTGGATCCAATATCACAACAGGTTAGAAAAAGCTGATTAAATTGGGTATTATTATATTGACATGTCCTTGCTGGTGGTTTTTGAGTCAACTTGAAATTAATATGTCTTTATACATGTTCCATGACTTATTGTGTATTATATATATCAGTGCATGTTATCTGAAAGAAACAATGTCTTTGTAAATTATCATTGAAATGTAATAATTGGTTGACTTTCATTCATCTGTAATTTAATGTCACTTGACGTTAATGTGAGTTTACAGAAATATTAGAGAATCATGATAGATTTGACAAGGTAGTATTACTATTGTGACACATTGAGATATTCCTGAGGAGTGAACTTGACTTCAAGCATCCATGTCCAAAAAAAGCCTCCTTAAAATGTGGTACCAGCAGTGTTTCAGGAGGATAGTCCTCCACAATCAACAGCAAACATTCATTCTAGTATGAAAAGCTAAATTTTCACAATCCAATCAATTTCTAATGGATAAAATCAAGGCCTGACCAAACATTTTCTCCCTCAATGAACATCCTGTTTCTCTCTGAAATATGTTTCTTCGGTTGTAATATGGTTTGTGAATGCCATTTAACGTTGATTTTAATTGGAAGCTTTATACTGATTGTGTTTTTTATCATTTGACCAGCTCCATGTGCATCACAAAATGTGTCAGCCAGCTTGAGCTGTAGCAGTAACATAGCAACAGTATCCTGGGGACGCAGTCAGGGGGCGGAGCTCTACTCAGTGACTGCCATCAGCATTAATGGTCTCTCTGCAAACTGTACTTCAGCATCCACCTCCTGTGACCTTTCAACTTTGACTTGCGGAGAGACATACACGATCACAGTGAAGTCAAAAGGCAGCAACTGTAGCAGTGAAAACAGTACAGCTGTACAGGTCCAATCAGGTAATCAAATATGCCAAAGAGCTGAACATATATGTTAGCATTGAGGCCATATGTATGCTTTTGTACTCCCAACAGCTGACAAAACTAACTTTTAGCATTTATGGGGGAAATTTACATGAAATTCCAAGCAGATTCTCCAGTCTCCTGTGGTGAGACATTCTGTAATTTATCTAATATTGATGTCTTCTCTCCAGCCCCATGCCCTCCACAGAATATCCAGTCCAGAATAAACTGTGGCAACAACACTGCGAGTGTGTCCTGGTCTGGTGGCAATGGAGCTCTCTCCTTTACTTCAACACTAGATTGTTCTAATGGACAGACATATATCTGCAAGACTGCTTCAACAGGATGTGACATCACTAATTTGCCATGTGGACAGACCTGCACAGTTAGGGTATTGGCAGAGGGACAATCCTGCAACACCTCTATTGCCACTGGATCCAATATCACAACAGGTTAGAGAAAGCTGAATTAATTGGGTATTATTATATTGACATGTCCTTGCTGGTGGTTTTTGAGTCAACTTGAAATTAATATGTCTTTATACATGTTCCATGTCTTATTGTGTATTATATATATCAGTGCATGTTATCAGAAAGAAACAATGTCTTTGAAATGTATCATTGAAATGTAATAATTGGCTGACTTTCATTCATCTGTAATTTAATGTCACTTGACGTTAATGTGAGTTTACAGAAATATTAGCGAATCATGATAGATTTGACAAGGTAGTATTACTATTGTGACACATTGCGATATTCCTGAGGCTGAACTTGACTTCAAGCATCCATGTCCAAAAAAAAAAGCCTCCTTAAAATGTGGTACCAGCAGTGTTTCAGGAGGATAGTCCTCCACAATCAACAGCAAACATTCATTCTAGTATGAAAAGCTACATTTCCACAATCCAATCGATTTCTAATGGATAAAATCAAGGCCTGCACCAAAAATGTCTCTCTCATTGAATGTCCTGTTTCACTTTGAAATACCGTATGTCTCATTACGGAAGTCAATTGGGTTGTAGATGTCATTTAATCCATCCATCCATCCATCTTCAACCGCTTATCTGAAGTCGGGTCGTGGTCATTTAATGTTGAATTTAATAAGCAGCTTTATACTGATTGTGTTTTTTATCATTTGCCCAGCTTCATGTGCACCACAAAATGTGTCAGCCAGCTTGAGCTGTAGCAGTAACATAGCAACAGTATCCTGGGGACGCAGTCAGGGGGCGGAGCTCTACTCAGTGACCGCCATCAGCATTAATGGTCTCTCTGCAAACTGTACTTCAGCGTCCACCTCCTGTGACCTTTCAACTTTGACTTGCGGAGAGACATACACGATCACAGTGAAGTCAAAAGGCAGCAACTGCAGCAGTGAAAACAGTACAGCTGTACAGGTCCAATCAGGTAATCAAATATGCCAAAAATCTGACCATCTATGTTAACAGTGAGGCGATATGTATGCTTTTGTACTCCCAAAACTGAAGAAACTACAAATTAGCATATAGAGGGGAAGTTGACATGAAATTCCAAGCAGTTTCTCCAGTCTCCTGTGGTGTGACATTCTGTAATTTATCTAATATTGATGTCTTCTCTCCAGCCCCATGCCCTCCACAGAATATCCAGTCCAGAATAAACTGTGGCAACAACACTGCGAGTGTGTCCTGGTCTGGTGGAAATGGAGCTCTCTCCTTTACTTCAACACTAGATTGTTCTAATGGACAGACATATATCTGCAAGACTGCTTCAACAGGATGTGACATCACTAATTTGCCATGTGGACAGACCTGCACGGTTAGGGTATTGGCAGAGGGACAATCCTGCAACACCTCTATTGCCACTGGATCCAATATCACAACAGGTTAGAAAAAGCTTATTTAATTGGGTATTATTATATTGACATGTCCTTGCTGGTGGTTTTTGAGTCAACTTCAAATTAATATTTTTAAATACATGTTCCATGTCTTATTGTGTATTATATATATATCAGTGCATGTTATCTGAAAGAAACAATGTCTTTGTAATTTATCATTGAAATGTAATAATTGGCTGACTTTCATTCATCTGTAATTTAATGTCACTTGACATCAATGTGAGTTTACAGAAATATTAGAGAATCATGATAGATTTGACAAGGTAGTATTACTATTGTGACACATTGAGATATTCCTGAGAGTGAACTTGACTTCAATCATCCATGTCCAAAAAAAAAGCCTCCTTAAAATGTGGTGCCAGCAGTGTTTCAGGAGGATAGTCCTCCACAATCAACAGCAAACATTCATTTTAGTATGAAAAGCTAAATTTCCACAATCCAATCAATTTGTAATGGATAAAAACAAGGCCTGCCCAAAAAATGTCTCTCTCATTGAACGTCCTGTTTCACTTTGAAATACCGTATGTCTCATTACAGAAGTCAATTGGGTTGTAGGTGTAATTTAATGTTGACTTTAATAAGCAGCTTTATACTGATTGTGTTTTTTATCATTTGCCCAGCTCCATGTGCACCACAAAATGTGTCAGCCAGCTTGAGCTGTAGCAGTAACATAGCAACAGTATCCTGGGGACGCAGTCAGGGGGCGGAGCTCTACTCAGTGACCGCCATCAGCATTAATGGTCTCTCGGCAAACTGTACTTCAGTGTCCACCTCCTGTGACCTTTCAACTTTGTCTTGCGGAGAGACATACACGATCACAGTGAAGTCAAAAGGCAGCAACTGTAGCAGTGAAAACAGTACAGCTGTACAAGTCCAATCAGGTAATCAAATATGCCAAAGAGCTGAACATATATGTTAGCATTGAGGCCATATTTATGCTTTTGTACTCCCAACAGTTGACAAAACTAACTTTTAGCATATATGGGGGAAATTTACATGAAATTTCAAGCAGTTTCTCCAGTGTCCTGTGTTGTGACATTCTGTAATTTATCTAATATTGATGTCTTCTCTCCAGCCCCATGCCCTCCACAGAATATCCAGTCCAGAATAAACTGTGGCAACAACACTGCGAGTGTGTCCTGGTCTCGTGGCAATGGAGCTCTCTCCTTTACTTCAACACTAGATTGTTCTAATGGACAGACATATATCTGCAAGACTGCTTCAACAGGATGTGACATCACAAATTTGCCATGTGGACAGACCTGCACGGTTAGGGTATTTGCAGAGGGACAATCCTGCAACACCTCTATTGCCACTGGATCCAATATCACAACAGGTTTGGAAAAAGCTGAATTAATTGGGTATTATTAAATTGACATGTCCTTGCTGGTGGTTTTTGAGTCAACTTGAAATAAATATGTCTTTATACATGTTCCATGTCTTATTGTGTATTATATATATCAGTGCATGTTATCTGAAAGAAACAATGTCTTTGTAAATTATCATTGAAATGTAATAATTGGCTGACTTTTATTCATCTGTAATTTAATGTCACTTGACGTTAATGTGAGTTTACAGAAATATTAGAGAATCATGATAGATTTGACAAGGTAGTATTACTATTGTGACACATTGAGATATTCCTGAGGATGAACTTGACTTCAAGCATCCATGTCCAAAAAAAAGCCTCCTTAAAATGTGGTACCAGCAGTGTTTCAGGAGGATAGTCCTCCACAATCAACAGCAAACATTCATTCTAGTATGAAAAGCTACATTTTCACAATCCAATCAATTTCTAATGGATAAAATCAAGGCCTGCCCAAAAAATGTCTCTCTCATTGAATGTCCTGTTTCACTTTGAAATACTGTATGTCTCATTACGGAAGTCAATTGGGTTGTAGATGTCATTTAATCCATCCATCCATCCATCTTCAACCGCTTATCTGAAGTCGGGTCGCGGTCATTTAATGTTGAATTTAATAAGCAGCTTTATACTGATTGTGTTTTTTATCATTTGCCCAGCTCCATGTGCAACACAAAATGTGTCAGCCAGCTTGAGCTGTAGAAGTAACATAGCAACAGTATCCTGGGGACGCAGTGAGGGGGCGGAGCTCTACTCTGTGACTGCCATCAGCATTAATGGTCTCTCGGCAAACTGTACTTCAGCGTCCACCTCCTGTGACCTTTCAACTTTGACTTGCGGAGAGACATACACGATCACAGTGAAGTCAAAAGGCAGCAACTGTAGCAGTGAAAACAGTACAGCTGTACAGGTCCAATCAGGTAATCAAATATGCCAAAGAGCTGAACATATATGTTAGCATTGAGGCCATATTTATGCTTTTGTACTCCCAAAATTGATGGAACTACATATTACCATATATTGGGGAAGTTAACATGAAATTCCAAGCAGTTTCTCCAGTGTCCTGTGGTGTGACATTCTGTAATTTATCTAATATTGATGTCTTCTCTCCAGCCCCATGCCCTCCACAGAATATCCAGTCCAGAATAAACTGTGGCAACAACACTGTGAGTGTGTCCTGGTCTGGTGGAAATGGAGCTCTCTCCTTTACTTCAACACTAGATTGTTCTAATGGACAGACATATATCTGCAAGACTGCTTCAACAGGATGTGACATCACTAATTTGCCATGTGGACAGACCTGCACAGTTAGGGTATTAGCAGAGGGACAATCTTGCAACACCTCTATTGCAACTGGATCAAATATCACAACAGGTTAGAAAAAGCTGATTTAATTGGGTATTATTAAATTGACATGTCCTTGCTGGTGGTTTTTGAGTAAACTTGAAATTAATATGTCTTTATACATGTTCCATGACTTATTGTGTATTATATATATCAGTGCATGTTATCAGAAAGAAACAATGTCTTTGAAATGTATCATTGAAATGTAATAATTGGCTGACTTTTATTCATCTGTAATTTAATGTCACTTGACGTTAATGTGAGTTTACAGAAATATTAGCGAATCATGATAGATTTGACAAGGTAGTATTACTATTGTGACACATTGAGATATTCCTGAGGATGAACTTGACTTCAATCATCCATGTCCAAAAAAAAAGCCTCCTTAAAATGTGGTGCCAGCAGTGTTTCAGGAGGATAGTCCTCCACAATCAACAGCAAACATCAATTTTAGTATAAAAGCTAAATTTCCACAATCCAATAAATTTCTAATGGATAAAATCAAGGCCTGCTCAAAACATGTCTCTCTCATTGAATGTCCTGTTTCACTTTGAAATACTGTATGTGTCATTACAGAAGTCAATTGGGTTGTAGATGTCATTTAATGTTGACTTTAACTGGAAGATTTATACTGATTGTGTTTTTTATCATTTGCCCAGCTCCATGTGCACCACAAAATGTGTCAGCCAGCTTGAGCTGTAGCAGTAACATAGCAACAGTATCCTGGGGACGCAGTCAGGGGGCGGAGCTCTACTCAGTGACTGCCATCAGCATTAATGGTCTCTCTGCAAACTGTACTTCAGCGTCCACCTCCTGTGACCTTTCAACTTTGACTTGCGGAGAGACATACACGATCACAGTGAAGTCAAAAGGCAGCAACTGTAGCAGTGAAAACAGTACAGCTGTACAGGTCCAATCAGGTAATCAAATATGCCAAAGAGCTGAACATATATGTTAGCACTGAGGCCATATGTATGCTTTTGTACTCCCAACAGCTGACAAAACTAACTTTTAGCATTTATGGGGGAAATTTACATGAAATTCCAAGCAGATTCTCCAGTCTCCTGTGGTGAGACATTCTGTAATTTATCTAATATTGATGTCTTCTCTCCAGCCCCATGCCCTCCACAGAATATCCAGTCCAGAATAAACTGTGGCAACAACACTGCGAGTGTGTCCTGGTCTGGTGGCAATGGAGCTCTCTCCTTTACTTCAACACTAGATTGTTCTAATGGACAGACATATATCTGCAAGACTGCTTCAACAGGATGTGACATCACAAACTTGCCATGTGGACAGACCTGCACAGTTAGGGTAGTGGCAGAGGGACAATCCTGCAACACCTCTATTGCAACTGGATCCAATATCACAACAGGTTAGAAAAAAGCTGAATTAATTGGGTATTATTAAATTGACATGTCCTTGCTGGTGGTTTTTGAGTCAACTTGAAATTAATATGTCTTTATACATGTTCCATGATTTATTGTGTATTATATATATCAGTGCATGTTATCTGAAAGAAACAATGTCTTTGTAAATTATCATTGAAATGTAATAATTGGCTGACTTTTATTCATCTGTAATTTAATGTCACTTGACGTTAATGTGAGTTTACAGAAATATTCGCGAATCATGATAGATTTGACAAGGTAGTATTACTATTGTGACACATTGAGATATTCCTGAGGATGAACTTGACTTCAATCATCCATGTCCAAAAAAAAAAGCCTCCTTAAAATGTGGTACCAGCAGTGTTTCAGGAGGATAGTCCTCCACAATCAACAGCAAACATTCATTCTAGTATGAAAAGCTAAATTTTCACAATCCAATCAATTTCTTATGGATAAAATCAAGGCCTGCCCCAAAATTTTCTCCCTCAATGAACATCCTGTTTCTCTCTGAAATATGTTTCTTCGGTTGTAAAATGGTTTGTGAATGCCATTTAACATTGATTTTAATTGGAAGCTTTATACTGATTGTGTTTTTTATCATTTGCCCAGCTCCATGTGCATCACAAAATGTGTCAGCCAGCTTGAGCTGTAGCAGTAACATAGCAACAGTATCCTGGGGACGCAGTCAGGGGGCGGAGCTCTACTCAGTGACTGCCATCAGCATTAATGGTCTCTCGGCAAACTGTACTTCAGCGTCCACCTCCTGTGACCTTTCAACTTTGTCTTGCGGAGAGACATACACGATCACAGTGAAGTCAAAAGGCAGCAACTGTAGCAGTGAAAACAGTACAGCTGTACAGGTCCAATCAGGTAATCAAATATGCCAAAGAGCTGAACATATATGTTAGCATTGAGGCCATATGTATGCTTTTGTACTCCCAACAGCTGACAAAACTAACTTTTAGCATTTATGGGGGAAATTTACATGAAATTCCAAGCAGTTTCTCCAGTGTCCTGTGGTGTGACATTCTGTAATTTATCTAATATTGATGTCTTCTCTCCAGCCCCATGCCCTCCACAGAATATCCAGTCCAGAATAAACTGTGGCAACAACACTGTGAGTGTGTCCTGGTCTGGTGGCAATGGAGCTCTCTCCTTTACTTCAACACTAGATTGTTCTAATGGACGGACATATATCTGCAAGACTGCTTCAACAGGATGTGACATAACTAACTTGCCATGTGGACAGACCTGCACGGTTAGGGTATTGGCAGAGGGACAATCTTGCAACAGCTCTTTTGTCACTGGATCAAATATCACAACAGGTTAGAAAAAGAACTGGTTAAATTGGATAATGTTATAGTGATAAGTGTCAACTTTAACCAATAATAAAATAACATCAAGTTACATCGTAATTTGATGCATATTAACTTTAATGTACAATTGCAGCACTAATAGCATATAACAATACATTTGAAAGCATTACCATTGGGAAATGAGTTACTTTTGATGGTGAACTTTCCCTACAGCTTCAATGCCCTGGTCATAAAGCCTCAAAAAATAGGTGCAGGCCAGAGGCGGACTGGATATAGGGAGAATCTGGAACTTTTCCAGGTGGGACAGCTGCAAATTTAGTAGCTGGTCAACAAAACGTACCATCCTCCATCGTCAGAGTTAACTGACGCAGTTTCTCTTTGCTTGCCAGTTTTGATTTGGCACTTCCACTTTTCCTTGATGGTTCTGTAGTCATTTTTAAGTTTTTTTTCTACTCATTTCTACACTGTTGGTGAGTTCGGCGATAGCAGTGTGCGGCCAACATCTGAGACACTTCCTCAGAGACTTTTCCTCATTTCGCTCATCGCTAACGTGTAGACCATCTTCACCTCGTTTATTGACCACAGAGGGATTTTGCGCACAGCCATTTATTTTTTCACTATTCGAAAGTCGTGTGAACAAATGATACTGCTACTGTTACTAACTTTTACTAACGGGTTGATATCGCGTGACGGAAATCCAGTGATTCTGGTAGTGACGATTCTCCCTGATCAGTCAGTGATTTGCAGGATTTTCACATCATATTTAGTATTGGCTCAGCTCGCTTAGAACCTCGACCATGGTGGTAGTAAAAAAAGTATCAGGTACCAGGTACTATCCACAGTGGAAAACACCCAAAAAAGCGAGCAGTCGAGTCGAGTTGAGTTGCAGTACCGTGCAGTGGAAAAGCCCCATTAGTCACATCAGGAAGTCTGAATCACAGTGGATTCTGTATTATGCTGTATAATGCTGGGCAGAAAAATCATTTTGAGAAGCTGGAAGTCTCATGGAAAGCTATCCTCTTATGAGTGGCTCTCTGAATTGGGACGTGTGGCAGCTTACGAGAAACTCACCTTTAGTTTGCATGGGAGGACAGATAATTATTATTATAAATGGGGTATTTCTAGATTTTTTTTCAATTTGCAGTAAATAGTAATTATCAACCGAGGTGTAAAATAGAGTACTAATGGCCATAATAACATGCAAATATAGGGATATATTATAGGGAAATGTTTTGAAAAAGTTTTTGGTAAATGGTAATTCTCTCCTGATTTACTCACATTTAAGCCATCCCAGATGTGCATGTCTTTCCTTCTTCAGGAGAACAGAAATTAATATTTTCATAAGCACATTTCAGCTTTCTTTGTCCATACAATGAAAGCGAATGGGTGCCATAAGGCTGCAGGCTGCTTAATGGTCCAAAAGGCATTAAGCATAATGCATAAAAGTTGTACACTTGAGTCATTTCGGTTCTGCTGAAGAAGGAATGACATACACATCTGGGATGGCTTAAAGGGGAGTAAATCATGAGAATTATAATTTTTGGGTGACTAATCCTTTAACTTTAAAAACCAACTATGTGACAACTAGTCCCGCTCTTGTAAAGTACTTGAAGGAATAGTTTACCCAAAAAGGATAATTGTCTTATCATTTACCCACAATAATGCAACGCCAAACTCGTATGATTTTCTTTCTTCTGCGGAACCAAAATAAAATTATAAAATTAAGATATTTTGAAGAATAATTGTCTGTTTGTCCAAGCAATTTGAATCAATGGGATCCAACATTTTAAAGCTCCAAAAACAACACAAAGGCAGCATAAAATTAATCCAATCAACTCAAGTGGTTTAATCCATGTCTTCTTGTGATACGATCATATTAGGTGAGAAACAAAGGAAAAATTCAGTCCTTTTCTACCTAAAAGCTTCACCTCTGCCCAGCTCTATGCACGTTAATGAGATAAGCTGGTAACACTTTAGAATACTGTATCTTACTTAATGCATAACTAATAAGGAATTACTGCAGAGCTAATAGGTAATTCTTCATTAACACTTAAGTCACTACGATTAACTACTAAGGAAGATGTGCTAACTAATCAGTATGTAATAGCATTTTATAGTTGTGTTAAGTAACAATTAGCTAATCAATAACTATTGAATCCAGTCATGCCTCCTGATGAACTACTTTTAATTATCTACTAATTCAGCTTCTGGAGAAATAACTATTGGGTAACTACTTACCTGATAACCAAGATCCAAGCCAAGATACAGAGTAACAAGGCCCAGATCCAGAATGCGGCAACGTTTATGTGGTACAAAGAGGTCTCAAGACTGAAAAATCAACCATTCAACAAAAGTTTAATGTGTTGTACAAGGAAGTCAAATACATTGTGGTATACAGTTTTGCACTTAGTTTGATCAACTGTATCCTGCACATTTTAGCAAAAATGTATATACTGAAAATATAGTGAGCACAGTAGTAGTATTACATTTTGTAAACTCACTAACACTCCTTCAAGAACATTTCCTTATATATTTGCATCTCTTTTCCTCAATCTGCAGAACATTGTGTACCTGGTCATGTGCAGGGCAGTGTGGACTGTGCATCTGGAAACGTGTCTGTATCCTGGGACCGACATGTGGGGGCCGTTTCCTACATGGCAGTTGCCCAGGGTAACGGTGGCTATGCATCGGTATGTAACAGCACTGAAACAGCATGTGTCTTCTCAGATCTGCTTTGTGGGCTGAACTACAGTATAGCTGTCAGTGCGTCTGATGGGAACTGCACCACCGCACCAAGTCAACCGGTCGTGCTGAGTACAGGTATATACACAAAAAACATCCACCTCACTTTGACACACACACTTCCTCTATAAACACATGTACTTGTGTGGACATTTTTGGTGTTTGCTTAGGCAAGCATCACTATTACCACTGCTCATACTTAGGGCTAGGAGTTTCCCTAATCCCAAATATTTAACTTTGGCGCAAACATTTCCTGCACCGCTTAGGCTACAGACAAGAATGATATCTAAAATCGTGCAACTTGTTAAGGAGAGGCGAGCTATTACTTTTCTAAACAATCTGACTTTCCAACAGCGTTTAATACAACGGGTGAAAAAAATCACTTACATTGCTGGTAAGTAAGCCATATCTAGGGATCAAAATATCACAGAGACTTGGGGTTCAGTAAGCAACCAACTAGCAATACCCTAGCTACCGTATAGCAACTAAAAACCACTCGGAGCATCTGGGCAACCACCCAGCATTTTTGCGGCAAGTTTTTCACTGGCAAGCAACAATGGTAATTTCTTCAGTTTAGCCTTTTTAAATATGAATTATAAGACATTATTGACGTGTAGTCCTTTAATGAACCTTTTTAATTAAGGTGGATGTCCCCAGAAGGGAGATATCATTATCTGCAGAATTAATGTTAAAGCTTATATTGGTTGTCATTCCTTAATGAATCAAAAATTTCACAGGGATATAGTGTTTACCGTTTGGATTTTGGAAGACTTTAGAGGTTTTCTGGTGACTGTTAACAAGTTTACCAAAATTCATGATTTCAGGGTATTTCTTTCTTTTTAAATATCTTATACCTGTATAATGATTCAGAATGTCCAAAACATTTTAGAAACCCCTAGTCGCAGCAAAGCACATTTTTTTGCATAAAAACTGGACCTATTAACCCATTAAGCTCTGAAGGTGTTGGAAAAAAATAAAATATATATATAGCCAAAAATTCTCTCTTATTTGGCATTATACATCTCAGGGTGTAAATAAGTTGGCTCCAAAAAACTGCTAATCATGCCAGCTGTATCTGAGAAAAATTGTGTGTTCATATGGCAAAGCAATCAAAAGTTATAACATTACAACTATAATTTAATAATTTATTTGTACATAAAGAACTAATTACACATGCAAACACAACAATGACTAAAGGTTTGTATAGTAATTTTAGTAATGAGATTTCACAGAATGAGTGCCTTTTTGACTCATGTGAGTCTGCATCATTGAGTCTGTCATTTACATGGTGCCATCTCCTGCTGTCCATATGCAACACTGTGCTTCATGTGGATAAAAAAAAAATGCAGGCCTGTTAAAATAGCTCTCCATGAATGTATGCTCATTTCTAGTTGTTCTTAAATACCAATCTACATTAAACAGTATTTTACAGATTTAATTGTTTAGCCTATTATTTAAATGTGAATTGAGCTGTCGGTCATCTATAGCCTACATTACCTGCTTATTGTTGTTATGACAGCTTATTGTGTTAAATAAAATATATTTCATCCCTATCATCCGCATAGTTCGTGTTTTTGTTTTACAGTGTTTTTGTGTACATACGGTTTTAGATTGAAATTGAATGAAATATTAACATGAAAATAACATCATAACTGCGGCCTAACAACTACGTTATAATATTACGTATACATTTTCTGTTTATTGTGGAAATTATTATTTCCTTTTTTCAGTATCCTGTAAGCCACAGAACGCTAGCGCACAGCTGAGTTGTGACACAAATGCTGCCGTTGTTACCTGGGAGCCCAGAGATAATGTTGTACGCCACACAGTCCAGGCCGTAGGCACTGACGGACATCGCATCAACTGCACAAGCTCTGACTACAGTTGCACGCTACTCAGCCTTCACTGCGGCCAGAACTACAACCTTACCATCACCGCCCTGGATGGAGTTTGTGACAACAGTAACACACGCCTGGTTCTGCAATCAGGTAAGTCTGATAACAACAAAACTCTGATTTAATGCTATTATCCATCCAAAGTCATATGTCAATCTCATCTGATACTCAGAAGATAATACAAAGAAACTGGCTAGCATTTGTTTTACATGGATGTCATCATGTTTGCATAACTTCTAGATTTTTGCCCAAGTTTGAAAATGACTTGGAAAAGATAATTATTTTGCACTTTTCCATTTAGAAAGTTGGAAATTCCTGCTTTCCAAGTTGAATGGAACATAGCATCATAATGTTATATTTCACAAGTACATCAGTAACCAAGATCGGAATATATAAATGCAAAAATGAAGCTATTTTCTTTTTTTTAACTCAATACACGTTAACAATTTTTTTTTTTACTGACACTAAAGAGTGATGTTGTTCTGTTTTCTCTTTCTCATTTTCAGCTCCATGTGCACCTAGCAATGTTCAGACATCATTGCTTTGTGACATCCACAATGGCAGTGTTGTGTCCATGTCTTGGCAGCATACAAATGGGGTTGAGTCTTACATGGCTGTGGGCATGTCTTATGATGGTCATTCCTCCTTTTGTAACACCAGTACCACCTCCTGTAATCTGCAGGGACTGCAGTGTGGTCAGATTTATAATGTTTCTGTCTACTCACTGGGCCATGGTTGTGGGAGCGTGAAGAGTGCCGTGTCTCAGGTGCTGACAGGTGTGTGTGTGTGTGTGTGTGTGAAGGTTTTACTTATATTATCAAGTGAAGAAAACCATCTGTCATATATGGTAGTACCATTTAAAACCTGTGGTCTCAACTATGACCTCCTAATTCTATTAATACATCTGGAAACATGTTTTTATTTAGCTTAAAATTAAGCATATATTGTAAACCTCTTTTATGATTGTCTTTCCTCTTAACTTGCATGTTGCAGGTTTGCTATATATTTTTCCTTACCTTAAAGTTTGCTGCTGATACAACATAGTTGCCTTCAATAACAGCCTGCTTCTCTCTCTCTCTGTCTTTTTTCAGCTCCATGCCCCCCTCAGAACATAGTCACTCAGGTGCAGTGTGATTTGGGTTCTGTGGTGGTGAGCTGGACCCCAGCAGTTAATACCAGTCAGTTCAGAGTGGAGCTTGAATCCCACAGCACTGGTGTGATCTCCTCCTGTAACAGTACTGGTACACAGTGCTCAATCCCGCACCTGCCCTGTGGAGAGAGCTTCAACCTCAGTGTGGTGGCACTGAGGGGCAGCTGTCAGAGTCAACCAAGCAGGGGCCTCAACATATCCTCTGGTACGACAACACAAGAACACTCACTCGCTTAATCACCTGGGGATATTGAGACAAATGCTAATTTGCTCTGAATAATTATATTGTTGTACTACTAGAAGGCTTACATCTAATTCACCAAAACAACAAAAATGTTTATAGTTTTGAAGAAATGCAAGATAAGAAAAAAAAAGGCAACTGAAAGTTGGTTGGTTTGGGTAAGGCTATTAAACCAGTTGATCCAGAAGGACTGCTCCTGAAATAAGCGTACTGCTAGTCATGGTGATTATTAGTTAATTAGAAGATTGGTGGTGCAAATCATTTCAATAGCTACACTTACCTAATGCATTCTCTTTCTATCTCTTCAATTTTCATAGGTCCGTGTGCCCCACGTGGGGTTAATGGTACACTGAACTGTGTAACTAACTCTGCGTTGGTATCATGGGATGTGGACAATGTTGCAGAGTCTTACACAGTGCTGGCTATAGGGGATGATGGTCAAAATTCCACCTGCTCCTCCTCAAACTCTAATTGTAATGTACCTGACCTAGACTGTGGAAAGAGCTACACCTTCTATGTCACTGCTTCAAATGCTGCCTGCCTGAGTCCACCCAGCAACACCTTTAACCTGGAAACCGGTGAATACACCTTTACACAGGATCCAAAATCTTTACCAGCCATTTTTCTTACCTGTAAACTGTATTTAAATATATATATATATATATATACAGTATAATCTTGTTCCTATGACAATGGGATTATTTCGCTATTTTTTGACACATATTTGTGACAAACAGCACATATCCATCTCTCATTTTGTTATCATAATTTAGGTTTAAATTTATTTATTTTTTAATGTGGGAAATATTCCCCGTGTCGCAACATATAGTTCTGGAGAAAAATAAACGTGAGAGATACTTTACTCTGGATGATCTTTTTTCTATTGAAGATGCATGTATCGTATCTTTGTGTTTGAGTTGCATAGGTCACTGACACTCACCGAGTACTTTATTAGGAACACTATAGAAATTCTGGATAGGACATACCTTTGCTCTCAAAACAGCCTAAATTGTTCAAGATATTGGAAACACTCCTTTGAGCTTCTGGTCCACGTTGACATGATTGCATCAAGCAATTTCTGCAGATTTTCAGCTGCACATTCATATGGCAAGTCTCTTATTCTACCACATTCCAAAGGTGTTTTATTGGATTCAGATGTGGTTACTGGGAAGGCCACTGAAGAACATTGAACTCATTGTCATGTTCATGAAACCAATTTGAGACAACTTTTGCTTTGTGACATGGTGTATTATCATGCTGGAAGTAGCCATTAGAGGATAGGTAAATTGTGGCCATGAAGATGCACATGGTCGACAACAATACTCAAATAGGCTGTGGCATTTAAGCAATGATTGATTGGTATTAACAGGCCCAAAGTGTGCCAAGAAAACATTTCCCACAACATTATAGCACCAACCCCAGCCTGGACTGCTGACACAAGGCAGGTTGGGTCCATGGATTCATGCTGTTGGTGCCAAATTCTGACCCTACCATCTGCCTATATATCTGCGTATAAACCAGATGTGGTCTTCTGCTGTTGTAGCCCATCCGCCTCAAGGTTCGACATGTTGTGCATTCTGAGTGAGATCCTGTAATTGTAGTGCATTATTTTGTTAACTCCAATTGTACAGTGTGATCATCAGAGTTACCATAGCCTTTCTGTCAGCTCGAACCAGTCTGGCTATTCTTCATTTACCTCATCAACAAGGCATCGTTGTATGTGAAAATCTCAGGAGATCAGCAGTTACAGAAAAAATCAAACCAGCCCGTCTGGCACCAATAATCATGCTGTGGTTGAAATCACAGAGATCACACTTCTTCCCCATTCTGATGGTTGATGTGAAAATTAACTGAAGCTCCTGATCTGTATCTGCATGATTTTATGCATTGCACTGCTGCCACAGGATTGGCTAATTAGATAATTGCTTGAATAAGTAGGTGTACAGGTGTTCCTAATAAAGTGCTCAGTGAGTGTACATTAGCAAGGGTCAGACTATAATTTTTACAATTTTATTAAACAATGTAATTTTGCAGTTCCTTATGTTACCAGCCAACTGGCAATCAACTCCAATTTTACTCATATTTAGCGCTTGGCAAGTGTTAATTTAGTGTAATAGAGAGCTTTAGCACTTTCTGGCATATGAGAATTTGAGATTGAGAAGATCCTATCGGTTTGTAAAATCCATTGAATCTACAGAGCTCTAAATATCATTGTCATCCCTTTCTTTTTCAACACTTTACAGATATGTGGTTCTACATATACTTAATATTTTTTTCTCTCCAGCACCATGTGCCTTGTCATCTATCGTGGTGGTGGCTGAATGCCGCAGTCATGTTATCCAGGTAAAGTGGCAGAGAGCAAAGATGGGAAGTTCTCTCTACATTGCAACAGCAGAGGGTCAAGACCTTTCCCAACTTTCCTGCAATAGCTCCTCCTCTTCCTGCAACCTAACAAATGTGCAGTGTGGCATGGAGTACACCATCATCGTGGCTGCATCCTCCAATCAATGCAGTGGCCTCCGAAGCCCACCATACAAGATCAGCACTGGTACAATAACAAGTGACATTTCCTTTTAGTAAAATATAAACAGTTTGATATTTTATAAAGCAAATTTAAGTACAAATAGTTCAATGGCCAATTGTGTACATTAGAACACTTAACTTGTAAACTGTTAGTTGTGCTAGCTACTGACATGATGATACTTCAAATCCTGTAGCTTATTGAGGAAAGGCGTGCTATTACTATTATTTTGCAATTCCATATGGTAACATTAGAGGTGCATAAATTTCACATTTAAGATTGAAATAAGTACATGTGCACACACTATAGATTAATTAGGAGAAAATCTTAGATGTTTGCTATTCGCGTCAAGATTCAAACTGATTTGATTTCTTCCTTTGATCCTGTACAGCACCCTGTCAGCCCACGTCAGTAGAGGCCCATACGGACTGTCAGTCAGACGTTGTGCTTGTGTCATGGGCACCATCATATGTTGCCCAGTCATACCTGCTTACTGCAGTTGGCAAAGATGGGGACGTGAGGATGTGTAACACCGCAAACAGTAGCTGCATGTTCACTGATCTACACTGCAGCAACACATATTATCTCTCAGTTTCAGCCAGTACTGAGAACTGCACCAGCCTGCCCAGTTCTAACATCACCTTTCACACAGGTAAGACTCAAACAGCAATCTTTTCCTACAACTGCTCTAACCACACACTAAGGGGGCGTTCACATTAACAGTGATTTGCGATACCTATTTGAGGTGACCTAAACAACAGTGTCCATTGGCGATGCAACCATATTGGGCAAAGTCATGTACAGTGACTGTCAGTGGGAGTGCATACATTGAAGCTCACTTGATATACTGTATCTTCTGATACAGTTAGATACTGAAATTTAGAAGGGACATATATGAGTAAAGAACAGAGACACTGGAACCTACAGCGATTTAATTACTATCAGTATGAATTCAACAGTTAACATTCTGACACCATCAATGCAGAATGATAGAACTGAATAATTAGATAAAGAAGTCAGAGAATGTCTCCATCTGAAAAATTTTTAGGTTGTGAAATCTAACTTTCCTTGTAATGTGCTTATTCTGCAGTACCGTGTAAGCCAAACAACTTGACTTTAGGGATCCACTGTGGGAACAGTAGTGCCTCCTTGTCGTGGACAGCGAGTACAGGAGCAGTGGCCTATGTGGGAATTGCTCAGTCAGGAAATGCCACGGCAGTTTACTGCCAGACCACGAATACATCATGTACTCTGCAGGGCTTAGTGTGTGGCACTGTGTACAACTTTACAGTGAAGGCATCAGATGGTGTTTGCAACAGTTCCTTCAGTGAGCCTCTAACTGACGGAGCAGGTATAACAATCATCAATCATCTTCCATTTACAATCATCTGCTAATATTTGAGATTTCCTCAAACGGCATATCAATTAAAGGCCAACATTCATTTGGTTGGTGTGAAAGCTGCTCACGTGCACAGAAAATAACTTCTCCCGAATCCATTTAAATGGTAGTTAGGGATACAATCATAGATCTTCTATACAGAGATAACAATGTCCATATTTTAAAATTGGAGAGTGTAACAGTCAATTAGCATGCCACCGTTTGCGGATACCATGCAAACAAATGGGGAGTGCCGTAAACTGGCACCTACCAGTTGCAAAATTGTCTGTCTTCTCTTATAAAACAGCAATTTTACCATAGTAAACTCCACACAGAGTTCACCCCAAAAGGATTGTTTAGTGTTAAACATGTTGTAGATTAGTGGACAGGCAGTCAATTCATTAAGTGATGAGCTGTTTCCTCACAAAAGCAGTTAAATTAGCCTAATGAATCAACTCCTCCACAGACATCCATATATATATATATATATATATATATATATATATATATATATATATATATATATATATATATATATATATATAAACAGCTTCTTCTCTCCTTGCCAGTGTAAGGGAATGCCACGTTGTTCTATTTTAGGCTTAGCTTGTAGGATAACCCAAAGATTTCACATCTCATGTAAACATGGTTTTCTTCCATTGCCGGATTTTTGGTACTTTCAGTTGACATAAACTGAAACAGTGTGAAAAGAGATCTCTGTAAATCAGGGGATAGAACTCCACTCAGGTTGGGATCTAGCAATCAAACCAAAATTATGTATGGTTCAATTTTTTTTGGTAAAGGCAAATACTAATATTAATGGATTTACTGTGATTCTTTATCCTTTAGCGCTGTGTCCTCCAGCTGGTTTGAGGGTTATTCCTCGTACAGTAGTGAATGGCACACAGATCTTGAGAGCATCCTGGTTGGCTGTGGATTGTCCCGATTCTGAATACCTCCTGGAGATCAAGGGCAGGATTCTGGATAACATCCAGTCATTCTTTGATGTTGCCTCCTATTGGACAAGCCGCAAATTCTTTGAGATTCCGCTACCCTGTGGCTCCTCCTACAGTGCCAAGGTCAAGGCGCAGAACTCTGCCGGTTCAAGCGTTCCGTCAGCTGCTGTCTCTGGAACTACAGGTGATTAATATTCAATACCTTAACACTCATAAAGACTTATTTATGCTAGATTAAGAAGTTAAGGTGCACTAAGGTTTAAAATTATATACATTCACGTGAAAAAGAAGACCCCTGTCATAACAGTGGCCTACAAAAAGCTGTGGTATGAGCCCCCTCATTGTTGCTGCCATGTTGCACTGACTCGCTGAATCTCAATTCAACATATTTTTGGGTTAATTACCCTCAAACTTGGTAACATAACAAACAGCATGGGTGCTTGAAAGCTCATTAAAGCAACAGAGGCTAATGCTGTTTGTATCAGTTGTTTAGGAATATGAAAAAGAGCAAGAAAAACACTAAAATGTATTTCATCAACTCATCAGTTAATTTTGTTCGTTTCTTTCCTCCAGTGCCTTGTGCCCCTCTGAATGTGACATTGTCTGCATCATTGTCGGTGGTGTCATGGAATCAGTCTGTATTCGCTACAAACTACACAGTGTATCAGGTTACTTCCTCTGGTAGGACGAAGCTCTGCATGACGTCACAGATCCAATGCTCTGTCACCAGCTTTGGCAGCGGTCGCATTGTTGTAACTGCAAGCAACTCCGCCGGAGAAAGTGAAGACTCATCTCCTGTTTAAACTCTTGGCTCTGAGAATTCCTGCACTTTCCTAAGAATTTGTAAAACTGTTTAATACTTCACTTTAGCATGCTACATGAAGGGTTTAAAACACTGGTGGAATAGCTTTACTGGATAAAAAAAAAATTAACACTAATTTACAAATGTTTTTCTAAAGTCTTTTATTCTGGCTAAAGGATTACTTTTTGTGTACTTTTCTGTAATGATATATATTTAAACAAATAAGCATTATATATATATACTCTTGTTTTGGAAAATTAGTTATTAAAATACCATGAGGTTTTCTGCATGTGATCTGTCTTACAAATTATGAACAAAGTAAGAGCATGTAAAATAAATGTACCATACATGCAAAACAAAATGTGATTCAATTTTAGCTGCTGTTGCACTAAAAACAAAGTGATTTTTACATTTAAAATGAATTGACAAGAACGCAACAGTGGGTCACCCACTTTCGCAACAGTCTTGGATACAGAAATATTTTTCACTCTAAAATCCCTCCACTGGGATTTTAGAAAATATTTCAATAAAGGAGTTCAAACCTTGAACCTAACCATTATCTATAAAGTATATATAATGAAAAATAAATAATAATTTCAATCATTGGAAAAAAGGTATAACAACAGCTACAAGACTGTATTTGAACTTCATCCTACTCAAAATAATAATGTAATCAAAATCAACAATAATGACAAGTAAACAAAAAACAACAACTTGTATTTGAAATTTGTTGCCATTTTCAAACATTTATAAATTAAGAGCTCATATGTCCATCTTGAAAGGTTTATACATTATTGTTAAAAACAATTTCAATACAGAAAATAGAGATATTTATTCCAGAACCCTTCTGTCATGCTCTGTTGCTTAAAGACATCAAAAACATACAACTGACATACAATTTTGTTTCATACAACAATTTTATTAGAAAATGAGATGCAACAGAGCAATAAACCAAACAGCACAATGGCAGCACAGCCCTTATCAGCCTGTGCCACAAACTGAACTCTGTGGTTGCCATGTTCAAATTTAAAACATTCTCTGAACTGTATGTACAAAGCCATTTGTGAGAATCCTGAAAACAAATGAGGGGGGAATGCAAATTAAAAAAAAAGTAAATTTAAAAAGACATTTTCAGTCCTGATATCTGTAACGAGGAACAGGTAGAAAAGAAAATGTTGATATCTACACAAGTGTTTGATAACAATGTGTGTTTGGTGGGGGGTGGGGTACCCAGGCATTTCCATTTGTTCATTTAAACAAGTGGTGCTCTAGAGGATAAAGATATAGACATAGAAACTGACATGAATAAGGAATTCAAGAGAGGGGAGAAAGAGAAAAAGACTGGGATCAGGGAGACTCTGCTTGAACACTGTTTGTTCGCGCTTCTGGTTCGGGACTGTGGCTCAGGTGGTGCTCCGTTTTTACATGTTCTCGACCATGCGAGCGCTCTTCACTGCGACTGCGCTTGTGTGGCCGTTCCTTACCAAGGCTGTGTTCCCGCTTCCTGTTCTTTTCTTCCCCTGCTTCCTGTTTGCTACGGCTGCCAGAGCGAGAGCGTTTCTTGCTAGATCGCTCTGTTCGGTGCTTCCTGTCTTTGCTTTTGCTCCTTGAGTGCTTGCTTCTCTTCTCATCCCGGTGCTTTTTATCCTCTTTCTCCTCCTTATGCCTCCTTTCATCTCCCTCTCCTTTGCTCCTCTTGTCTTTCGACCGCTCCCCCTCTCTCTCACCTCTGTCTTTGTGGTGTTCTTTGTCTTTTCTGCGACTGCGCTCACTATCTGCCTCCCTCTCTTTCTCTCTGTCTTTCCTCTCATTGCGTCTCTCCCGGCTTGCACTGCAACTTCGGCGTCTTTCCCTGCGTTCTGCAGTTCGGTCTGGTGTTCTGGAACGTCGTCTCTCCCTATCTCGCTCTCTATCCCTGTCTCTCTCTCTATCTCGGTCCTTCCCCTCCCTTTCTTTGTGCTGCCGGTCTCGTTCTTTCTCCAATTCTCGGTCAAAGCTGGCACCACGCTTTTCTCTGTGGTGGCTGTGACTCCGGGACCGGTTCTGGGATTTCCTGGGGCTAGGACTTTTCCTAGGAGTCCTAGACACACACACAAAAAATGTAAACTATGTAAAGGGAGAACATACACTTTTGAATACATAAAAAAACTGATTAAATACACCTTTAGACCTACTGAACACACAACACTTGATAATAAAATGACTAAAAGAAAAGGGATTGACTAATAATGAAATTCTACTCAAAAATAAATTAGTCAATAACAAGTCAATAATAGTCCATAATAAACAACAGTTTTAAATGTAATGTTATAACAAATAAATTAACTTAGCATTTAAGCAATGTACCATATGAAATAGTACATTTCATTTTTAAATCTCCTCCTTAGAAAAAAGTATACAGTTAGAATGAGAACAGTCCCTATAATTATAGATGTGGAAACTCTGAGGGAAATAAATATTGGCTGATAACAAAACGGTCAACACTAAATCTCCCACCCCTAATACAGATATATATTATCAAGAGGCTCTTTTCACTGTTAATCTGGTTTGACAATTCCAGCACACCCACAATTAGTGAATGTACCTGGAACAGCGCCTATCTGCATGCCTTCCAGAATCAGCCACCTTCTCCTCCTCCTGCTGCTCATCTCTTTGCGGAGGTTTACGTGGTCGGCTCTTCATGTGTTGATCAATTGCCTTCTGAACAGGAACAGGTATACGTGGGAACAGTGTTGAGAACCATTCCAGTTTGGTCAGGAAGGAGCGGACCATTTCTCCGATTGTCATCATGCACCCTCCTCCTGCCTTCACGTCCAACTCCTGATTAAACAGACAAGGAGGAAAACAATTAAAAACACATTCACAAACACACTTACCAAACAAACTCATGCTACCTTTGAAGGCTAGTGCCCTAAAGAACATTTAATTAAGGATTACATTATAAACTGTCCAGAATAAAATGCTTTGTGATGACCAAATACAGTCTTCCCCTCTGCTCTCACCTGACTTAATATTCAATAAAAGGTGCAGTAAGAAATGATTGCTTTGCTTGCTGAAACAACAGCGGTTTTGGACTTTAAACTGACACCTATCAGTGCGGATGCAGAATTTCGGTTACATTTTGGTCTCATCATTAATTTAATCTGCAAATAAGAAGTGTTTAATAATAGCCTCCTATAATTAGGTTAATAGCAGTATTCAGATAGTCCTGTAATCTTATAACGGCAGCCACCATGTGGGTGCTTTACATTTACGCATAATAAAACAGCCTTTTCTAGGCCAGATACAACAAGTTCTGATCGGATGCAAGTAGTGGTCGACCGATATATCGCCGAGGCGATAAATAGAACAATATTCAGAATTTTTTCATCATCACATCGACCGATCAATTTCCCGTGGAGAATGCTTGCATGTGAATTAAGTGAATGAGACATGTAAATGACCAGTAACGGTTCGATTTGTTGTTAAATGCCATTGTGTTACTACAATAATAGACCCTTGTGCAACACAGTCTCATTTAAAAGGTCCGCATATCAGAGCTGCGACCGACACGTTCAAGCTCATAATGTTTAAGTGCTCCTCTGTACCATTATCCCATTCTTTTCTCAACAGTTTCCTGTCTTTTCTAATGACAAAAACGCAAATATCAATAAAATATAACATCATATTTTTTTATCTTGGAAGTTAAAGTTTAGTGTGAAATTTAGTAAATATAGTGCTAAATAAGTTTTATTATAATTAGTTCTTTGTTGCAATTTTATCTTTATAAAATCATATCGGTCATTCATTAAATGCAAGTTTAGATCATTTTAAACATTTGTCAAAAATGCTGTTAATTTCATTAGAGGTAAAAGTGGAAAATTATTTATTGCACTTTTAATATAAGTTGGACATCTTGGAAAGTGAAAACAGGGACTAGTTGCAAAACACTTGCTTTCAACCTTTTTATAACAAATATGGTAAACTTGATAATTATTAAGATGAATAATATACCTAACTATTGCATTTTTAAGTTTCAAACAATTAGCTTCCACAATTTCTATTACTATGCACTAACTGAAAATAGACAGGATGCTGAGCAGGTCAAAAGTCAGCTGAAATGTGTGTGTACCAGTAGGTGTGAAGGGGTGGAGTGGGTGGGTGAGTGAGTTTGGCTAAATGCACTCACGGACGTCAGCCAAGAGAGTGGAGCCACCCTATATCCAATCCACCCGCTTCACAAGGACCATCTGGAGAATAGAACAAGGCAGTCCAGTGACACACAAAACCACCACCAGGCCTGGCAGCAATTTCTGCTCAATACAAATTAGATGTTTTTGTGGAGAATTATTTTTTAAAAAGCATAATATATTAGCAACTCCTTTCCAGTTGAGAGTGGGCGTGTGAGTGTGCACAAGAGAAACCAGCACACAGTTAAGAGATCTGAAGTTAATTTGGACTGGGTAAAAATATTACTTTTATGATGCATCGCAATCTTGATTTGATCTCGATATTGATTCTTAATCCCAAAATCAATCTTTGACTATGCGCAACCCTCTAAATGGTACAGGATCTTCTCTCACTTAAACAACTCTCAAAATAAAGTGCTCTGTGACTGGAAAGAGGTAGAAATAACAATTAACTGCAAATGAGTTGCTTTAAATAACAAAAGAGATGTTATGTCATTTTCCAATATTTTCATAAATGGACATTTTTCTCTTTTTTTACTTGTCTAACAAAACAATTCCAAAGATTACAAGCCTATGAACAAAACTGAAGTGTCCAATACGCTCAACACTGACATTAAGCTTACGTTGGATGTCCAAATATCAGTTGTAAAACTGATACCCGTTTCGGGATCGGCTTGTAACCATACCCGTCAACACTCCCGGTTTTTCCAGGAGTCGTAATTGCTATGGTCTTTTTGCTGCTCATACCAAGGAATGATAGGAGAGGCTGCTGACTTGTGGCTGGCTCTGAGCTCTGGCTAGCTTTAGCCGCTTTCACTTTTGTAGCTTTTTTTTAATTTATTTTTTAAATGGGCATTTTCATCTGGGTGATGGTGTTTTAAGTGTCTAATTAGGTTTGTTGTTCTGAACGTTATTGTGTTGGTTCCCCCCACGGTTTACTTTAGCCTTACAATTATTACAAATTGCGAACTTTATGTATTCTTCACTCACAGTAAAGATCTTCCAAGCCAATGACATGTTTACATGCGGCTGTGACGTTATTGCCTGCGCAGCTGGCAACAAAACGGACCAGCTTGGAATCGGAAAGATGTGAGGCTGACCAGCTTGTCACCGGTCCGAGCATGCGGACAATCGGCTGATTCCGGTCACTGGCCGGTCGATCGGTGCATCTCTAACTTCAATGTAAACATTATTCTTATTCATGAATATTCCTTGGTTGCTTTGTGTATTCCTCAGGAGTTATAAACTGCTCTTACAGTCATACAGACGGAATCATCTAGGACTGAAATATATTTCTGTAATAATTTAGCCGGCGGCAATGCTAAATGGTCTCAAGACTGTACTTTTTATGAAACATACCCACAAACATCTGTGGCTGCATATGTCAGCGCGTGCTCAAAACTGAAAAGTGATTGGTCAGTGGCAAACTTCTGAAGAGAGCTCGATTGGTCAGGTGAAGTAAAAATAAGACTCAAAAGCTCTTGTGATTTGACCAATCATCTTTCGACACAGCCTATTATAAAATTGAGCAACAATTTGCAACTTCAGCTGGCTGATCATTTCAACTCACTAAGATCACAGACGATTATGCTTAATTATTCACGAGGGGCAAAAATCGTGATCACAATTAAAATACGATTAATTGTGCAGCCCTAGAATCATAACAGATGTTTTGTAATGTTTTCTGCTCTAATTTGTAAAAAAATAACAAACTTGTGTAACTTCTGAAAGAGAGATTTTCACGGTGATTTACCTATTGGCGTGCACTCGCCGGTCACACAATAGACTCGCTGAGGTAAATCGTGTATAAAATATATTTAAATGTCTGCGAATGTCAAATGTGGGAATATTTGTGCTGACCTCAGACATGTATACACCTTTCCTGGGACTTGACATGGATCAATAGCATTTTAAAACATTTTCTTGATATAGTTTTCCATTCACCACCATAGTTTCCTACCACTGATGGTCACAAATATGGTGGCTGTGGGGAAAAAGTGACGTCACTGAAACAGGTCAATATGATGAGATCCAGCTTTTGACACTTAGGACAATTGAGGGACTTATACAAAACAATTACAAAAGGTGCAAACAATTATTGCTCAAGGCAACAAAAGAACCAGCAAGGGGTGCAAACTTTTGAAAAGGATGATTTGTGTAGAGTAGATTTTGTGTTATGAACCTTTCGAATGCAATACTACATCAAAAAATATAATCTCTTATCTCTTATAGGCTATTTGTATACATTCTGAAGGGGGTATGCAAACTTCTGCACTTTCCTGTATAGGCTATATAGTCTATGAAAATTTATATTTTATTTTAGATTTAGTTTTTTCACGATTTAACAACATTTGAGCTTTTTTATTGTACAAATTCCATGTAGCCTATTTTATCCATATTGCATGTGTAATTATGAAATGACTGGTCATGTCAAGTACAGATTAACACAAAAACATTGTAACCTAAAATTCAAAATACAACTCCCACATCTCAACATCTCTCTTAAACAATTAAGAGACCACAGCAAAATTAGCAGTTTCTCTGGATTTACTATTATAGGTGTGCTTGAGTAAAATTAAAATTTTTGTTTTATTCTATAAAGTACTGACAAAATTTCTACCAAATAATAATATTGTCATTTAGAGCATTTATTTGCAGAAAATGACAACTGATCAAAATAATAAAAATGACGCATTTTCAGATATTGAATAATGCAAAGAAAACATGTTCATAATTCTTTATAAATTTGTTGGAGGATTGGTGATGATACGGGGGTGCTTTAGAAAGGCAGGAATCGGGCAGATTCTTTTTGTGAAGGACGCATGAATCAAGCCACGTACAAGGTTATTCTGGACAAAAACTTGCTTCCTTCTGCTCTGACAATGCTCCCAAACTGAGCATTTGTTCTTACAGCAGGACAATGCTCCATGCCACACAGCCAGGCCAATCAAGGTGTGGATGGAGGACCACCGGATCAAGACCCTGTCATGGCCAGCCCAAAACCAACCTGAACTCCACTAAAACCTCTAGAATATGATCAAGAGGAAGATGGATGGCCACAAGCCATCAAACAAAGCAGAGCTGCTTGAATTTTTGTGGCAGGAGTGGCATAAAGTCACACAACAGCAATGTGAATGACTGGTAGAGAGCATGCCAAGACGTTACACGTTATTCCACCAAATACGGATTTCTGAACTTTCCCCAAGTTTAAACATTAGTATAGTGTTGTTTAAAAAAGGAACATTAACTTGTTTTCTTTGCATTATTCGAGGACTGAAAACACTATCCTTTTTGTATTTTAACAAGTTATAATTTTCTGCAAATAAATGCTCTAAATTACAATATTTTTATTTGGGTGAAATGTTGTCAGTACATTATAGAATAATACAAAAATCATAATTTCACTCAAACACATACCTATACATCAATCACTCTGTCATACCTTTCATACAGTATTCACGTGTAGCATGAAGAAATGGATTGGTTTATTTCAGCTAGTTGTTGAAAACAATTCTAGTTGCGCTGACTGACCGGACGACAAAGAGCGCGCGGCAAGCACATGACGTCATTGCAATAGTAACCAGATACATGCCAGCGGATTTGCAGAAAGACTAGAATGAAAGTATGGTCAATTCATACAACACATCAAACGTTCTTCTCTTCTGTGCAAGCAATACCAAAGACAAGAGCCAGAAGGAACCTTAGTATAATAAATGTAATCAGAAAAAAAAAATATATATATGTATACATATATATGCACTAGATGGACATCTTTGATCCTTTTGATGCATTTATGGTGATGTGCGCAGTGTTTAAGAGCGGTAAAAGTGCAAATATTTAAATATATCACTCATATCATCGTGGATTGTTTGTGAACCAGTCACAACATGACTCAAGCTCTAAAAGGAGCTGTTATTGAAAGATGGGGGAGTTAAAAACACTACGGGACTCAACCAGAAGTAACTAATACCATTCACAAATGTTTTAAATGTCATGACTGTTTCATAGTTTATGGTGCTGCTGTGCTTGACTGAACAGTTCAATATATTATGATGTGGAGCTTGTTTTATATATATATATATATATATATATATATATATATATATATATATATATATATATATATATATATATATATATATACACATACACATACATACATATATATATAAAGTGGTGTATTCAAGGGGGACCACTATTCGGCAAATCATCTAATTTAATATATTTTAATCAATTTACAGCCCTAATAAAAATGTCTCTAAATAATTGAGTCATACCACCAGCCTTATGGATGCATTTGGCCTAGTCACTCTTGTAAATGAGATTTTATCTTGAATTTTTTATCCTGGTTAAATAATGGTTACTTACCAATACATTTCACATACCCCTGTAGCCAAAAGGGCCATTTGGTATGAAATGACACATTGCATTACAATATCAGATCTAATATGATATGACCTACCCAGTGAAATAGTAAGACTAGGCAATCTGATAAACCACACAAATAAAGCAGTTTTAACCTTTAACCTTAATGTATCTCAAGGGGAACATTAAGCCAAATGAGGTCAAAGGTTGAAGGACAGTAATGTGCATCACAATCAGCATTTGGCCTAAAGCTTTCTGGTTTAAGTAATTAACATTAGAAATTTAAAAGAGAGATGAAGGCATTACCCGTGAAGACATACCTCCTCGTCGTCAAGGAACTCATCATACCAGTCAATCAGGTCAGGAGGAGGCTGTGTATATCTACAATACACAAAGACACATATCTCATGATAAACACACAAATAGGCCTGTCAATCAATAAAACTTTTTAAAACAATTAATTACATGATATGCTGATTAATCTATTTAAATCACATGCATAATATTTGATGAGAAAGCCCCTTAAAAATATAATATTAATACAATAATTCAGATAAATAAAGTGCATTACATTATTGTCGCAGACGAGTAAATCATTGAAAAGACAATACTAAAGTTGGCTTTAAGGGAAATTTATATATTTTTTTCTCAACATTAGCCTATCATTGGCTCAGAGTCCATACAAATCTATTTTGCAACTGAATTAGTCCATCTGTCTGAGATTTATTTCAAGGTTTGTCTAGGGACACATCAATGTACACGCGTCAGTCGTACACCTCTGGAGCGTCTCAACTTGGCTGCATCGTGCCATAAATGCAGCAGTTTCAAGTAGGCCTAGCACGTTCAAGTTAAACATAGTTTGAAAATAAGAAAAACAGGTCTCGAGATCCCCTGCATTCATATTGAGCCCCGTCCAACTTTTTTTTTGGAAAGTTTTCTCATCTTGTGTTGTACCTACTGTCAAGCAAGTCTAAGTGTGGTTTGTTTTGTGGTTTTGTCTGTACAGCTGTGTGTTGCCTATACACCTGGAATTCAACTTACTGCCCCCTGCAGAAAATAGTGGTACTTAAAGCTTGAAATGCTCCATTGGTAAGATTATTCCATATTACCGAACAGGGACATGATTAATGAGCCATTTCTTATCAAATTGTTCACACTGAATAAAATCGACAGCCTTAATATTAATCAACGAGACATTGCCTTTCATCTCAATCAACAGGCAGAATAGAAAACCTATATGCATATCAATTTACATTCTTAACGGTTAAGCATTCTGGGCACTTCCTCTGTACAGGTTTATCATCAATTCCAGTCATGCTCAACTCTAGTAAAATCAATGCTGAATTTGACAAAACAAATAAAATCAAATGTGAAATCATCTATGGCAATGTTAAACAGCAAGGAAATGAACAGAATTCCAAAATAAACAATACCCCACCCCATGTTATACTGTTGAATATTACACTCAACAGATACCTGCAAAACTTTAGAAACATGTCTGAAGTCACACCTATTCCAAGACCGTTTAACTATTTTACTATTCTGGTTTACTCTTAAATTTGATATTGCAGCAATACTAATATCGTTGACTCCTTTGTGACAACCTGCTCCGTGTTTTCTCACTGATCTCAGTGAGCTCATTTTCATGGACAAAAGAAAGCAGTTAAAGCAGCTGCTTAAGAGTAAAAATCAGTGTACGTATTTACATGCACCGTGTTAGCGGCTTTCTCTTTACTCCTGTATACTTACTCGATTGCTAAGCAGCTTTCACCACATCAACACAATATCCCTGCAACTCATTTAAATAATAAACATGACATCCAAGAAAGATTTTGCCATTTAATTCTTAACTTTTGCTTCTCTTTATTTCCAGATATTTTAGAGATGTTGTGTTTGTTTCCTTAACTTTCAAATCACACCCTGCAGCACAATTACGCTGCAATAATGGGGTTTTCAAATGATGTAAAACTCCCAGATTCCCCAAAGTACTTGAGCACATACACACGAACTTGAGGGACAGTAGTCAATTGCTCTCTCTATATTCCATTGGCTGTTGCTCATTGTCAGTCTCTCGCTCATCGGGTCAGTACACACATCTGATAACAAGACATCTAGATATAAAGCAGTTCTGAAAACTGTCGCAGTGTCTGGGACTAGTCTCGGCATGTGCACACAAAAAGACCGTTCATCGTGGGATCTAAAACTTCTCGTCACAGACCAGTTGCTGGCTCAAAACATCAAAGGAGACAAGCTTGAGTCATGTAGTGTACACACTTGGCTTAAACCGCTTTATCCATTAATTGGCTATTTTGTTTACAAAATGTTTTAGAATGCCGCTTTCTGCAAAAACCCTAAATTAAACAATTTTCTTAAATGCATGTAAATGGGGTAAGTGTTAGGCTTGCCACATTATGGCGTTACCGGTTAATACCCGTAAAATGGGTAAACATTATGAAAGAAACGTAATGAAAACGGTTCCTATTTCAATAGCCAAAATTTTTTATTGGCTACATAGTTACCTAACAAGCTTGCGACTAAATGAACGCATTGAAAGCCAGATGCTCTTTATCGACATATCAAAATGACTGTGTACACACACTTACAGAAGAAGTTACTTCTAACTGGCAGCGACAACTGTGCGAGGCGGGAAACGGTTTGCCGTATTTTGCGACCAAACGTGTCGAAAACTTAACAGAAATTGACATGAAACACAGACACATCCAGCGAGAATTGGAGATTCGTCCAGCTGCAGACTCGCATCAGGTTCAACTATTGGTGAGTTTTGTGAGAGAACACAGACGCTACATGACAAAGATAAAGCAAGATCAATGCCTTTAAGCGCACGTCTTCTGTCATGTTTCAATCAAAAGAATTGTCAAAAATATTGCATTAGAGCGTATTATAATTGTTTCCCATCATTGTGATTCAAAAACACCAATACACATTCATGACAGAAGATACTCAAATGAAAAAACTGCTGCACTTTTAACCCTTTCAGGCGTAGACACAGAAATTATTTAAAAAAGAATTATCATGAACATGCTATATATCAAAACCAATGACTTTGGGTCAAAGGTCATTTTTGTAAGGTGGTTTCAGCAGTAACCACCACACAACAAAGGACTAGAGATGACATTAAAGCTGATATATGTGTCTATGCATCTCTATGCTCACTATCCTGATCTTCAACAGTATTCTCGTCACCATCATTAATCTCAGTATCACTGCCTCCATCTCCCTGCATTCAATCACTATTCAGCTCTTCCTCATATTCCTCACTGCACTCACTCTCACTACTTGAAGAACCTGATGGTATGGCTATCAAAAATAAAATAAATGGAAAGAACCACCATTTATCCATGTTTCTGTATTTGCATTGTTGTTACTGTGTGCAACCACCATGTTTTGACTATTTTACATATACTATATAATTGTATAATTATTTTTTATAAATTCTCATTCTGTACTTCAATAAAATGTATAGGAACAGAAAAATTATTCAAGGTGGTAGGCAGAAATTTAGAAGCACCAGCATCAACCATGTGGACCCAACTTTGCAGAGAAACTGCAGCTATTTCTCTCCCCTAAACAACATTAAATATTTCCACAAAATATAAAAGGTTTCTACTTTAAATTCTAATGCAAACTATAAATGAAAAAAGTGGTTTTGCAGAGTAACCACTGTGCCTGAAAGGGTAAAAAAATAATAAGGAGAAATGCACTAATTCTCTCATGTACAAAGCTTTTTCTAAAAAAATAAAATACATAGTGTTCTTTAAAGGCCAAATGTATTTTTAGTGATACCATTTAAGCACGTTAGTCAAATACTATAAACGAATTAACCCAATTTTCAACAGGGAGAGCTTTTCATTGACATTTAAAAACGGAAAAGGCATATTAATTACAGAGAAGAAAACCCTTAACGGAAAAAAAAACTGGCTCCATTGATTCATTCTTTTGGGAAAGGTAGTGTTTATTAGAAGCAAATGTGGAGCAATTTTTTTTCTCTCCCTGGTCATAGCCTTTTTCATTATAGGTGCTGTGGCCGTTCACAACGAAGGCATTTTTGCATCCGTAAATAGCGTTTTTCATTCATTTTCCAATGCAATTATGCCCTAGTTGGAACTCTTTGACGGCTGACAGCTTGTCAGTTAAAAAAAGAACATAAAAATGTGTCTCAATACACCTGCATTCTGCTTGTTGCCTCTTTTTTATTATTGTGCAGGCTATTGAGCACCGAAATTACACCATAGCACCACTGAGTGTCCAACGGTATTACCGGTTTTGAATGTGGATACGCACCATAGTATGAAAATTATGATATTGTGGCAAGTAAGTGTATACTAGAGTGTTTATTTAAATAGATGTAAATAGGTGGTTCTGAGTCGTACCTGATGTACATAAAGCCCAGTGCCCTGATATAGGGCGAATCTGTGTGAGTGATGAGACCCATCACTTGCTTGCGGGTCAGTTTCAGTGTGAAAAGCTTATACAGCAAGCAGAACGCCGTGGACACAATCCCGCCCGTTCCGACTCCTCTCACCTGCAAGACACACACCAATGAGGCTTCAGAGTTACATTTATGTGTTCCCTGCACAAAGTTCTCCCTTGCTTTTATAAAATGATGAAGAGGACGGGAGGATGAAGGTGAGGGGGGGTCTGAAGGCACGTACTTCTACTTACCCCTCCGCACATTCCCGTCTGGCCCGCAGTCTTTCGGCTGCCTTTTTCCCACGGCTCTGCATGGTTGACCTGGGTACACAAAAGCAGAAATCACAAACTTAATAAGGAATCAGAAGTGACATAGGAACAGTAATCCAAAAATAAGACTCATATGTTTCATAATCAAATAAATTATTCCCACTCTAAATGGTCAACCTTAATAAAAGCCATTCAAAATTAAGGCAAACTTTAAATCGATTGGTTTTCTCTTTTTTTGCTAATTTGTCATTTTATATTTTGACGGTGGTGGCTATTTTAGTTCTCATCGAACTACTTCCCCAACAACAAATACGTATCTTCCCGTTACAATTTATTAATCCCTACATTCCGTAATTTATACACTTTACTGCATTTGCACCAATCCTTTTTACTCGTAAAACTGTTTTGCTGTATATGCCTAGTGTTTTCCACAGTTCTACGTCACTGTGGTTAAAAGCATCTACTAAATATATCTAAATGTGACACCAAGGTTCCACAGTTTCATTGAAGTAACAATAACCTTTGTTTTGGCGGCAAAAAATGTTTTTTAAATGGGAAAAGAAAAAAACCTAGACAATACACTCAAATTGGCACGGTTAGCCTCAACGGCTAAACAGTATCCACTTCAATTCTCATAAATAGCCATTTTAAGCACAAAAAGACACAGGTTTAAGTATTTCAAAACAAATATCAATACAAATGAAAGATACGGGTGAGTTATAAACCGTGGGCTTCACGTGCATCGATCGGCCCCGTCTCATTACGGCACCTTGAAGTAAATCTCGTCCACCACCTCGTGGTACGTCTTGAGCTCGTACAGCTGGACCTTAAAGTACGGCGACGAAAGCACGTTGGTCAAGATCATCGGGTTCAGGTTCATGGTTTTCTCGTTGCCCCATAACGGCAAAACGTTGCCGTGTTTCCCGCCGGCCGGTTTGCTCACGGCCTGCTGCTGCTGATTTACCGCCATGGCTGTACGTTCACAGAGCCATTGAAAAAAGAACGAAATGGGAAATAACGATCGATTCACCTCACGAATATTGCGGAGACGCGTCCGACGTGGCAAACATTAGGCGGAATAATGTCTCTTAATTCATTCGAATAAGAATTTGGAACGTTAAACCGTTTAAAATGAAGACGCTATCGAGGCCCTCTGTTGCTGGGACAAGATGGCGCGCGGAAAGAGGTCTGTCTGATGGTCGTGTCTAGGAGGTAACCCCCGGTTGGCCAAAATCTCGCGAGAGTCTCATGCGACATTAAATGAAGGAATTGTATCTATACAATGTTCAAAGGGAAACATTTGAACAGTTCACCCAAATAAGGATGCCGTTTACAGAGGACTTGGCAACACGACCCTCCAGCCAGTGCATGACTGCAGATGTCTTGCAGATTAAAATCAATCTAATAAAATTGAAGGAACACTTAATTGTTAATGATCTAAGCATTTATTTTATGAATGCCACCTGTGCACCATTTTCTTATTGTGTGTTGAATATTTATTACACATCTATTGCGTAGCCATGAATACTTTCAGCTTTCTTTTTTATTTTTTTTTAAATGTACAGTAATTTCAAATCAGATGATTGTAATATGCCATCCAGCAGGTCTTTTCCAGGGAAGTCCCTGCATTTTCCTACAGGACAACTTCAATACTGCCCAGATTTCAAGAGCATGGCTGTGCAAGCAGAGAGTGTGGGTGCTAGATTGCCCTGCATGCAGTCCTGACCTGTCTCCAATTGAGAATGTGTGGCGCATTAAGAAGCACACCATCCGGCAATGAAGACCCCATACAATTGTGCAGTTAAAGACTTACATAATGGATGAATGGGGAAAATTCAGTCTTCAGTGCCTAAATGCTTAATAAGTGTTATTACAAGAAATTGTGATGTTTTACAGTGGTAAAAACTCAACTGTCACAACTTTTTTGGAGTGTTATTTCAACTCGTCAAATTGTTATTAGCCTCAAATTGCCCGTCTCAACTTTTTTGGAGCATGTTGCAATCATCTGATTTGAAATTCCTGTACATTTTGTAAAAACAATGAAATTCACAAGGTAAAACATCATATAATATGTAGTTGTTAGTGCTTTCAATATATCAAAGGGTGAACTTAATTTACAAATCACTCCTTTTTGTTTTTATTAGCATTTGGCATTGGGGTTGTAACCCATTGTTCTTGTTTTCCCTCATACACAGCATTCTACACACAAATATACGTTTTATAATATACAACATGAAATCCCATAAATTGCACTTTTTTTTTTTTTTACCCTCCATTAAAATATATATTCTTTAAAATAAATCTTGACATTATTAAACTGTATAAAACGTCCCACATTTTATCTGTGATGGTGACCGTTTTCAATTCCACCATGCAGGCATTTGGTCCCATTTTTTGAACTATTGTGATAACTAGACTGTGTCTCATTTGGAAGGCTGTGTCCTCCGGAGGTCACAATTGTCTCGTTTCATTTTTTTTTAAACTTTTTTTATTGGGAATGCAAAAAAGGTTAACAATTGTATACATTTAATTGCATATACATAAAAGGCATTTACAATAGATACAAAATAAGAAAAAGAAAGACAAATATAATTATGAAAAATGAAACAAGTCGATGATGTATGCGGCCGACAAGTGCGACCTCCGGAGGACGTAGCCTTCCAAACGAGACACAGTTATCGTCTATTTTTGTACATAAGAGTACCAATCAAAGCATTTCCGGTTAATTTGAGCTAGCAGAGCAGCTGTCTGTTGTCAAAGCCATCTAACCCTGAACATCTCCGATTTGGCCACTAGGGAGAGCACTGATTTCCCGAAAGCCCACGATATATATTTTTTATTTATTATTATTGCAAAAAGTAGAACTAAAATGCCAGGGATATACATGCATAAACATTTAAAAACATATTATAAAAGTATATAAACGTTCTAAAAGTCACAGAGTGAACAGGTTGTTAGGGCTTTAGAGTTGCTGGAGGTAGCAAGAGTAACCAAAATAGATTTTCAAATCCTTACAAAATATACCAAAAGAGGGCACAACACACTAAAATGTAAATTTGTGCATTAAAAATTTTGCTAAATAAATAAATGTATAATATAATATGTTATAAAAATGATAACAAATATGACATCTTTGTATGATACAGGAAAAACAGACATACCCGTATAAAGTTACAAAAGTCTTTCCAAAAAGTTGCTGTATGTGTTCACTCCCAGAAAATATAAAAGGCAGACTCCTCTTCAGCAACACAGAAAGCAAACAGGGGGTAAAGTTCTGGATATATATTTTTTAAATAAAGCTGAACAGGGTAAAACTGGAGTAGGAATTTATAGGACACATACTTGAACTTTTTGGTGATCAAATATTTATGTGACTTTCTTCCATGGGACGTCAGCAAAATAGTAGCTCCAATAAGACAAAATGGATGGGCCAAATTCTGAACATTCTGAACTTTCACATTCTGAAAGAGCTGACTAATTCTCCTGTTTCGAGCAGAAGGATTGGATAAGAAGCAAACTTTCCCTGTTATGGTTTCAAAAGGATGTATTACAGGCATTACAAAGAAGACTGAGATCTAACTGAATATGGTAACAACAATGTGGCCCCATTAGGGATGGCATTCATTTCAGCAAATTCTCGTGGATTAACAAGTATGGTATACATCTTAAAAAATTTGAGTATGAAAGCAACTTGCCATCAGTATTTATTAATTGAGAAACCAAAATTATGTTTTTTTTTTTTAACCAATCTGGGGGAAACAAAGACTTATTTTTATAAAGAATGTCCCGGTTATTCCAAATAAAATAATGGTGCGGGCTGAAATTATGCTTATAAATCAGGTGCCAGGCCAGAAGTGTTTGCTTATGAACATTTGACAATTTAAGGGGCAATTTAGAAATACTGTAATTACACATCAATAAAAAATGAAGACTGTCACTGTCAAAAATGTCATTGGGAAAGGTGTTCCAAATTAAATCAGGATTGGTCAAGAATTGCTTCAGCCAGTTTTCTTAAAGGTATTGTTCAAGGAGGCAAAATCTATGAAATGTAGACCACCACAGTCATGATGATTTATCACAACAGATTTTTCCAAACATAATGTTTCCATAAAAAGTCAAAAAGCATTCTGTCAATGTCTGTACATACAGATTTATCAACATGCAGAGAAAGAGCAGGTAAGGTCATTCTCAAAATACCCTCAGCTTTAACAAGGAGAGTCCTTCCTCTTAACGTTAAATCTCTCTGTAACCTGGAATTAAAGTTCCTTTTTGCCTTTCCAACCACTGGGTCAATGTTCAATCTACATCTGGCACTATCATCCTTAACATATAACTATGCCAAATATGTCCCCTGTGTCTTAACTGGGATACCACACAAAGAGGGAGAAGGGCAGGTTTTAATAGCTTAACAACTCACATTTATCAAGATTTAAAGTTAGGACAGAAGTTTTGGAAAATTATTTGATATAGTCGATAGCAATAAGGATCTGTGATTCTTTCAAAAACAAAGTTGTATCATCTGCTCACTGGCTGATAAGAATATGTTTGTCAGCAATAACAATACCTTGCAAATGACTACTCAAAATAGAAGATGTGAGTTGGACAGCTAAAAGAAACACGTAAGGAGACACAGGATATCCCTGACAAACTCCTCTTAACAAATCAAATCCTGATTTAAGATTGATACAGTAGCCATTTTTGTAACAAGTTCTAATAGATTTACAGGAGTCACCAAAACCAAGCTTAGTAAAGGATTGTAGAATAAACTCATTGTGACAGGGTGGAGGGTGGGGCCAGGTTGTGATCATACACACCCGGTCCCTTATCATGCTAATTAAGCCTCCGAGAGGGATAAAGGCTTACTGTGGAAGGTGGTGTGATGAGAGAGAGATCGTTTATGGTCAGTTGACCGTCATGTTTGTGTTTGTGTCTTTTGTTTAAGTTTTTCATTAAAATATTATTTATATTGTCAAGCCGGCTCTCGCCTCCTCCTTGCCCGTCTAAATCCCTTTACACTCATGTTCAAGAGCGTCAAAGGCTTTGTAAAAATCTAGAAACAAAATAAAACTTTCATCATTAATCAGTTTGGCATAGTCTAATAAATCAAAGACAAGACATGTATTGTTAGCTATATGTCTTCTATATAAAACCTGATTGGGTCTCATCTATAAAAGAACCCAGGACAAGCTTGAGTCTTTTGGCTAAAATGAAGGCTAACACCTTATAATCATTACTGAGAAGACAGATGGGATGCCAATTGTCTATCAACAAGATGTCTTTCCTAGGTTTAGGTATCAAGGTATGTAGCCCCTGTTTTAAACTAGGAGGGAGAGATTCCGATTGGAGATTTTCCAAAAATATCTCAGGCAAGAACATTGCCAGCTCTATAACAAAGTTCTTATAGAACTCAGCTGTCAGGCCATCCGTTCCAGAGGACTTGTTGTTCTTAAAACCTACAATAGCCTAAGTCACTTCAGCAATAGTGAGACATTTGGAAACTTCTCCCTCCAGAAACCAATTAAATCAAATTTGTCCATGAATATTTTCCATTTGGAATTAGGAGAAGCAGAGGGGTAGTCTGTTAATACTATTATCAGGAACTGTTAAAATCCCCACCAACACAAATGAATGCATCTGGCTGCATATTAAGTCATAACAGAATATTTTCTCATATCTCTTCAAACAACCGGCCTTTTCCTGAGAAATGAAAGTGCAGCATAGTTCTAGCAGGAAGACTAGCAGCTGTACATCATCGCACCATTAGCTGGGTAATTCCTAGCCAATCACATGCAAGCCGTTGCTTTATAAGTCTGCTCACAATCTATCACATTGCTGTTTCAGTGTGCTAACACAGCAACCTCCACCACCCCACCACCACCAGTTGAGTCCCGTCCTGCATGGGGGTAGGCTCCTCGCCCCTAACTCCTATCTCCGGCAGGATATGACGGTTCTGAGTACAACTTCTTCGGACCGCCAGACGTGGCCTACCCCAAAGAGAGACATTACTTTTCTGTTTTATATTCATCAAATAAATGTCATCTTGAATTTCACTCAAGTCTGCAAGTCTTCTTGATAGAAGTATTGTAACCATAAATATTTATCATTATCACAAAAAAGTGATTAAGACTAAGTACTAATAAAAGAAAGTGCCCCTTAGGATCACTGTAATTATATAAAACTTCCCCAGCAAATTGGTTTTCCATGAGCCATTCAAATATCATCTCCCCATTGATTTTTCCAAAATGTAGTATCATTACCAATGGATTGAGACTCCTGTAAAATAAAAAAACTGTTCTAAATTATTTTGCATACAAAAACAATGCTTTACATGTAACATTAAATCGTAACCCCCTGGCATTGAGAGAAACAATGGAAAAAAACATTCAAAAGAACACAACAAAAATAACAAAGAACAAAATGACCAAATTAGCTCAACTCTCAGTAAATAAAAGTGCACCTGTAACTGGCTAGCAAAATCAGATAAATCTGCAGCATAAGAAAAGTCAAAGTAAGATTGAGCAAAATGTTAGCTTACATCCACCAGTCATAACAATCAACCATGTTACAGTGGGTCGATTTCAGTTCCATCAATGAAAGCACGGTCTCACGCAAAGTGAGCCATTTTTCTCCCCTTTCGAGCTTTTTCGACAGTCAGCCAGAGCAACTAACTTCTTTCCCGATCAGAAGCGATACGATCTTCAGACAAACGATGTTGGCATGCAGAAACTCCTCCGTCCTCGCTGCTTTCATACTCCATTTCTCCTCTCCCGCAATGAAAACTGAATAATGATAGGTCGAGTTTGTGAACTATTTGGGAGCCTCATCCCAATGTGGGATGTCCCTGTGTCCATTTTGTCTGCTAGAATTTGTCCTCCACCTGGTAACGTTGCGTCACAGATACAGATGGATTCTGCTCTTATATCCTCACCTTCCCTTTCAGTTACACCTTGTAAACGTAGATTCCAGCGACGGAGTATCTTTCCAAATCCATGAGATGTTGTTAGTAGAATCCCATCTTCCCAGAGCCCACGAATGCGTCTACTTGCACTGATCCTCATGAGGTACTTCAGTGTTGAAATAGTGCGGCCCACTAGTTTCCGGTTAAATATGTTTACATGCGCCGTTGTTGCCTAGTTCCCGAAACGGCACTTAAAATGTGTGTTTGAAAGAGCATTTTACAGTACAGATCTTTTCAGAGGGAGAAGAAATATTCGGAACAGTACCGTGTACAGCTTCAAAATTCAGTGGAAGAGCAGTTTTTTCTTTAATTCAGCCCAAACTGATCTGAGAAAGCAATGGCTGGTATATACTCCAACCAAGCGCATTTCACCGTTTCTCCTCACACGGAGGTCTGTGGCAGACATTTAACCACAGATCAGCTTGAAACACTAATGACAAAAGGTTAAAGGAGACAAATCAGCACCAGTGGCGCTTTTTGAATTAAACAACTACGTGGTTCAGTCACTGCCATATTTAATGTGTGAGGAAGGAGAAAGATGCGGTGAACGCACGCGTCAACCTGTTTTTATTAAATGTTTTAATCTTTATTTTGTATCACTGTTTCACTGATAATTACAGTATATCGATACATTTTGAAATGCAAATGCATAAACAGCAGCTAAAGATAACGAGTTATAACATTTGAAATGCAGTTATTTATTTAATTTGATAATAAAACTGCTTCATTCTGTTCTGAGTTACTTTAAAGCATGGTCAGAGTAAAATAACAGCTAAAGTATTTACAAATAAATACATCTGGGACATTTATCCAAAGAAAATTCATTTGCAATCGTTGTATTGTGGAATTTATCGTTGAATCTCAACTGGTATGAAATATCATTAATGAATGAAACGGATGATAATGAGACGGGCAGACTGCTGCAGGTTATATATATATATATGTTTGATTTATTATTCAGGAGCTGAATTTAGCTACGTTTGAAAACAAAAAATTATATTTAGAGGCAAATTTCAGCGGATTGCAAAATTGCGATGTCGCGTTTGCAGCATAAATATGATTCATTGATTTTATCAACTGACAGCCCTAAAAAAAAGAAATAATCTGCCTTCCCTTAATAAATCTCTGCATGTAGGTGCGCTGAATGCTGTAACCGGAAACGCCTGAGCCGCACCACTTAGAACACAGAAGCAGAAGTGCAAATAGTCCATTACTGCTTGTGATCGAAGAGAACTGCTGTCCCCACGTTTAACACAGGATGTTACATCACCTTCCCCCACAAACATTCAGTCTAGCGCTTTATAACCACCTGTTCAAAAGCCCCAGCACCAACCCTGAATGATGGAAAGAGAGAGCGAGAGGGCAAAGGCATTACATTACAGAATTACATTGTCATATTTTTATTACATTTTCAGATCTCTTGTAATATAATAACTATTTCTCAAATAATCTACAGTTAAAAATGCCACAATGACCTTGTATTACACAAGGGGAGCATGGACCGATAATGCCAGTTGGCATGGTCACCTTGCAGATGGGATTTTACTTAACGGTACAGTACTCACCTAGTGTGCTGAGTGCCCAATGCAGTGCTTCCTCCTGGTCCAACAAACAGCCGCAGACCCTCCTCTACAACACACACACACACACACACACACACATGTTGTGTTTCCATGTTTTATGGGGACTTTCCATAGACATAATGGTTTTTATACTGTACAAACTTTATATTCTATCCCCTAAACCTAACCCAACCCCTAAACCTAACCCTCACAGAAAACTTTCTGCATTTTTACCTTTTCAAAAAACATAATTTAGTATGATTTATAAGCTGTTTTCCTCATGGGGACCGACAAAATGTCCCCACAAGGTTACAAATTTCGGGTTTTACTATCCTTATGGGGACATTTGGTCCCCACAAAGTGATAAATACACGCTCACACACACACACACACACACACACACACACACACACACACACACACACACACACACACACACACACACACACACACACACACACACACACACACACAAACACTTTTAGACTTTAATAAGTCAGTGCAAAAGATTAAAAAAGTACAAATTAAACTAAAACAACAGATCATTCGTTAATAAATCCAAGATTGTATTAATTAAGATATTGATTTTACATGGGATGTCATTTGAGAACAATTCGCTCACTTTTGTCTTGTCATGTCAGTGGTGCTTTCTAAGGCAAACAATGCTATTACTATTGCTCAAATTTTAATTAAACGTCTTGAGTATTAAACTTCGGCACATAACTCATCCCACACTATTTGTGCTTCGGACATGAATTATACCTCAAATTGTGTGGCTTGTTAAGAGAGATGTGCAATTACTTTTCTAAGCAATCAGACTTTTCACATGGAGGATGATAAAACAAGTGAAAAAAAAATCCACCCAAGCGACCATATAGCAACGTGCAAACACCGGAGCTTACACTACGCCTACATCATATGCCGGAACTCGACTCTCTTGTGAACGTGCGGACGGCTGTTACCGGAAGCCAGTGATTATAGTTTATAAAGTTATAAATATGAATATTTTTCTTACAAAAACACTTCACTTCAGAAGGCCTTTATTAACCCCATAGAGCAGTATGGATAACTTTTTTGATGGATGGATGTGCTTTTTTTGGGCTTTAAAATCTATGGTACCATTCACTCCCATTGTAAAGCTTGGATGAGCCAGGATATTTTTTATATAACTCTGATTGTGTTTGGCTGAAAGAAGAAAGTCATATACACCTAGGATGGCTTGAGGGTGAACAAATTATGGAATAATTTATCATTTTTGGGTGAACTAACCTTACTCATAAAACCTACCAATACCAGCAGCAAATGTAAATCAAATGTAATGCAGCAAATGTAAATCTTGAAAGAATTTTGCAGAACAACATGTACTTACACAATAAATACATCATATTGTATGTGTTTTAATGTTAGTACATAGTAGTCAAAGACACCTGATATAAAGTGTGACCGTAAAAGAAGTGGAAGTGGAAATTGCAAGTTCTGCATGATGCGGTCTCTATTTGTTAGAGACGGTGGTAACCATAACAAACATTCTGTTTTTACAAAACCACAATGTGGTCCATGTTAATGTGCAACTGCATCTCTGCAGCACACGCTGGAATTTTGGATGCATTTCCTGTGGATGTTGAGGTGTGTGGACAATTTCTGAATGTCTGTACATTCTGCATTCAAGAGTGGTTGAACATGGCTGTATATTTGTATTAATACCTAAAACATTTCCATATTTTAAGAGTAATTAAAAAAAATGCTACTGTAAAAATCGTTAATTGGTTACATAAAATTTACAGTAAAAATTAGACAATACATGTAATTTTATGGTAAAATTTGAAAAATATTATAAAAAAAAGCAGATATGTACAGTTTCAGAAGATTAGTGTATCAAGTTTATATCATTTAATAAAATGATAGTGGTCCCTTTTTTATATTTTACAGTGAATTTCTGGCAACTCCAGTATGTGTGTGAGGGAGTTAATGTTGAAATGTCATCATGTGTTTGTGTGTGTGCTCATATGTAGATGGGAAAGATATTCAACGTTATTTTTCTAAGGGAACTTGTGGTTCAAAATATGTATCATATATAGGTGTTTATTTAGGGCCAAGCACTGAAGGTGCATTGGCACCTATCATATCTGTTAGTCTACAACCCCTATTGCAAAAAAAGTTGTGACAGTATGAAAAATGCTTACAAAAAGTTTAAAAAATAATGAGTGATTTGTTTATTGTCACTCTATGCTATATTGAAAGCTCTATAACTCCACATTATATGATGTTTTTCTTCTTTTTTTCTTTTTTTTATGTACAGCAAGTTCAAATCAGATGATTGCAACACTGAATATTTACTGGGATAATTGATTGGGATAATTGAATATTTACCTCTGTGAAACATCACCATTTCATCTATTAACACTTATTAAGCATTTGGCACTGAAGACACAAGTTTGTTAAGTTTAGAAAGTGGAATTTTCCCCCAATCATCCATTATGTAGGTCTTTCTGCACAATTGTACGGGGTCTTCGTTGCCTGATCGTGTGCTTAATAATGCATCACACATTCTCAATTGGAGACAGGTCATGACTGTAGGCAGGACAATCTAGCACCCACACTCTCTGCTTACACAGCCATGCACTTGTAAACCAGGCAGAATGTGTTTTGAAGTTGTCCTGCCGGAAAATACAGGGACGTCACTGGAAAAGACAGTGCTGTATGGGAGTATATGTTGCTCCAAAAATACATATTTGTCTGCATTCATGGTGTTCCCACTGATGTGTGAGTTACCCATGCCATGGGCACTGACACACACTTGGCCCATACAGACACTTAACTTTTGGACCTGATAACAACTTGGATGGTCCTTTTCCTCTTTGGCTCTGAATACACTACGGCTGTGTTTTTCAAAAACTTTTTGAAATGTGGACTCATCTGACCAAAAAACAGTTCCACTGTTCTACTTTCCATCTAAGATGAGACCGAGCCCAGAGAAGTTGCCAGCGCTTCTGGACAGTGATGATGTATGGCTTCTGCTTTGCATATTAAAGTCTTAACTTGCATCTGTGGATACAGCGGAGAATGGTGTTGACTAACAAAGGTTTACTAAAGTAATCCAAGGCCAATGTGCATTATAACAATTACAGATGAATGACGTTTTTAAGATATTGACATCTGACGGATCAGATATCACACACATTCAGAAATGGTTTTCGTTTTGCCCTTTACACACCAAGATTTGACTAGATTTCTTGAATCTTTTAAATATATTGTGCACTGTAGAGGGTGAACAGCCCAAAATCTTTCCAACTTGTCTTTGGGGAGCATTGTTCTCAAAGTGCTGGATTATTTGCTGAAGCATCTGTTGGCAAATTGACAAGTCTTGAATGATTTTTGCTCTTCAAGGACTAGGCTGTTTCTGGAGGCTCCTTATATACTGACATGATCTGACCTGTTTAACATCTCTTGTTTCACATATGACCAAAAGAGTTCTAGTTCCTATCAGAAAGTAAGTTTAGCATTAAGTTTTCTTGGTAAAAATGGATCCTCTTTATATTAGGAGTCTTTGACTGCTATGCACTTAAGCATTTAATACAATGTACTTATTATGTACATTTGTGTAGTTGCATTGTATTGACATATAAAGTACCTGCAATCAATTACATCTGTAGTTACACTTTTAACCTTACCCTTAAACCTAACCCTATCCCAACCCTTACCCTAACCTTACTCATAAAACCTACCTATACCTCAGCCTCAATAGCAGCAAATGTGAATCTTGTAATAATTTTGCAGAACAACATGTACTTATACAATAAATACATCATATTGCAAGTGTTTTAATGTTAGTACATAGTAGTCAAAGCAACTGATATGAAGTGTGACCATAAAAGTTGGAAATTGCAAGTTCTGAATATTGCTGTGTCTGTTTCTTAGAGATGGTGGTAACCATAACAAACGTTCTGTTTTACAAAACCACAATGTGGTCCATGTTAATTTTTGGTTGCATATCCTGTTGATGTTGATGAGTGTGGACAATTTCTGAAGGTCTGTACATTCTGCATTCAAGAGTGGTTGAACATGGCTGTGTGTTACCCATGCCATGGGCACTGACACACCCCTGGCCCATACAGACACTGGCTTATGGACCTGATGCTAATAACAGCTTGGATGGTCCTTTTCCTCTTTGGCTCGGATACCGACAGCTGTGTTTTTAAAAACTTCTGACCAAAAAACTAAAGTTCCACTGCTCTACTTTCAACCTAAGATGAGACAGAGCCCAGAGATGTTGGCAGCTCTTCTGGACAGTGCTGATGTATGGCTTCTGCTTTGCATAGTAAAGTCTTAACTTGCATCCACAGATGCAGTGGTGAATGGTGTTGACTAACAAAGGTTTACTAAAGTTATCGCAAGCCCATGTTCATGATAACCATTACAGATGAATGCCATTTTTTTAAAAAATATATAAATTCAGAAGGTAAATCATTATATTATTTGTAGCTGTGGTGATTTCAATATAGCAAAGGGTGAATATCATTTACAAATCACTCCTTTTTGTTTTTATTAGCATTTTTCATACTGACCCAACTTTTTTGAACCCCAGAATTAGGGCTGTTTTATTGTAAATATTCTTCCCTTCTTGAAGGTTATGGCAGCCCATAGAACTGTACAAAGGAAAGTTATGTAATTTGGCACACTGACAGAGGAAAGGCTAAACATGTACCAGCAAATTCCGGATCGCTATCTTTTCAGCCATGTTCACATTGGCAGCAGCTCGCAGCCACAAAGCAACAGGAGACCATTCATTTTTAATGAGAGCTAATAACTTTTTATTAATTTGGCCTATATGCTTTATTCTCGGTAGCGCAATCTTTTATTTCTAATGTGAATGAAAGCGAGGCTCTGAGGGATAGAATTACCATCTCTTCAATGGCACACACAGTATACAGCTGTAAAAACCTCCTAGATCACATCTAATTTTCCACAACTCATGTTGTTATGAGTTTTTGGTCTACTGAATGTTCTTGGAAAGATGTTTTCAATGTTTTGTCCACAGAATGATCCAAAAACCCTTTAAACTTCAGTACAGCCCATTGAAGAGACTGTACTTCTATCCCTCACATCCTTGTTGTCATTCCCATCAAAAATCAAAGATGGCGCTGTGTGAATAAGGTCCTGGTTTCTTCAGATTTCTTGAGTAATGCAGAGAACGATGACACCAATTTTGGCATGGCCAGCCATACTTCCTGTCCACTGTTTTGAATTTAATTGAAAACCTACTTTTTCTAACTCCACCTTCAGCGTTCATCAGATTCTCCCTAAATTTCTGTCAGAACTGCTTCAGACCATGCTGGCAAAAAGTGATGTAAATTAATTGCTGCTTGCAACTAAATCATGTTTGTGTGTATCCTCCCTGCCACAGTCACACTGGTTATTATTTAAAAGGACATATTATTCACTTTTGTAGAATTATATCTTTCCCCTGAAGTACACTTATAATTTTATTTAAGGTTTATTGCATCAAAACAGTTAAATTAAAACAGAAATGTTACTTTACATGTCCATTTCCCAGCCTTTTAATAACCCTTGGAATTAAACCTGCAGTTTATGGAACAGTGCCTTTACAACTGTACAATATAAATGGCCTCTTTTATGATTGGCTAATCTGTTTGCATGGAAATGAGTTGCTGAATATGAAATTCATTTCATTGATATTTATATTTTTGACACACTCTAAATGACACAATTTTGCAGCCTTGTTTCAATAAATGGTCTGATTGGACTGGGGAGGACGTTTTTAGTTGTGAAGGAAACTACCTAGTACATCAAAATCTTTATTTTCTTTTATTTCAAATGAAAAGGGAGAATTCTGTTTTCCAAGATATGGCCCATTAAACACAGGATTATAGCATCTGATCAACATTAATGTGCTTTGTATATTTTAGTCAAGGATGTCTAATAAAGGTTATAGTTGAATGTTTAGAGTTTGTGAATGAGAATATTACCTTCAGCACTAGAGTCCAGCATGCTGTGGCTGAAGTCTTGGCCCTCTAGGATTTTCTCAATGATATCATCAGCATCCACTCTGGTAGCATCCACTCTCTTTAGCTGAGACTCAACTGAGTCCTGCTTTACAGGGTATCTGAAATACAAAGTCATTCATTGATGACAAAGACATCACTGACAAAGACGTCAATTACAGATGCATTCTCAGAAGTCAAAATGATAGTTCACATTTACCTGTTGGCTGAGTTGCCACTGTGTGATGGTGTAATTAAGTGTTGGGGTAAAGGTGTACAGGCAGGTGGGAGGCACTCTCTTTCCTCACTGGGCTCTGGTAGGCTGCCAATCCCTGTGGAGGCGCTGCCAATCCCTGTGGAGGCACTGCCTACAGATAAATTCCTCCTATGAGAAAGCTCTGTCAGGCTAGAGGAGTGGGAGTGACCCGTGCTGTAGCCTATAGGAAGGCCCAGATGGAACAATATTAGTGATCAATCAAATCTCCAAAATAAGCACATTTCAATGCACAGTCTTACACCAAATATGCTTAGTAAGCCGTCAATGTGAAACGTCATGTAAACACCTTCAATGTTTTTCTTTATCAGGGTAAGGTCATAAACTGCTCAAGCATATACAGATCGACACATGCTGATTTTTGCCCATTACCCCAGTTTTGATTGTAAACACCTTTACCAGTGTTCTTACCGGTTTATCTAATGTAAACAAGTGTTGTGCATGTGCCTGTTCATGTTTTGATATCAAAAGCAGAGAATGCGGTATGATTTAAAATCTCATGTAACACGATTTATTGCATTGTGGGATCCACCTTTCAGCTGGTTGGTTGACAAAATAGTTTTTGGTGTTTTAGCATCACCTTTCCAGCTATTCATTTACATTTAACAGATGCATGACACAAAAGAATCGCATATGTATATTTGATTGGTCGGCAATTGTTTGTCACCAGGAGAGGAAAAAATATAGAAATTTTGTTCCTGGAATGAATAGTTTGCTAGAATTGCATTTTTCTGTTTTAAAGGGAAAGTTCACCCAAAAATATAAATTCTGTCATCAGTTACTCATGTTGTTCCAAACCCTTATTACTTTCATCATGAGGGTGAATAAATGATGGCATACTTTCCTTTTTTGGGTGAACAATTCCTTTAAAGATTTGTTTTTGGTAAAAATGAATATACAACATTCCCTTCTGGTGCTAACAGGCTGGAAATTAACAAACCTGAGAGCTTGGACTGCTGGCTGGCATAGCTTGAGGTTCTTGAGTGGCCACACTTTCCCAGTTCATTCGGAACAGAAGCAGAACCTAGATTGGAGACACTTTTTCCTGGGTTTTCTAGAATAAAAAGATCAGAGGATTATTAGGTTCATTGTGTTTATGGTCTGAATGAGTGGCGAGCATTCACTACACTTGCAGGAGCAATAGCTCAACAAAACATGTAAGATTCTTAAAGGGATCTTTTAGCCAAAAATGAAAATTCTTTCATAATTTACTCATTTACATTTCATTACTTTATATTGAAAAAATGCAAGTTAATGGTGACTGAGACCAACATTCTGCCAAACATCTCTTTTTGTGTTCCACGGAATAAAAGAAAGCCCAATGAGTTTATAACAACATGAGGGCGAGTACATTATGGCATAATTGTAATTCTTTTGTGAACTATCCCTTTAAAGGTGCAGTCAGTAACATTTGGACTGACAGTGACACCTAGCGGCTTGGATGCAGTATAATTTAAAATCAATAGTTTTCAGTTTCAGATGCCATTGTAGAAATGTAATATTCACAGTCAGTCATAATTACTTTAATCAATGAATGAAAGTGTCAAATGACAGGATGGTTACAGAGATTAGTATTCGGCTGGTCATGTGATTCTAAAATGGCAACCCATTTTATTCCATGTGGAATAAAACAGCTTTTAATAGGGTTACTGATATGACTGAAGTATTCATTTTAATGAGAGTGATCATGATTTCCAACATACACTGATCCGCCTCAACATTAAAACCACTGACAGGTAAAGTGAATAACGCTTGTTATCCTGTTACAATGACACCTGTCAAGGGGTGGGCTATATTAGGCAGCAAGTGATTTTCATTTCTTGAATTTCATGTGTTTGAAGCAGGAAAAATGGGCAAGCGTAAGGATCTGAGCGACTTTGACAACAGCCAAATTGTGATGGCTTGATAACTGGGTCAGAGCATCTCCAAAACGTGTCTTGTGGGGTGTTCCCAGTATGCAGTGGTTAGTACCTACCAAAAGTGGTCCAAGGAAGGACAACCGGAGAACCAACGACAGGGTCATGTGCACCCAAGGCTCACTGATGCGCGTGGGGAGGGAAGGTCAGCCTGTCTGGTCCGATCCCATAGAACAGTCACTGTAGCACAAACTGCTGAAAAATGTAATGCTGGCCATGATAGAAAGGTGTCAGAACACACAGTGCATCACAGCTTGCTGCCTATGGGGCTGCGTGGCCGCAGACCTGTAAGAGTGCCCATGCTGACCCTTGTCCACTACCAAAAGCGCCTACAATGGGCACGTGAGTGTCAGAACTGGACCATGGAACAATGGAAGAAGGTAGCCTGTTCTGATGATTCATTTGTTCTTTTAGATCAAGTGGACGGCCAAGTGGGTGTGCGTTGTTAACCTGGGGAAGAGATGGCAGCAGGATGCACCATGGGAAGAAGTCAGGTTTGGCAGAGGCAGTGTGATGCTCTGGGCAATGTTCTGCTGGGAAATCTTGGGTCCTGGTATTCATGTGGATGTTACTTTGACACATACCGTCTACCTAAAGATTGTTGCAGACCATGTACACCCTTTCATGGCAACAGTATTCCCTGATGACAGTGGCCTGTTTCAGTAGGCCAATGCAGGAATGGTTTGAGGAACATGACAAAGAGTTCAAGGTGACTAGGCCTCCAAATTCCCCAGATCTCAATCCGGTCGAGAATCTATGGGATGTGCTGGACCAACAAGTCCGATCCTTGGAGGCCCCACCTCGCAACTAACAGGATTTAAAGGTTCTGCTGCTAATGTCTTGGTGCCAGACACCACAGGACACCTTCAGAGGTCTTGTGGAGTCCATGCCTCGATGGGTCAGATCTGTTTTGGCAGCACGAGGAGGACCTACACAATATTAGCCAGTTGGTTTTAATGGTGTGGCTGATCGGTGTATATTGCAAAATTACAGTTCAAGTCTTTAGGAGTTAATTGTTTTAACAAGGAAAAAGTGCACCTTTAGGCAGGCTACCATGGTAATACGAGATTAATTTTAGGATGGTTAACTAGTCTTTATGAGAAATAAAAATGTATTATGTATTGTTGGCGGTCTTCTTTGTGGGTTTGGATTGGTGGTGGTCTTGTGTGTGGGTTTGGATTGGCGATTGGCGATACCTGTACAAATTTGAGTTGCTTTCTGTGTTTCTCCTCTTCTGTCTTCATGAAGACACTCTGCATCTACTGGAAAACCAATGGTCATTGCAGTGGATGGAGGCCTGAAAGAGTAAAAAAAACATTTGGACACATTTATGTTTTTCACAAAAAAGGGGGGATGAACATAGAAATGCATTTTCTAGAATGTTTTTTATGGTCTCAGTTAGAAATGTTTTATAAATCCCAGTGTTGTTTAATTATGTGAAAAGCTTATTGTCTACCACCAGAAGAAACTTAGCTGTAGAATACTAATAATAACAGTTCATCCACACAGGGATATTAATCCATAAAGCACTGATTTGGTGTTTCCTGGCTTTAGTACCTCTAAAACCAACACTGACAGAGAAGTCTGACACACTACCCAGGGCTAAAGGCATTTCAGGCAGAGTACAAGCACTCCCACATGCACAAGCACACACGTACACCCCAGCAACACTTCTCTACACATCTCACAAACACACACTCACTCATAGGGAAACGCCACCAAACACTCTGATTTGTGTGTGACTATTTTTGACAACCATCCAGAGTGAAGGAATGATACATCTCTCACTGGGGCGTGATTCACGCACTTGTGACGACAGAACTGTAAACACACTCACACACACACACACACACACACACACACACACACACACACACACACACACACACACACACACACACACACACACACCTCTTTGTTGAGCCCTTGTTATTCATATCAGTTGCTAATCCACTGTTAGAACAACACCGTTGTTTCATGGGAGATTTTGTGCCAGCTCGCTTATATAATTAAATGAAACACTTTTTTTTAGAGTGTCTGGGTGCTATATGACAGACCTTATCTTACTCCCAATTAGATCTGAAACTACACCAACTACAACAGCTTCAAGAACCTATTTAAATGCAATCAGACCAACATGAAGATCAAGTTTCAAGTGGATAAATAAAAAACTAAATTATGTATACAGTGTATATGGGGTGACAAAAAATAATTCGATTTTTTATATAGTTTTGCATTCCCTTGCAATAGGTTTTTTTTTTTTGCAATCAGTATGGCATTCCCTCACAATACATTTAGCTGTCTCTTTCAATAATTTTGCGTTCCCTCTCAAAAATGTTGGTTTGCCTCATAATAGCTTTATCCATCCAGTCCGAAAATTAAATAAGGGAGAATGTACAGTCAGCCAGTTGTTATTGCAAAATAAACCTGAAAGGGTGATCAGGACCCCGAAACACTTCTGTTGTGTTTATTTTGTAAATAATGATATCTGACTGCTCAATATACAGCTCACTACAGTGCCAAATAAATAAATTCATTTTATTAGCTTGCTCATAGAAATCACACAGTGAACACAGATTACCCATTCCCGGCTATGTGGTCGTTACTCAGAAATATCAGAGCACTAAATGGTGCCATTGACCAATCAGAATATAGTATTTCAGAGACCTGTGTTATAACTATGGGTTTACAACAGTAACTATGTAATGTGTAGTAAAAATAAAGTAACCACAAAATTTACCATGGTTTTACTGCAGCTGCCATATTTTAACCCTGATATTTGTAATAATATAGATAGTATATTATTATATACACCCCCCAAAAGGCAACAGAAATACTAATCATTCTGCCAAAAAAACAAAAAAAAAAAAACTAGTGCTGAACGATTAATCGAAATAAAATCTAAATTGCTATATGACGAAATAACGATATACACTTCTGGACATGCTCTAGCATGAAAACCAGCTATTTAAAGTAAAGCCTCTAAAACACTTAACCTCAATTTTGGTGACTTGTCCACTTATGCTAAATTGTTTGTGAAAAATCTGGGTGTTTTATATGATAGTGCGCTTATCAAACAATCATTCTGTTGTCAAATCAATTTTCCACTTACGTGTTTTGGCTAAAGTAGAGTCTTTTCTTTATTTCAAGAACTTTGAAAGGGTGATCCATGCCTTTATTTCAAAAGTCTTTACTACTGTAATTCTCTCTATATAGGAATTAAACAATCATCTTTTGCTCAGTTCCAAATGGTTCAGAATGCTATTGCCAGGCTCTTGTCTGGTGTACGGAAACTTTAAAACATTGCACCTAATTTCTCTGCACTGGTTGTCGATTCATTATAGAATTTTATTTAAATTACTACTCTTTTTTTTTTTTAAACCCCCAAACAAATTGGCACCAACTTACATCTCTGACCTATTGTCTGAACACCATCCAGTGAGATCTCCTAGGTCTTCCAACCAGAAATTTTAAACTGTACCAACTGAAATAAAGAGGTGACTGTGCATTTGCTGTAGTAGCACCCAAGGTCTGGAATAGCCTACCTATTTTTATTAAAACTGCCTTGAGAGTACATAACTTTAAATCAAAGTCTAAAGTATTTTGCATTTTCCCTTGTTTTTGAATATCTATTTTTATGTAGTATACATTTATATTTTTCTACTGTAATTGTTGTACAGCACATTGGTCAACTGTTGTTGTTTTCAATTGTGCTCTATAAATAAAGTGACATTGACTTTAAAGCCTGCTGGCTATTTAAAAAAAGGCATGAGCCAACCAATGTTTCCAATGAAAATACATCAACAGGCCAAAGAAAACTGCACTCATCAAGGCACTTCAGGGGGAATTTAACGTATTAACTTATTATTGGGATCCAAAAAATAATGATGAAAGTTGGTTGAGACCCAAACACAAAGTGGACAAAACCGGTACAGATACAATGTAAAGATGTGAATATGTCCCCTTTCTTCTGTGGAACACAAAAGATGATATTATGAAGAATGTTTACACTGCTCTTTTCACAATGAATATGAATGGTATGGGTGCTGTCAAGCTCCAAAAATGACAACAAGCACCATAAAATTATCAGAAGGGAAGTCCATTCGATTTATATGCAATATTCCAAATCTGCTTTACAACCAAATAAATCCATAACTAATTTTCAGAGGTTTCAGGGTACAGACACTGAAAAAAACACTGCGTAACTGACTAAGAGACACCAGGAAGTGGTTGAATCAGACTTCCTGTGTTCAGACTCTGTGTTCACGCAGTCCCAGACATTGGTGTCAGACAAAAAGTGTTTTATGACAGAAAAACTCTACCACAAACACACTGGCACACCCGCAGAGATTGAAATAAATACAAAAGCATCACAGCATTTGCCTCTGCTGTTTGGATACCGTTTCAATAAGGTAATTCGGCTAAGACCCGTTTAGTCTAGTCTTGATTTCCATACTCCAAGCTGGTGTATGCTGGTCTAGCTGGTGGATCAGTAAAGCCATGTTGTTCACCACCAAAACTTAGCTGCTGAGACCGTTTGGCCAGCAGGGTATTTCTGGTGAAGCAGGTTGACAAAGGAATTCTTGCTGTTAACCCTTAAATGCATACCTCGGGACTTTATTGGAGTTTTGACCACACCTCTTCCTCAACCAATTCCTCAACCTTTCTCTTCTGAATAGTGTAACAAAATATATATTTATTATACCTGCTTGATAACCAAATATGTATAAGATCATTAAAGACCTGAGATATGTAATATTGTCACTTTTTTGCGCTTCCATAAATCATATTTTAATGTGCGTTTCATAGGACAGGATAAGCTATATATTTTTTGTTTATTACAAGACAATCAAATGACTACTTTATCACATAGATTTTCTGTGTGACAAAGGTGTACACATACATAACTGTAGTATGTGGAAGTAATGAATCTTGTTCTATATTTGTTGCATCATCTCTTTGATATTTGAAAATTAAAGCATACAAATAAATCAGAATATATTCTATTCTATTATTCTGAAATTGTCTTGAAAATGTGACACTATGTGGGAATTTAGTAGATCACTTTGTGAAAGAAAATATGTGCTGGGTCGCTGAAGACCCAAGTATGTAATAATGTTTGGTGAAACACCCATGCATTTAAGGGTTAGTTAAGTGCATAGTGGGGATGCCAGCACATAATTATACAAAACATAACATATGCTGGTGATCAACTGGACAAATTCTACATGTTACAGATAGCTGTTTTATTTAATATGCAAAGAATTTCATCCTTTCTCACAACACAATGGCTTAAAAATAAGGGCAGACTTACGTTTTAAAGCAGGGATCACCCGACATTAGCTGCATATTGATTATCACCTGGAGAGTGAGAGTGAGATTAGGTGAGTGAGAGTGAGATTAGGTGAGTAGTTACATAAACAAGTAGCTCGGTCTAAATTTCCTTTTCCATTCACAGTGCACATTCATTAGTACTCATAAAAACACCTGTTAAGACATTCAGCCATATGACATGTGGAATTTGGGCATTCTTTGAACAGCTCAAAGAGTAGGTGGAGGGGTATAGAGTGGTGGAATTCTGTGGGAGCTGTGAACAGCTTCAGGCATAGGTATTGGATTGGAACATTTTTCTACACAGGCTGGAACATGCTATAAATAAACAATATGAAGCAGAACAGGGAGTAGCATGGCCCTCACACACCCCCTAGAAACTGCATTTAAATAAAACAAAGGCTAAAATATAGAGGGATCTCAAGACAAAGGGTACAACGTCCTGATGTTTGTGTGTGTGAGTTGGAACTCTCATTATAAAGTTGGTCCAGCTATATATACAGTATGTGTATGTGCTACATGATCACACAGGAAATCGACATGTTGCTTCGGATTGTTTATGTACCCTGAAATAAAAACCTTTCTGACCAAAAACTCATAAGCGCCACCCCCCATAGGCCATTTTTGCATCGGTGAAAATGTGTTTACGTTTCCCTCTAGTACTACTGCATTGTGCAAGCAACCTTTGAGACACCGGTTCTGGTCCTATGGAGACCAGGAAGTAATAACGTTCATATAAACAAATGGCTAGTGCAGTTAAGAAGTGCATTTTCGCTCTAAAATTACATTTTTACTCTACTGATGGTTAGGTTTAAGGTTGGGGTTTGGGTTAGAGCATATGGTTTGATAAAATATGCATTCCTGTTAACTGTAATACATCATTTACTAAACTAAAACAAAAAATAACTCGCTTTTGAAGCCACTCTGTGAACATTCCTCTCGGAAACTTCATGGAGCTCACTCATTCCCATACCTTCCAGCTTTGAACGCTGGGAGCAGTGGTTCGAATTTCGCTAAGCGCAGACCGATTTCAGCAGCAAAACATTTGTCCAACTGTCACCGAATTCACAGTGAGGTAAGTCTGGCATGTGAGTGTACCTTAAGTATAGAGTTATCCTGACGTGTGTTCTTTGTGTTGTATCCCTCCAGTAGACAGCGCCGTGTTGTGCTTCCTGATCCAGCAAACTCAGCCAGGTTTAAATCAGCAAAGCCTAGCTGTATGACACACAAACACACACAATAGTCAGTGCCAGTGATCTGACAGAAGAAATCAGAATTATGCCAGTTCTACACAGCCATTATGTACTAGTAGAGAGGGCTTACCTTTGCAAATGTTTTCCCACCTTTTACCTCCTTGATAAAAGAACAAACTGAAAATTAATCAAAACCTCATGCAATCCAACTAAATTTGTGCAAAAAGCTACTGATCCATAGAGGCGAATTTTTAAATCAGAACATGTTAAATCATACCTTTCTTACAGATACCCGGAAAACACAAGGGTCCAGTATGCCTGTCGCTGCATTAGCGCTAATCTTGCATAAGAAGGATAATCTTTTTCTCCATTTAACACAGTTAGACAGAACCGGTTCTCTGCAGGAGAAACCAGGAGAATGAGAGACAAAGAGAGTGAGATTATGGATGGATGGGTGGGTGGGTGTTATATCAGGTCTGATTGAGAAACACTCTACATACTATAATGAATATTTCTGAATACTGCTTCCTTTAATTGGGGGTTCTCACTGACTGTTTGTGTGTGTGCTCTGTACTCATTTGAAAAGCTCTTCCATTTTCTGTCAGTACATATTTAATCTGTCGTGACACACAATGCAATACCAAATCCAAAGGCAATCAAAAATAACTCTGTCTGCAGTGTTCAGGGTTGGGAGGGTTACTTTTTAAATGTATTCCACTACTGACTGAAAAACACAACATATTCCGTTAGATTACTCAAGGTCAGTGTATAAATGTTTTCCGTCTGAAAGGACTAAATATTAAATGAAACAATAAAATAAATAAAATGCAAAATAATCTCTTCAGTAATCAAAATACTTTTTGAATGTAACTGTATTCTAAATACTAATCATTTAATTTGTAACTGTAGTGGAATTCAGTTACTTATATTTTGTATTTTAAATATGTAATCCCTTTACATGTATTCCGTTATTCCCAACCCTGGCAGTGTTTAATTTGGAACAGAGAAACAGCTGGCATTCGAACAGTTTGGAATGTCTACTGTGGCAGCTCCCTGCCTTACCTATCAAGGAGGAAGCGGGAACCGGGTGAACAATTCACATAGACTTTAATAACACAAATGTTTCACGCAGACACAACATAAAAGTGCTTTTCAGCACACAAAACAATGACGCACACACACACAGCGGTTGCATGCGTCTCTCTCTCTCTCCCTCTCTGGCGTCTCCGGCGCCTCCTTATCTCTCTCTCCCGCTAACTGGGGCAACTCAGTGCCAGGCGTGTATCTCACGGCCCAGCCATGCCCTCCTTCTCGTCACATACCAATTCAGGCCAGGGAACCAACCGGCCGGACCCACTCCCCTATGAGTTGCCCCTTCGGCCATTCCGCTGCCGGCTGGTCTTCCCCACCTCCTGGGAACATGAGTAGGATGAGGGGAGGAAGAGGGGAGAGAGAAAGCGAGTGGGAGAGCCTGTGAGAGGGGAGAGAGAGAGAGAGACAGGAAAAAAAAAGAAAAACACTCTGGTTCCTGACCACAGTCAAGTTTTATCTATTTGCAACACACTTTTCAAGAGCTTAAAGCTCTTAATCGCTTGCAATACATTCAAAAACAAAACCAGACTTGTAGCTTGTGTAATTAAACCAGGCTGTTTGATTTAGTACAAGAATAAATCTACCTCTGGATTGGAGATCTAATAGATCTAATAAATCTAGATTTCTGTAACTAACATTACTTTTGTTTTGTTTTTTGCTTTTAAAGCTTTTGTTTAACCATTAAGTTTCCAGCCGATGCTGAACTTGACAAGCACTCATAACTCAATAGTTTTACAGTTTTATATACTTTATATTATGTTAGAACAAGGATGACTGTCTGGGTCTTTTAAAAAAATCATTTTTGATTTAACAAGTTGATTTAATAGTCAATAAAGCTTATCAATCGCCTCCTTTAAATCTTAAAATCTTTACAATATTTCCTGTTTGTGTGAGTAACCATGCTTTGGCCCAAGAAAGAACAACTTTTACTTTTAGTTTCATACAGAAAACTAACAAGAGACAAATGCCCAGGGCTTAAAAACAAATTTAAGAGTGTGCCCGTTAAAAGTGTTGATTAAACTATAGAAACAATAATGATAACCGTGCCAATTATATTAAAACTTAATTTCTCAATAACTTTTATCTGAAAATCTTTATTTGGAGAATTAACAGTCACTTATGAAATAGCATAAAGCAAAACTAATGGTTGAGATAATGAATAGTTTAATATATAAAATGCCTTATGACCAAGTTAAAACTTAATGAAGTGTGTTTTTCTCACCTCGATGACTCCTCCGAAAAGCCACCGTCCGTGAGTCGGACCTTGCAGAACAGAACTCCATTCACAAAAGGAACAGATGACAGCTCCTCCAACTCCACGTCTACTTTAAACTTAAACCTCTTTTTCTTCATCAAGATGAAAGTCATTGATCGAATATGTGAAGCTAGACAGATTCACTAGACAGCTATACCACACGACTAGTTACAGAGAGAAGAAACGCTCAAGGTTTGACGCGCCTCCAGTGTTAGATGAAAAGCGGAGACCAGAGACGTAGTATTTTTGAACGCTGCTATGAAACGCGTCAACTGTCGACACATTAGAATAAAAGTCCCAAATAATACTACTACTACAACTATTAGGCAACTTCTACAAATACTAATCATACAAATAAATAATAAATAAAGAAATAAAAATAAAATTAAAAATAGTCATAGTTATACATATCATTACCATTATAAAACGTATATATTATAAAACTTTGCCTGTTGTTAAAAATAAACTTGCTTACAGATATAAAGTTTGTGTTCAACATGCAAAACTATAGAGAATTTTTTTGTTGTTGCAAAGAACAAGATCTGCCATCAAATAATTTAAACATGAAACCCGCCATTTTTATGTGTAAGGTGTGGATTATTGAAATATAATTAACAAGGTAAATCAATAGGCAGATCTGTAAATTAATAAAATGTAAATTACTTCTGCTTTTATTATCCTAAAACTGGAATTTGTTTGATAAGGGAGTCACTTGCTGGTTAGAGTAAGCCTCACAGATAAAAACACAAATAATGGTGTGCAGTTATGAAATATAAAAAAAATTTTTTAAAGGTTAAATCATAAAAGTGGGTTTATTGGCAGAATTAAGAAAGGTAATTACAAACTAATGCTTTAACTATCATAATATTAGGAATAAATCACTTTTTTTGTGAACTGGTTGAGTAATACTATTCTCATCATTGATAGCCATGCAGTTGCTCATAGATGACAAGTTATGGTCCCTTTCAGATTTTTCCCAAAACTATCAATTTGAGGCCACTTCAAAAGAGTTCCAAATGGTTGTAAATACCATTTCTATTGGTATGAAGGTTCTTTAAAAAGGAGAGCAAACTCTGTGTGATCCAGTGTCTTTGAGTTTAAGGAAGTTCTCAGTTCAAGGATTATACTGTAATTGTTCCATTAGAAAAACTATTACAGAATTTGCTTTCAATGGATGGATACTGTATTTATGAGGTCATTTGGAATTTGGTCTGGCCTCTTACCCAAAAATATACTATTGACAAATAAAATTAGAGAGATGTATTTTAAAACATTACACAAATGCTATCCCCCTAAATAGTATGCTTTCTAAGTATATTAATACAATATGTTTGTTTTTAATTTTTGTGACAAAGATGAGATAAATTTTTCTTTTTTTAAATAGCCTCTCAGAAAAAAAAACACGTATCTGAGATATGTATTTGTTTTTATTATAAGAACAAAAAATCAGAAATTAAATATACATTGTCCAGTTGTTTATTATTTTTGGATAAGATTTCATTTATAGCTACATTTTAGGCAAGAATCCACTCCCACTCTATTTGGGTGATTTTAATTATTATGTTACATTTTTGTTTTTGTGCATTTATATATATATATATATATATATATATATATATATATATATATAAAAAAAAATCAACGAATAATGCTGATATATAGACACTTATAATTCTTATAATTAAAATATCTCAATTTCGCTGAGCAGTGGATAGCAGGCCTACCTGGTTTAGCATGTCACCTGCCAAGTGACAACAGTTCCATCTACTGTCCGGAACAGGTAGTGTTCGGCAGCCAGCTATAAATGCGAATAGTAACAATTACTATTATCAGTTAATCAGTTTTTTATTATTATTTATAATTGAAACTTGAAACAATTTTTTTATTGAAGTATGTGTAAAAAAAACAAGTCTCCCCTTTG